>NC_090795.1:12917500-13280000 GCF_040054535.1 Antennarius striatus
GAAACCAAGCAAATACGATTTGCTTATACTCAGATCCTGGTTTCAGCAGGTAGGTAGTTTATCTTGTTCTGCTCACGGCATTAAAATATTGTGCTGACTAAACTCAAGGTCTCTATTTCATGTCTGTAACACACACACATAGTACCCATCCCAGTCGGACGCAGGACATTTGGCCATGTTTGTCCTCTTTCACCTCGTGCCCTGATTTGCCCCCTTCTCAGTTTGGCTTTCTAGACTCACCCTGTGTTAAAATAACACCACGATAACACACACTGCCTGCCGTCCCGCCCATTCTCTGGTCTAACGTCGTTCACAAAACACCACAATATCCAGTTTTGTAAAAGCAGGCCGATCATTTTCCTTGGGCAGAAACCAGTTAGAAAGTTCACTCATGCAAAGGAAAGCTAAAGATGGATGGGCAGGCTGTGACAAATCATGGCTGCAGACAAACTGCAGATGATTGTGGAGAGAATGAATTGCGTCATATAAACAGAACACTGTGGCAGAGAGCGCACATTATATATTCAGATTTAGGAAGAGGAAACATCGGATAGCGGATGTCTATGGCGTTCAGTCCCTCCTCATTAGTTAACCTGTTAATAAGAAGTCACCACGCAGCCCATAATACCAACCAGAGCAGTGCTGACACCCCGTCACTCACTAAACAGGGAAAGCTTTTCAGTCTGATTTGCTGCGTAAATGCTGAAAGTTGTTACTGTCATGTTCATCTGCAATATTTGTTGGAAGCCACGTGTGACCGTAAGCGTGCGATTACCTCGCTGAGAACCACATGTGTGCATTCGCATGCACACACACACAGCCACACCTGTGTAAACCCAAGAACCAGCCTGGCATAGTGAATGGGGAAAGGAAGGCTCTTATGCTGGTGTGTGGTTTTGTTTGAAATTCCCAGTTCTGTTTATTGTAATCAAAGTGCCTCCGATTATTCCTCCCCTTCTAAAGAGCCCACAGCCATACATCATCCTAATTAGTACCAAGTCAAGGGAAAGATGAGAGAAAGATTGGCCGAAGATTTTGCAGTCATTTGGGATAAAGACAGAGGAAGAAGTCCAGAGTGTCCTCAGGCTGCCACGAAAGAAAGGACATGTTGTGGACTGGAGTGGTTTTCCTGCCCTTACAAACCACAAATGTTGTTGGAGGAGCCAGAATGATCCAGAAGGTTCCCACGCTTGAATTCTTCTGACAGGACTCACAAAAAAAAATCTAAGACCCTCAACCGAATGGCTGAGCTTGAATCTTTCAAGAAATATTCTTAAATCAGATATTTTTGTTCATGCTTTGCTCTTCATCTTGGGTAAGGACGTCACAAACCAGACAACACCAAGACAGGAACTCCACCAGATTCAGGGTAGCCAACAAAAAGTGACGGATGACTTCTGTTTCTCCTTACTCTGCCTCTCCAGGTCGTTGCCAGAGACTGCTCAGGAGACCCCCAAATATCTGCCTCCATTTTCACTCCCACTTACACATTTTGTTCCTCGTACTTTCTGTCAAATTACAGACTTTCAAATTTATGCTTCCTGGTAAATGCCCCACAAAGTGTCTCCCTGGGATTATCAGGTATCTGAGAGATGATGTATCAAAGCATCTCATAGCACACCACAATTCTGAGTCTGCCTTCCTTCTTGGCTGGTCAAAACAAAAACCCAACTCCTAACCCCAGATCGTTGCGATGTATTTTTAAACCAGATTGTTTTTCACCCATGTCACCGCTCCAAATGAACGCTATTGAAGTGGTGTCTGAGGACTGAAGTGCTATAGGAGAGATCTGCATTTAAATGAAATTCATTTTGGGCTTGGGTTTCGGGTAATGGAGGTTTAATTTATTGCCTAACATAAAATGACACTTCAACCCCCATCCGACCCCAACTGCACTGTGGAGCACACGCAGCAGGTGACTGCCACTGCTCAAACAAACCAGCGTAGCCAACGCTGCCTGAACACATGAGTCCTGGGTCCAGGCAGAAGGTGCTGTGTTCTAAACATGGAAAGATATGTTGTTGGGTGACTGCACACACACTCTTGTGGATGTAGAGATGCAGAGATTGCAGAGATAGTTTTCTGAAGGTCTTTCAACCAGTTTTTTGGTCAAATGTGCTGTTTCTGTGAGACATTTAAAATCAAAGGAGAACATACAGTTAGTGTAGGTTGGTGTAGATGCAGGTGACCAAACAAAGGAGGAAGCTAGCTTCATGAGGACTGGGTTGCGGTCGGCCCAGTTGTTGCTGTTGCTGGGAAACACTTGCCTCTTCCTTTTTAAATCAAAGAAAAATCCACAATTAACAATATTAAATTTATTTGTTTGGAAGTGTGTCAAGCATGTGTATTTGGGAAGAAAAGGCTATGATTATTGTTCAAGTATTTCAAGAATAAACTCAAAGGACAACATTTGGTGACGTTTATTACAAAGCTGGAGAAAGAAAAAGCAGGCAAGACTTTCGCTCTGACTAAACCTGTTAACCTTTGCTGCATGGTCTTTCTTTTGAAAGAAATAATTCCCTCAAATTGGCATTCTGTATCCTGCCATCAAAGATCTTCCAATCGTGTGACATACAGTATATCACTGGGATCCTATCAAAGCCCTCAAAATGAGAAGAACCAGAAGTTATTCTTGTTTCCCCCGATGAATGACATTTTATTTTGAGTTATGAAAACAATATTGATCGTTTTGTACAATATTCCATGCAATACCCACACAAATGGCATGAGGAAAAATCCTAAATACCTGTATGTTAAGTTACATAAACACATTTGGTTATGTTTGTTATTGGTAGAACAAACTTGGAAAACTGAGAATTCGCATGTCCAGGTGTCTGACTCCCTTTCTTCTACTCAGAGCTTTTTTTTGTTGTTCTCTGGCCCACCTCCCAACATCTTTATGCTCATCCAAATACCTGCTGTTCCATGGGAAGCCCACTGGGTGCCATCAGAGAGCGCTGGTACACGGTCCAAACCTAGAATGAGGGACTCGAGAAAGAAGTACAAAATTTTGCAGATTGACTAGTGTTTTGTTTTTTTGGTTATCTTATTTTCTCTGACATACAGCATTGTGGTTAATATAGACAAATTTACCTACCTGCTTACTTTGAGTGAACTCTATAGCCAATATAAGAAATGTCTCCATATGGTTGTTATTATCTGCAGAAATCCATGTAATTCCCTTCTCATTTTTTGGAGGACTTTTTTGAATATTGGCTACTTGTTCATCATGGATCATTATTATTAAGGTCAGATATCCAAGATTCAGCCTGATGAGTTTATATCTGGCAAAGGCCAATCCTGCCCACATGTCTTTATTGGTAGAACAGTTAAGCATTAACATCTTAACTTATTTAAATGATACATGATATTTAGAATGAGCCCACCGAAGTATATTTAGGTTGATGTCACTTTTAGAAACTTCCTTCTGGTACTTGGGCTCTCTTAAAATTTGATTATTTCCACATAAAGAAATCCTGTATTTATCATTTCATCTTATGTTTTATATTTATAAGGGTGTGAAAGCCAGTGTTTAGAGCCTCAAACTTTACAACGATTACTTGAACTAAAGTAATAGGAAAATTGTGTGTGCAAGACCGTATAAAATCAAATCAAAATGCTCTTGGAGAATGTATTCAGGTCGTATTCTCCCTACAGCCAACTGATATATTGTTAAGCGGTTACACACTAAATCAATCCACAATGCATTTTATCTATCATATAAAATAGATGATACTGACTGGCTGAGATCATTTTTGTATTTTTTCTTTTCATAAAAAGCTTTTATATGTTATAAAAAGTCCACTCAAACACATTGATATACTATCAGCTACAGATATCAAACTCGTGAGCCTTTAGCTGTTCAGGTTCAAGGGAGGGCTGTAAACCGACATTCTGGGATCAAACCTATCTAAACACGGCAGCGCCTGCCATGACATTTAACAAATGAAATAAACACAGTCTCAAAGGAGATCACCATCATTTTTTTTGCCCCCTCCTTCTCGTTTTGTGAAGGTCTGAGGATGGAAAATATGACTCTGACGTGGAAGCATGAAGGTAGAGATCAGAGCGTGTTGTCAAACATGTCCCATCTGTCGTCCGTGCTGATTTATGGGACAAGTTGCTTCGATGGGATGATGTTAGGGACTGGAGGTGCGCTGCTCTGTGCCTCTCTTAGCGCCCCTCCTTGCCTGTAAACAGCTGGGCAGTGACATGATGGATGTCGAGCATCACAGCAAGAGATTTTTCCTTGCTAAAGACCCTGACCCAGACTCACCTCTGTCTCCACTTTTTTTCTTTCATCCTCCATTCTTCTCTCTGTTTTTCTATTCTATTTTCTTCTTATAATTTGTACTGCTTTTTTTTCTCTTCTTTCCACATTTTGTTTTTATTGTTCCCCTCTTGGTCTCTGGGATATATTTGATTAAGGTTGCCTGAGGTGCAGCTAGAATAACCTTGACCATTAGGACTATTCATTAGTTTGATCTCTCTCCCTTGGGGTGGTTAACCCTATGGAAGTAATGAAGAGAAACCCCCAAGCCAAAAACACATGGTCCTGTTTTCAAGTCAGGTGACACAGTGCCCTCCCTAACCCCAGTTTAACCTTCATCCCTCTGGCTTTACCTCTGCCTTGCCTCTGCTGCCGTACTCCTGCACCACAGGGGTCATTAGTCAAACAAACTAGTTTCCCAACC
Source organism: Antennarius striatus (assembly GCF_040054535.1). Lineage (NCBI taxonomy): Eukaryota > Metazoa > Chordata > Actinopteri > Lophiiformes > Antennariidae > Antennarius > Antennarius striatus. The sequence goes on from NC_090795.1 coordinate 12,922,195, forward strand.
TCTGTCGACACCTGACTTAAGGAGTGCTCTGCACCTTGGCGAGATTGAACTTTTCTGCTTCTCAGCAGAAAAGTTTTGTTAAGTGTTAATATTCAAGTTTTTTTTTTTTTTTTTGTGAAACTGAGGACCTGAACTTTTGTTTTGTGAGTTAAAGTATTTCAAGTGATTTATAGTTGCAACAATTCTGCTCATTGGAATAACTGAACTGAACAGCATCACATTCATCAGCAAACTGTCTTCTTTTCTGTTTTGTAATTTCGTCCCGTGTGTTATTTGTGGAGCTACAAATCACAACAGATGCTTTGACAGTCTGTACAAAATATGTCATCCTCTGTCCTTTAACCCTTGATTTGGAGATGGAAATGACACACCAGGAAGAGCAGCAGAGTAGTGGTGGCACAGACAGCAGTAGGTGTTGTACAGTATATGTAGACAGGTGCAGTAGGAGTACACAGACACTACAGGACTGGACACATAATATGAAGAAACAGGATACCAGTTTAATAAAGTACACATCTAAAATGAAGAAGTAGACTGAACAAAAGTCATTCTAGAAAGTCCTACTATACTTTATAATAGTATACGTTATAATAATAGCTAAAAACTAATTTGACTCTTATATAATGAGTTCATTAGAGCATGTGGAGTACCAGCTGATAAATCACATTTAATTTCCTGAAATAACCAAAGGATCCAGAACAATGTGACCAATATGGAATAACAGAACTTCACGTGTGTGTGATCTATCTCTATTCGATCTCCGTCAAAGCCCAGTTTGTGATCTCCAGTGGCCTTACTCGTGTAGCTGACATTAGCCCCTGATCCCAGTTAAGAACAAGCAGGTCTTTGTGTGCGAATGCTCGCCTCTCCTCTCCACTCTAAGGCCACATCCAGGAGGATCAGCCATAAATCAGAGTGCAGACGGAGGAGCGTGGCCCGGGCTCTCGTAGCAGAGTCACTCGTCTCAGAGCTACCAGACATCCATCATGAATGTAGTCCAACTCGGTCCAGCTGCTCTGAGATGCTCTCATACTGCCTATTGTTTCCAAAAAGAATGGGCCATTTTCCTTTCTACCTGTGATTTTCATTTGAATGTGATGAAAAGTAAATTATCAGGACAATTCTGTGATTTTCCCTGTGATGCATCTATTCTAGAACAGTATGACCATTCCTGTCCAATGAGCCCCATAAATAAAGTTTAATTAATCAGTAAGTCAGTTAAATAATTTTTATAGAGAAATGAATTAAATACATTTTACATGTGCATCTGTTCAATTTTCTCGTTTTACACGCTGCAGCAAGAGGGAGGAGTTTGTTAGACCCTCCAGAGCGATCATAAACTGTTGCTTATGCTTGGAGAGTCCTGTTGGGTTTCTCTGTCTGTGAAAGCGCTCTGAAATGTCTGCTGATGTGATTAAGCGCTATATGAATAAAGGTTGATTGATTGATTGATTGATTGACTGATTATCACCATGCCTCCGAAAAAGATGCAAAAGTTGGAGGAAAAGCAAGTGAAAATGAGTGTTTTCATAAGCAAAAAACAAACAAAAGTTAATGAAGAAAAAGAGACAGATATTACTGATTAGCTTGTGGAGAAGGCTGGCAGCTTGGTGTAGTGTCCACAGGAGAATACATGAATTGAAGGGAAAGAAAACTATTGAGTGAAAAGCAAAAGTGAAAAAAAAAATCTGTTTAACATCTTTTCTTCTAAAATTGTTTTTTTAAATGACAATCAGGTTGTAAAAAGTATTATATAATTTTTCTTTTTTTTTTCTTTTTACTTAAACAGTTATGATGTAGTCATTAATAAAACCATTAAACTTAGCAGTTTGTTTTAGTTTTTATATTGTACTATTAGCAAAACTCACTCCATGTATTCTATTATTACTTTTGGGGATGCATAAGCATCATGTCAGGATGCACAAATTTTTCTTGAAGCGCATCCCAGGGATGCACTACTTTCTTGAGGTAAAATGAACTCTCGCTGCATGTGATGATGTAGAGTGAATACTAAAGGAAGATATTCAGATAATCAGTGGTTTTTTCAGATGAGTCAGAAACTGAAGGGTACATTTGACCGTTTGATAACCTTTAGGTTGTCATGACATTTAGACCTTTTGACCCCGGGGTTAATTTGATGAGGAACCTCTGACTTTCTATCTGTTTTGTTGCTCTAAGTTGGTTAGATGTAACTGTTTGCCCCTTTTCACTGCTACTCATCAGTATGGTAGCCGCTAACAAAATAAAAATATTCTATATCTCTTTAAAGACAAATCAGTAAAAATACTTAATAAAATGAGCATGACCTCATCATGCTTAATAGGATAGTGCTAATCTGTTGTAAATTTACATTTTGCATTTTTTCATTTTTGAATGGTCTTTGTCTTCTCTTTAGTTGTCGCAGCAGCTGGAAGGGAAGTCGGCCAGTGGAGAAATCAAAGAGCTTCTACAAATTCTAGACAAACCTCATGTAAAGGTGAGTTTAGCTCCTGTTTTTTTATTTACTCGTATTTATTTATCCTTTATTCAAAAAACAATCTATTGTCTGTAAAGGACTACAGTATTATCAGAATACCATGCAGTTCTGACAAAGCGAATCAAACACTTGGCTTTTATTCATGAAGATTTATCACCCAAACACTGCTGGCATTACAGTGATGTGATTTATTGCGCTGTAGGCAAAATAATGTGGAGGTTAGATCCAGACCTTAATCTGTCTGCTCGCCTTGGCTGTGACCGCTGGCCTCGTTACACAGACAATTAATTTACACATTTTTATTTTCAAATGCATAACTGTGGTCTCCATCAGGCCCTCCAGGTGTCTCCGCCAGACAGGACTGCCTGCACCATGGCAAGATAGAAGGAGAGTTGGACGGCTCCTTTTCAAAAGGCTGTCGTAATGCTTATCTGCCTTCTGCCAGAAACAACATCTCAGTATGAAGTCCTGCTTCACGACAATACAATACAATAGTTAAATACCGCTTAGTGTCAGGAGTTGTGAAAAGACCTGAGGTTCCCAAAACGATCAGGCATAAAACTTGGAAAAACCTATCCATGCTGCTGATGTAATGATTCATTCCTTATATTAAAACAATGCAGGTGGACATTACAATAAATCAACAGTTACACCGAGTAAATTTTCGCAAAATGGAGTCACAAATCATTGGTGTCATCGCATTTGACCACCAATCAACACCCACAATCTCAGACATTTGATGGTGGATGTACACACAATCACACAGTCACACAGACACTATCCTGAAGACAAATGGTCTCAATCCATCACCGCGTTGCTCTCATTCTTTGCTTCAAGGGGACTTTGCGTTCTCCTTCATCTTTGTCAAGTCCAAAAAGAAATGTGCCAGTGAATGCTCAGTGCTCTTGCAATGAACCATGCATTTGTCGGGAGAAAACCTCCTTTATTATATTAATTATGCTCACAGCAGAGGTATTTGGCATGGCAAAGGTCAATCCATCAAACTGCAGAGTTAGTGAAAGTCATCGATCAGGAGGCAGCAGCAACGGATGAAGGGAGGAGGGGTGAAAGCAGAAGATGGGACTGTGGGTCAGGTGGTCCTCGCTCTGTAGGAGTCACACGAGAACTCATCCTCCATCCCTCATCTTCTCTGCTGTCCTTTACGGGAGCTTAAAGCCGCTGAGCCTCCATTCAGTATCAGTCAGTGTCATGAGTAATATCCACGCCGGCTGTCTGTACAGCTAAATGTGGTGCATCTGTCTTTTTTTATTCCTTGCAGATTGATTCATGGCTGCACTCATTAGATAGATGTTAGATATGAAGTTGTGTTTAAGGAGTAACAGATTAACAGCCATAAAAACTACCCAGGTCACCTGTAATGACTTCGTTAAACCTGAAGCATTCATTACATGTTAGCTGACAATTAACGATCATTCAAATAACTGATTAATGATTTAATTTTCTTCTTCTTTTTTTTAATCCCACTATTATATTATGGTTTAGTAACTGAAATACACCTTATGAAGAAAAGCAGCTTATTGGCACTGTCACATTATATTTAGACCACAAATCACTTTCTACAACTTACTGGACTATCCTTTTTTTGTTTGGCTTAAAAACGAAATGTGCTCACAGCTGTGGCCTGGTGTCTGGCTTCACCACTAAATGATTCACGGTGTTCACTTCAGTAGGTGCTCATTAAAAACGTAAGTGTCTTAAGAGCAGTCAGTGGCCGTAAAGGCTAATTTAATTCTCCATTTATAACAGAGTAAACGCGACCAGATGACGTCATTAATCAGTGCCAGTCGAACATCAAACGGTGGAAAATGATGTGGCCGTATTGATGGATTTACTGTTTCTATTTTATCCAGCTGATTTTATACAGATGAATAGAAACAATTCTAATGATTATGCAAAATAATCTTGGCGAGGTCAAATAATCGCAATCAGACGATTATGTAATGATTGTGACAGGCCTAGGCCTCGGTTCAATCCACGGTGAACCAAAATAATTTTATCCAGGGAAGGTAGGATACTTTTTTATTTGATCGATTATTTGTTCTATAAGTGGATGTAGAATTTCTAAACTTCTATCCGTGCTCTTTATTCGCCGTGGTCACTCTGTTACCCGACCTCTTCCATATGCTGCTCAGCCAAACTCCTCTCCAGCATCGGACGAGGTCAGCCAAACAATTCCTCACCAAACAATGGAAAATATTCAGCTACTGCTTCCTGTACTATCAGCCAACAGCACTGCAAGAAGCACAAAAGCAACTGAAACCACAGAAGGTGACCTAGAGTCCACTGGAATGTTATCGCTAAACTAAATGCTAAGATTATAAAAAGAATAACTTTTTTGAGAGACATTTCATGAGCTTTAAATACCACAAAAAACATTGGAAAGCACGAGCACAGTGTAAGAATCTGTTCAATGTTGTTACGTTTTTTGTCTGTGATGAGGTTGAAAATCAGAACAATTATCGACTTCTAGTTATCTTGATAGTATGTCATCCTTTTTCGAAGGAGAGCATCATTCTTGCTACTGGTTCGAGTCCATCACCAGTTTTTGAGCATCTGGGCCTTAAACCAGGCTGAAAACTCCTGCTGGCTTCGGAGGCAACACTCGGTCAACAATAGATTAGTTCCAGCATCGCGGTTTGAAGGGAGGGCTTTGACTGTTCCCTGAGATTTCCTGTCACTGTGTGTCAAACCGTAGGCAGCATGTGGGATTCGAGAATAAAGTATTAAAACTTTGCTCTTTCTGTCTCCATCTGTCCTCCAGGGCACTTGATACCATCCCAGCCAACCTCAGTGTAAATCACAGGGCCGGGGGTGTAAAACACAAGCAGATGGCTGCTGTCTTTGAATGGCGTCTCTGTGCGATAGTAACTGTATCACTCTTAATTATGGCTGAAATGATCCATACCTAGGGTGGGGATATAAATCAGCCTGTTTAAAGCTCCCCTCTCTCTTCCTTTTTCTTTCTGGCCTTCCCTCTCTGCCTCAAACTTTTCTTTTACCGTTTGCACATGAAAAAACAATATTCACCCGTATTAGCCCCCGTCAGCAAGACCAATATTGACAATGATGAAAGTGCCAATTATGATGGCCGTCTGTTTCCACCAGTGTGTGTGGAGGTACGTGTGTGTATACACATTTACAGAATGTGTTTGACTCGGGGCGGTACTGGCTGAGGTTCAAGGCTTCGAGAGGGTGGGCATGAGTGTCAAATCCCACCTGGCCTACAGCAGCGTTTCGGAGGTATTCAACCCATCGTAGGGTCATTCCTGCCTGGGGAGAGTGGTTTCCCTGCATTAATCCAACACTACCTACTGAAAAACAAGTAGTCCAGTGACAGGACCAGGGGGCTTTAATGAGAGGCCAATGCCAGGAATGTACGAACTGGTTTATTTAGTCAAGCTCAGTGATCTGTTATTCTAGGATCCCTATTATGTCTAATGAACACAAACGCATGAACCGAGAATGAACGGGATGCCTGGAAAACAAGGGTGGTATGGCTTCCCTTCATCTTTCTTTCCATCTTTCACTCTTCTTGTTCCTCTCCTCCCCAGGTCTGTGCTGTAGGGCCTGTGAAAGGATTTTTACCCTAGATTTAATTAGATGTCATGGCAAAACCTACTGACGTGTATCAACCCAGAAAGAGTGTATTTGTGTGTGTAAAACATTCATACCTGTGTAGTGGTACCCGCGTGTCAGCTGTCACCAGCCAGGGCATGTACCATGTGCTACCTATTAACATACAGCTGTTATTGCTACTTCCTAGAAAGTTTTTACAAGGAATTAGCTGTGTCTCTGTTACGCATAGTTAGGCATGGCCATGAGGAGAATGCCGTAGTGGGGAGCAATTCCAGATTTGAGGAAGTGCTATCGATGAGAGGACATTCGCAGGTCAGCGTATTAGACATGATGGATAGAGTTCTGAGGAAACGACAACTGGCAGGTCAGTGGAGGAAAGGTTGAAGTGAGCAGGAGAAGGAAATTTGAAGGTAGAGATGGAGCACAAGAATTGTTTCTTGTTTTTTGTGTTGGTTTTTTCTTTGTTACTGTTACAAGAAACGAGTTTCCTGTTAATCTAAAACGAAACTTTTTTCATTCACATTTCTCATTTTTTTCATTCTACAATATAATATATTGTTTTTCAGTTTACAACATTATGAATTAAGATTAAGCTGGAAATTCTCAATGAGCTTGCTCATTATGTATTGAACCAGTAAATTATTGTCCCCAGAATGAGGAGCTTCTATAATTTGCTAAAAGAAAATTAAAGCTGTATAACGTAATGGAGTCGACAATTATAAAGCCCAATTGCTTTCACTACAAAAAAAAAACAACAACACAGCACAAGGTGGAGATATACATTTTAAAAGCTGGTTTGTAATCTCTCAATGTACACAGTTGAGGGAAGTGCAGTATGCTGCATGAATGCATGTTAAGAATGGAAAACCGAACATCCCGGTATTATTATCGATTAATGATAGCTTTATTTTGGGATCAATAGTATTTATCTATTTATTTATCTATCTATCTAGCTTGAAACATTTATATTTTGCAAACCCGGTCATCACATTTGATAAATGATTTAGGTTTGACAGTTTTGATATATTCATGACAAACCTTATTAAATTCACCTCCACAGGTTAAAACCAGACATGTAAATAGAAAAACAGAGATGCTAAATAGTGAGGTGGAAGACGAAAAAAACACAAAAAAAGACCTTAATGAACCATTATGTTGCTCTATGATTGACAAACTTTTCCAGCAGTACTGCACTCTCGTCCTGTAGGGACTAATTTGGACGTCCCATCCTGCCGTGTGGCTGATGGAAGCCTGGCTGACCCGCATGTTGTTGTGAACCAGATCATGTGCTGTGACTGACAGTCCAACCCCATACGTTCAGCTACAGTGCCACATGTGTCCAACTCAAACATGGAAAATGATCTTTGTCTCAAGGTTTGCCGTCACAAGACGGGTGAATTGAAGCAATAGATGTTCCAAGAAAACTACGTATTTTATAAGTGACCAGATTAAAATCGATTTCCCATTACCTCTGTAGGATGAACTTAGTATATAAGTGATTGATTTTATGCTGGTTATAAAGTCAGATACATTTTTATTCAAATTTACTTGATGATATTTTATCAATGTCTGAATCGGTTTACACTCTGGAGGAGAGTTTCAAAATTTAACACTCTTTTATTTTTGCCTATGAGGTGACATAAGGCTATGAACACAGTATTTACTTGTTATAGCACATTAAAGTACTTTATATTGTCCACATATGCCTGCAGTATCACTGCAGCATTCCAGAGCAGAGAGAGTATTTCATCCCTGGAGGACGGTGTCCGCAGACAATACAGCACAAGGTGTTTATGTTTGCTCTAAATGAAAGCCAGCAGGTACACAGCCCGTTCCCAGAAATGATCAAAATGATGCAGGAAACATTTTGGCCAAAAAAACCCCCCATGAATATAAAACTGAAGAGACTGAACAGCAGCACAATAGGATTAATAACATTTGAAGCTTGGACTGTAGAACCAAGAAAGTACAGAAATCATGGAGGGAGTAAGATGATGAAGAGAATAAATATCACTAAGTAAGTCTTCTTCCATGAAATAGTTTTTTTGGGGTGAGGGTCAAGTCATTTGTTTCGCATTACGCCGTTGGCCTAGTGTTAATTTAAAACCTACTTTAGGTATTCTACCATCAAAATTGGGCATTAATGTGAATCAAATAAAAATTCTAATTGCAACTGGGCTTCGTGTTTGGTCTTCAGTGAATGGAAAAACACAACTAGGTTTTCAGTTGATATTTTTTTCTTATTGGAAAGTGTGAACAAAATTAAATGCCTATTTTTTGTCACAGACATGACAAATCCCGTTTCAGATCAGGTTTACATTTTTGTTGCATCTCGTCTAATATGATAATGATTGCTCATCTCCAGGATGAGTTTGACCTGTGCCCTTTGACCCCAAACCGAAGGGTCAGCAGGTCAAGTGCAACACTTAAAAGTAAGACTCATCACAACTTGTTTCTAAACTTAACTCTAATTACAGTTTAAATTTCATTTGTAATAAGCCAGAATCACACCTTAAAGTTACAGTGTATGATAAATGGAGTAAATACACCAAGACCTCATACAACATGAACTACGTGTCTGCATTCATATTTGTGTTGGTCATCTTGTCTCGGAGTGAATCTTGGCCACAGACCTCCTGTTGTGTCTCCTCCTCTCATCTGCTCCCAGTTAGTAACATCTTGAATGCAGTACTGCAGCATGCTCCCATGTCATAAAACACACTGCTCCTCTTCCCACCATCTCTCTCTCTCTAGCTCTCACTTTTTCTCTCTCCTTTTTTCTGGCACATGGGTTGAAAGATGTTTTTCTCACTTTTTTCTCTCCTCTCCTCAACCACGGAAAAAGCAGCACGCGTCCAGCAGCTGCATCTCCGGACACAGAGTCGTTAAATAGTTTTAAAAAATGAACATCTCAATGGCATCATTCTTGTCTGCATCCCTTCTGTTTTTAATGTCTGCTCGTGAACATGTGAAATATCTGAGGCCACTGAGAACTTCATTGCTTTGAACCTACCGCCGAACCGTGCAGAACATTGCTTCTCTGAAGTGTTTGCCTGCTTGCTCTGGAAAAGATCAGCCATGAAAATGGTGGCCAACTTTGCCTCCCCATCATTTCACTGGCAGTCCCTTGTGAGCAGTGGTCCAGGCCGCGTGCTGGTTGCCTTTAATCATAGAGTTGTATCAGAGATTTCTGTTGCGAGAGCATCGGCCTAATGGCAATTAACGTATGTAGCTTAGAGTTCTGGCTGTGAATGTTTTCAGATTCATCACCCAGCACTTTAGTGAGACGCTCGAATTCATAACCATCCTCCCTGAAGCCTCTGCGTTTTCTCTTCCCTGCCCAGAAAAGGCATGATGGATTCAAGTCTTAATAACATGTATTGCTCTCCTTAATTTTACTGATTAGACAGAGGTAAAACTGAGGACTTTATGCTATGACTGATATTCCTGGCTTCTTGTTTCTTTTCTCCCATCCATCCTTCTATCCTTCTCCTTGCTCTAGAGTCTCTTGTCGGTCCATGACACTGTTGCCCAGAAGAGTTATGACCCTGAACTACCTCCACTGCCCGAAGACATCGACGACGATGAGGATTCTGTGAAAATCATAAGACTTGTTAAAAACAAGGAACCTCTGGTGAGTAACTTTGTCAGTCACTGAGAAATGATTTGTAACAATGATTTTCAGCAGGTTTCAAAATGCTGAAAAAAGAGTTTTTAAATTTAGGAGCTTATATGAACTGATTAACAGCCACAATTTTCCAGGATAAGAGTTGTTCACCATCAGTCTACTTGCTAATATTTAATGATTATCTCATGATAATAATGATATCGCTGACATGAATTCATCTTCAGGTATTTTTGTGCATCTTTATTGGATATGATCATCTGCTATCTAGACTTGTTTACTCATCTCTGATTTCCTGAATACCTGTTGCATCATAACAACATCCACACCGCAAGTAAAGTTAATACCATACATGCTTTTGAGGTTCTTGACTTTGGAACTCCAAACCACAACCTTGAAGTTGTAAGCACACCAAAACCGACCACAATTACCCTGCTCTTGGCCACGAGTATTTTCAGCCAGTCTAGGCTTAGCGTCTGCAAACAGCTCTATCCTGGTCAGTGTTGCTCTCTCATTGTAACATGCTTTTCACATCCATGCTCTTCAGACATCGTCCGAGACGTCAACAACCACTCGTCTGTCCCGGCCTCAGGCCTCAAGTGTAATATCTTGGCTGGCATTCTCATTTTCTCTCCACCATCCTGGGTGTTTGTTTGTACCGTCTGACGGCTCCCATTCCTGGCATTCCCCTGGTCATACCAACTAGCAAGGCACATTTGGAAACCAGTCTCAGTTACCGTAAAAAATTTAATTGGTTGATCCAAATACCAGCAACATGGTCTTTGTTATTCTGTTGATGTAATTACTCATTTCTCTTGTCTGACCCCGGTGACGCAGAAACTCCACTCCTCAAGTCCGTCTTTGGTCGGACTTTGTTGTGTGCCTGGGCCCCGCTTATCTTTAATCCACACCGGACATGTCCTGGCCCTGACTGCCTCTATTTTCACTTTGTGGTTTTCACCGTGACCACCATGTTGGCTCCAGGCCGGCGCACTCCTCTCACCACACCCCAGAGGAAGGAGAACACACCTAAGCCATTTTTGGATTCTTGCTCGTTGCATGTTCTGCAGCGCTGCCGAATGTAATAATGTGGCTAGGAGCAATTTTCATTCCCTTTGCTGTGGCCTCTCCTGAGTCTGATCCAATTCACTCAAAGGTGATTTACACCTGACCCGGTCAGCTTCATCATCCAGCCAATGTTGTTCCATTACATGACTTAATTCGTGTTTTTTTCTGCAGCTGGTGCATTATCGTAAAGTTTTTAAGGTTTTAATAAATTTAGCATGTTTTTGTTGCAGTGTCTTAGTTTAGAGCTTAATGGTGCACACTAGTTTTTGTGAGTTATAATTATACAGTATGTGTAGGTGAGTGGATATAAACGGATGTTTCTGAACCTCCAGAGTTAAGCTCATCAATAGGTAAATTTTCTGAATACAATTCCCAATAACCTTCTCACTGAACACAGTATTATTTTTATATTTCAGTAGCACCACAAGCACTGTTTCATTTGGAACTTTTTCTTCCAGAGTATTTAGTTATGTTTACATGCTAAGATACGATGCATTCCAATCTTCAAAAACAGATTTATATTATAAAAGCCTGCCATGAATACATCCAGCATGCTTTCTACTATGTACTTTATTTATAAAAGGAATTTTCTTGATTAATTCGTATAAGAGCAACAGCCACCATTTTGACCGCTAAATAAAAATATACAATGACGTCTTACACGTTGCAGTAAAGAAATTCAACGCATTGTTGTGGAGAATTTTTTTTCTCTTGTAAGCTGCCCTCTCATGGGACCCAAAGGCACAACTGCTGCCCATAATCTCCTGCGGTTCTAATTAAGGCTTGTCCGTTGTGTGGACAAGAGCAGGATTTAACTGCCGGCCACAGGGTTTTCTGTGTGTCCATGAAAGAAAACAATGGTGGTGCTATTTTGGCTTTTAGCAAGCTCAGAAATGTAATTTGTTATGGGTATAGATTTGCACTGGGGGAACAAAGAGAAGGGTTTCAATAGTCTTAGACGATTAGAGCCCTCAGACCTCAGAGCCCTCAGTGAAGGACTCTATGTCTGCATCTTCACGTTTAGTCATAACTTCTCTGTCTTGTGATAACTGAAGAATTAATCCCCTGAAACTGACTTTGTCATATACATTGTATCCTAACAGAATGGGGGGGAAATGTTGCAGTGATGACAATATACGTATGCCTCATTTTGCCAAAGTTTTTTTCATCCACTTATTTCACTCAGGGGATTAATCCATGATAAAAAATAAAAAAATCGTATTTTCTCGAAAATTTGTAATAAAAAACAGCAACTCTTAAAGTGGGTTTATGAAACTCAAAAAGAAAACAAACAACAAACACCACGACATAATGATGATATATGCTGTGCAATTAATTTACGATGGAATTAAATCAGATACTCTAACCTGTCCGCGGTGCACTGGCGTTGTGCCCGGAGTGTCCCCCACCTCACGCCCTATGCCAGCTGGGATAGGCTCCAGCTCCCCGTGACCCGCTATGGCGGATACAGCGGCGGTACATGAATATGAATGAATGAACACTCTAACCTGTCATATGTGGAATATCTTTTTTCAAATGTTGAAAACAAACAAAAGGATAAAAGTAAGAGGAAGGAATCCTTGTAATCAGAAATCTGATTTTCCTTTCAAGAACAGAGACTGTAACCTTCAATTTCATAGAATACGTCTGAACACACAGCTTTACAATATCTATCTATAATATGTAATGTCTAATACATTTTACCATTTACCTTCCATGTTGTCATTCTTTTTCTTTTGATAAGGTTTAACAGCACTTTTGGTCTGAGTCTAAATTTAAAAAAACTTTAATTTTATTTCATGAAATGTTTAATCACTAAATATCTTTTCTTGCTTCTAGTGCAGTAATATTGCAGTCTTTGTAATCACTGTTTGAATTACTGCTTTAAAAGATTTACGTCACAGTTCTTTGCCATGGAGGAGCCAAAGCTTGATCCAAAAGCATTCTGGAAAATCCAAATCTCCGCACATGCAAAATACATTAAGGAGCAAAAGTCTGATGCCTGTAGGAGGGTGAGCTCTCAGGGTGACCATCACTATGATGTGAGAACATTTGAGGCTGAAAAGCTGCGGTCAAATCTGTTCTCCTCATTCTCTATTCGTTTCATTCATAATGTGATCTTTCTGGGTGCCACTCAGTTGGTGCCAGCGCTCATCGTTGTCACAGTGTCATTCATTTCTTTCTTACTCTGGCACTAGGAAGCCGTCTCTGTCTCTCCGAGTCTGTCTCCTTCTCCTCACGGAGCTTCTGTTTTCTGGTTTTTGCTCTGCTCATTATTATGTATTTTAATTCTTATTTCCACTTATTTTATTTGAGAAGATCTAAAGCCATTATTGCCTTTATAACGTTTTTTTAGTTGTGATGCATTTCATGGTTTTTCAACCTTTCTCCCATTCCTGATGTGCATGTGGACACATCTTGTTCAGTAGTTATGGCTTTAGAATAGCTATACCCTCTTGTTATTCTTGCAGCTTTCTCTGTACCCATACAGAACTGGAACACCACCCATGCCATCTCTCTCAGTTCCTTTCTCCCAAGTTATGCCTCATTAGCAGACATAAAATCCCTGCTACCAGGAATGTACCAGAATCATTTTCAGGCTTTATCACTCCCCTGCCTCTCCTTTTCCATTTTTCCCTGTGCTCTGTGTTGCACCACAAACAAGATTGGTTTTCCCATTATGACTGGGTGTCTTTCAGTACAATGAAATGGAAACTGTAGAGTGCAGTGTCCGTGCCATCCAGTTGGCAATGTCTGCGCAGTATCCTGTCTGGCATCGGCTAGCACCAATCAATACAGCTATACCACTACTATGCCTGGCCACCAGTCAGCCTGAATCTCTGTGAATTTGGCTTGACGTCTCGTTACAGACCCACAGCTTCAGAGCTATTGAAGTTGCTGCGCATACAAATGAAAATGACATGTCCAACATTATTATCATTGTAAGAGTTCCAGCTGCATGATTGATGTCGGCAGATGTTCTCCGCATAATCAGGAACTTGATAATTGCGACGAGACAGGAAAGTCCTGTGATCGATTTGGTTTGTGACGTCTTTCATTTTCCATGAATGGCAGTCGCTGGTATGAGCTATTGGCAGGTTGACATGCCATGCTTTTCTCATCTGTGGCATTTGGGCTTCCTCTATGACACAAAGAGGACAGTCAGGGCTCTCTTTTTATTTGTCTGGAAGCAAAGACATTCAGATAGTTACAGTCAGTGTCCATCTCAGTGGAATAACAACATTCATTTTATTCCGTGAATAAACTGTGGTGGTACAGATGTCTACAAACACTGATTTACACAATGGTTTCATTGACTGATGTGTAAAATATTGAATTTCTTGAACGAGACAGTTTGGAAAGGAAGAGATCAAAACGCGCGTGTGTGTGTGTGTTTTGCGTTAGTTTTGTGACTGTTGTCTGTTTACATCACTGGATGGAAAGCAAGGAGAAAATAATGACACTGCCTGGAAATTAATGGAGCAGCTAATGTGATTAGAGCAGACAGCACACATGTTAGTGTTTTACCGATAGACACATGTGCTTTAAAAGCAATACATCTTTCATTTGATGGATTAGGCCACAGCCTCTTGGGAGCATAGCAAAGGAAGATGGAGCACCATGCTGTAAAACATGGACAGGTGGAGAACACGGCTGGTGTTGACACAATCTGTCATTTTGTTGATTCATACAACACATACATCACTGTCTAAGATTTTATATTTTTGAATGGTTGTCTGTTTGTTTGTTTATTTAAGCACACACATTTCTATTCAGATAAAGTTTTTGATTTGTTTCTGTTTTACATAATAGCTAATCCAGAAAATCATCAAAAGCAAATAAAAAAAAATAAAAAAATCAAGGCAATAAAAATAACAGAATATTTCTTGTTTGTACGCCTGGACTCACACAACACTCCAGCAGCTGTTACGCCACCCTTGCAGCGTGTTGAGTTGTGAATGTGAAAACACACGAGGCTTCCAAAGCCACATCTGAGGCATTCCCAGATCCTAATCTCATGGCCCTCTTAAATAAAACGTCTTCCTCCCATCATGTGTAATCATAAACATGGAAATGCATCCCGGCGCTCCTGCTCTTTTCCGCTTAGAATTCCGAAAGCCAGAGACTGAATGCGGCCATTGTTGCACGTCGGGCCGTGTGCTCCGCGGCGGCCCTGCTACCCAGCCCGCTTTGGAAATGAGAAGTGACATGTGAAAGTGCTGTTTTCTTTACTTGGGATAACGACAGGGAAAACCCTAAACAATCCCAGAGCAGTGATACATCTCCCTCTGTGACACAATTGTGTCTTTGTGTGAGCTCATACAGCTCATGCAGGGCTCTCAGACAACACACACATACAGTACACAATGACTAAATAGCTGGCACTGTCCAGCTCGTAGCAAGAAGACGACTATTCCACTCAGGCTACATCGTGAGTCATAACCGACAGTATGGAAACAAGTACACACATTTTATGAGCTATCTGTGCAATCTGGTTCACACAACCTATGTCAACATCACCTGTCTGAAGCGTGGAGGTGGGCTGCTAAGTGTGTTTTCATAGCAACCAGGTAATGACTAACATTAAGGTTTAAAGAGGCAGCGGAGGTAAAGACATGAGGGTAAGAGGAAGACAAATGAAAGTAAGTTGCTCCATCACGGGGGCCTCTGCAATGCATTACCTGGCAGCTTCTCCTGGAATCGCTCCTGGTCACTGTAATTATCATAATAATGACCTGCAATTTTCCCTTTTCTCAGTTTGCTTGTTAATTACGACTGGCGGGTCAAGATCAGGGTTAAGGAAATAAAAAGGGAAACCAGAGCCTGTGGGCTGGGGGAGACTAGTAGCTTTTATTAGTTGCAATCACGAGTCATACAGTACAATAAAACAGGTGGAAAGGCACGCAGCAGGCCAGGGATTGGCAAGCCGCATCAGCTCTGTTGCATCAGTGAGAAAAATTGTTTTACAGAGATCACTGGGTAGCTTCCACTCCTCTTTCTTCTCCGATTTTGCAGGAACAATGCGGGTTTTCATCTGAGCACCTGCTAATTCTTTACGATCTTGTATTATTCTTTATAGGTGCACATAACAGTCGATGGATTTTCTGATCATGACTGAATATACCAGCATTACATGATTTTACTCTTTCTGAGAAGCACTGGATTTTGTGGCATTCAAGAAAGTATGTCAGAAGCCATAAATATGCTAGACTGTTTTGAAAAGTCGTGTGTTATGTGTGGAGGGCTCTATGCCATCACGGTGAGGTAAGATGAAATGACACACCTCAACACCAGATATGATTGGAGGTAATTGTATTTTAATGTCCTGGAGGCTCATTCCTTCTTTGTATTTGGTTTTTCCATGGTCAACATCTGGTGTGAAGAATGCTAGCATGTGTTTCCACTAACTTTATACCTCTAAACAGAGCAGTCAACACAGCAGTCAGCAGTAGTTTATTGTCATTGTTACACTTTTGCTGTTAAGTGACATCATGTCAAAACACATGGGCCTGCATGCCCGGGCAACCCCCGTTTGTTTTCTCTTGTCACTCTCAATTTAGAGGGAGAAATAATGTTTGTCAAAAGCTGCAGCGCTCGATTGGTTCACAGGGTGATGTTTTGAGTGCTCGTTACGGACGGAGGACTGTGTTTTCGAAATGTAGCACGGTGCTTGTTTTCCCTAGCGGCTTAGGAGTTGCGACTCTAATTGTGGCCACGGGTAAGGTAAGACATTCTAGTATCCATCGTTTTCCACTATGCCACTTGCGAAACAGACCACACATAGCCTTTCCTAGACGCTGAGACGTGAGATGAGCCAGGCCAAGACAACTAGCCAGCTTTTTCATCATCCATACAAGCTACGCACAAGTCGTCCAGCTTCCATCATGTCATCCAGCCATCCAGTCATTCAGCCCTCCATCCAAACCATCAGCAAGAGGGCACTGTAATTGGCCCTTGGCTTGCAAGAAACTCACTGTGGCCAATACCAGGCAGACTAACTCGACATCCAACATTTAGTTTGTCCTACTCCTCTTATCTCCAGACGTTTCATGGCACTGCTGTACATTGACAGTTTTTTGGACAATTCTGCTTCCATTCTGTTCCCTCTAACGTACAAATAGTTTCAAACATCAAGCCAATCCAAAAATCAATCCCTAATCTCATTTCTTCTCACTGGATGAGGTGTGAGGCATTTGTCATCACATACTTAATGTGTCTGCCACGTTAGCATGGGTGCTCCAGTGCATGCTCGAGGGTTTATGGCTTGACATGGACGAGTGCTGCTCAAGTCGTATTCATCTCACTGCACGGGCTAAACTGTTGTCTCTTGGCGAGCCCAATAATAATAATCAGAGGCATTTATGTGTTAGAAATGGGGAAATAAAACTGGGAGTAGCAGCTGCATATGGAATTGATCACATGAGGAGTGGAGGCCTCGGATCGCCTTACTGATGACTAATTGACAACAGTTAGAAGGTCTTCATCAATCCAAGACGGACCCCCCCTTTTGTTTTTGACTATAATTTTTGGTACATCCTGTGCTTTAGTGTTTAATTTCTGGAGTAACTTGTCCTTTTGTGTCTTTTTATACTCGCTTGAGGCACAAACTGCAGAAATGGTCAACAGCAGGAAGAGAGAATCAGTCCCGCAGAGACAGAAAAATGTTTTCAGCATCTTGTGTGCCCACTACGCTATCCTTTTCCATTCAAATAGTGTAGTGAAGTTACTTGACCAATGGTTAAGTGGCGCCTTGTCTCTAATTACTAACATAGCGTAGCCCATTCATCAGGCTTAGTGACTGTCCAGCATCAATCATTTAGTCTTTTGAGGTTTCTCTCAGGCCTGTTTGGCGTAACTTCAGGTAGTCACCCAGGACTGCATTCTCATAGAAATACACTCACAGACACGCTTGCATGCTCACTAAAACACACCTACACATGCTGTCATTCATGCGTGTATGTGCTTTGACAGACTTTGACATTTAGAAGACTTCCTGCAATGTTTCCATGCTTAAGGAAAAGTCTGAAATGGCTTCCATGTGCCAGTAAGTTTAAGGCTCAGTTTAAACTTCGTGCTAATGCTTAGCTGTAACACCAGGAAGCTTAAATTGGTGCTTCAGGGTTTTACTTACCGTGTTTCTTCCTTATGTACACACACACACACACATGCGCGCACACACACACACACATTGGAGCTTATTTAGGTTCTAGCCTGACTGTTTATATATTAGTTTAACAGAGCAGGGACTCCTCATCAGTGGCCACGCTTGGCTGAATGCTGATGATAGCACCCATAGGGTATCAAGGCTCTGAGGGAGGTGATGCTTAGTTCAGGAGGCCGGGTTCGTCGTCCTCATTCCAGCCGCCTCTCACTGCTTCCAAGGCATGTGCTGGGCCTCCAGGAGCGGCTGATGTACCCGTGCAGTTTTGACACAATCAAGGCTTACTGTAGACCGTAATGAGGTGGAGGGTGAAATGTGGTACACTCAGCAAGGTCAAGAATTGAGGAAACACGTATGTGATCTTACAGAGCTTATTAAAGACAAAGTAAAATATGAATATGTGAAATTGTACCAATTCAAAAGTTTGTTTGTTTTTTTTTCAGATATATTCTTAGGTATTTTTTGCTGTCTTACATCTTATACTAATGTTTCTATGATCCCAGACAACAGAAGTGTGGTTAAGTGGTACATCTCAAAATGTTACTGTAAAGCTGAAGCAAGCATCTCTAAAATCCTAACAGGTTGCCCTAGAACTGGCCAGGAAAAGCAGACTCAAAAAGCAGATAAAGCAATACTGATTTCTTTTTTGGCATTGGAAAAGCCCATGATAGGCAGAAGCTTAAAAAGAATATTTGTCATATGATGGATCTTTGTTGCTATCATTTTTAAACCTTTCTTGCTCCCTCTCATCAGTCGTCAGTCTCTCATCATATTTAATTGTATTATTTTCTTGCTATTCATCCTAAGTCACTCTTACCCAATCTTTCCTTGAAGCCCAACCTAAGCTCTCTCACCCACTGTCTCTGTCCGTATTCACCTCCCTCCCAGTCAGCTTGTCAGCTCTGACTCTCCTCCTCTGGTCTTCCACTTACCCTCCTCTGTACCTCGCCTGTGTTGCCACTGGAGCATTTTGGCCTCACTCAGCTTTTCTTATCAGGCAGAGCTCATTTGGCTACCGTACCGGGGATGAGTTCAGACTAAGGTTGGCCAGATTATGAGAGGAGGCTCTCCCTCCCTTAATAAATTCCCAGCTCCCTTACTTCTGGCTTCACCGGCCTATGAAACCCATTATATTGAAGAACAGTGGGTCAGGTGAGCATAAAACTTTTAAAATGAGTGCCGTTTTAAGTAACCCATAGGAGATAGTGATTGGCACGGAGAAAGACAATGTACATAGGCAAATTAGCTCAATGTTACCTTATCTCGTTTATTGGTGCAGAGACACATAATGAAAACTGGTTTGAATAGGCATTAAATGGTCTCCTTGCTTTTGTAAGATCTGGGTTCACGACCCTGTCTGGTTGTGTTTGCATGCTAAATGTGCAGCTCTATAATCACGATTGCCACTTGCAATAAAAGTCGTAAAAGTGGTGTTTCTGGCATCACGGTTTCAACATGTGATTTAAGACATATGTGTCAAAACACGATTTATATTGACACACCATATGTGAGTAGATTCCAGAGATTTTCATGCGTGTAGCGTATGTCTGTGGAGGTTGTGCAGACAGCCTATTTTCGTTTCAGACTTTGAGTTCAAGGCTTCCTTTAGCTGTTTAGTTAGCCTTTAGACTGCCTCCAGCCACCAGTGACCTCATGGGACACAATAAAAACATCCATCAGACCACTGGCCTGAAGCCAGCTCAAAAACAGAGACTATGAGAGAAAAAGTAAAGAGAGAAAGTTAATGGCCTCATGTCTGAATACTCCTGTGGGATTCCCTGCATACTTTCTATCTCCCCCTATTGTCTGTAAGAGCCCATCTATTAGCCAGCAGCTCTGTATTCTGTTAGACCCACACATACAAACGACCATTAAGTCTGTCTAGATGCCATTGCATCACATACTGCTGCTTTAAGTCACAATGAGGCTTATATGTGACCCTGACACTGAGGACTGACAGTGCCTTCCCCTCTTACTGACCTGCTCCAGTGACTCTTCTCCTACTGCAAAATCTCAATTATCTGTAATTATCCCAATTATTCTATTGGGACAGCTCTTTGTAGACTGTAACACTGTCCTATCATGATGTCCTTTCCTGTTTTCCTTCCCACACCCCAAAAACCTTGAGGAAACCATTAACTAGGAGGAAAACCATTAGTTGTGAATAGGTCATGAAACAGCCAAGATGACATGCTAATGGCAATAGAAAAGTGGCACAAACCAGAGTCTCTTTTACTCTTTGAGGATCTGTTTTTTTTTCTTAAATATATATATCTCCCTTTGCTTCCCATCAATGGTGGTAGCCAGAAGTACTTGGGTCCTGTCTGAGAAGGGCAAACAAGAAAATTACTCCCTAACCACATTGACTCCACGTATGGCTGTGGAGAGTTTGCACTCACCAGGTCAACAATAGACGAACAGAGCTGAAATAAAGCAACATTTAGCCTGATCAGAAAGGTTTTTTGTTTTCTCTTTCTTTTCAGCAGAAAAAAACTTTGGATTTCATGGGAATATCAGCTAGATTATTGTAAAGGGATGAGCTGCAATTTTTAAAAGCTGTTTCTTACTGTATTTTGGGGTACTATAACAATGTGTTCACTGCTTTTTTATTCGTAGTGAACTCTTTGATTACTTTGTAGGGAGCAACAATACGGCAGGATGATCGCACAGGAGCCATTCTCGTGGCCAGGATCATGAAAGGAGGGGCAGCGGACAGAAGTGGTCAGTTCCAGCTTTATACACATGTATATTCATTTAAAAGTGCCAATATATCTGTAGATGAGTCTGCAGTGTGAATTCAAGCATGAAAGACAGTTATAATTCTTATAGAATGTAAAAGTAGTAAGGCTACTCGTAGTACTCATAGTACCCACGGAGGGTACACTGGCCCTCTGCAATGAGCGGAAGAAAGACAAGCACATGATCTGGTCCTTGCATCGATGAGACATCAAAAGAAGTAGACACCAGCTTCCTGATGTTTATTTCACTTTGCACGTAACTCTACAGGTGCCTATGTCATTAATTGACCTTTTGTACATTGTGGAAATGAATTTAAGTGTTTTTTTAATGCAGAAAAACAAAAAATGTGGTGCTTGTTGCCCACATTTTCTATTTGGTTTAGTGCCTATTCTGTCCAATCTTTTGCCACAGTGAATTTGAAAGCTAAATTTCCCCATATTTGGATGATAAATAGTTCAGATTAATCTTGTATACTGTATACTTGTATACACATCCCCAGGTTCTTTGAGCACTGGACTTTTACACAGTGGTCCAGTTATGTTAGAACATTAACATACAGAATTCCACAGTGACTTGTAAACTCTATATGTGGTAGGACTAATTCATGTGGGAGATGAGCTGAAGGAAGTCAATGGAATTCCTGTGGATGACAAGAAACCAGAAGAAATCATTCGTATTCTGGTAAGCATCTGTTTTGTGTGGGTTCATTCTATCCCTTCTCTTCCTCTGTGCTGCCCAGTATTTTCTCCTGTATTTGTATTTCTGCTATAGTCCACAATAACATTCTGTCTTTGTGACAGCAAAAAGCTTCCCTAATTTATCCAGGTGGCGTGAATTCTTTAAGGGGGGGAACTGGATGAGAAAGAAAGCCGCTTAAACTCTGGAGACTTTCTTAGACACAAAAGTCTGATGCATGATCTCTGCCAACAATCCTTGTTCGATCACCGACTCACTTCATTACACACACACACTCACTATTCTTTCTAAGCAGAGACATCCACTCCTATGAACTTGTCCATTACTGAAAAATCAAAGAGCACTTTGTATTATGAGACCTACGTTGGATTAGTGCTTTGTAAAATATTTGCATGACAAATGACTGGTGTTTCCACCATTTGTAGATAAATCACTGTTTTTGTCTTGTCTTCACATGCAGGCCCAATCACAAGGAGCTATTACCTTTAAAGTTATCCCCGGTTCCAAGGAGGATGCTCCATCCAAGGAACCTAAGGTTGGTCTTTATTATCTTGTCTTTGATAAAGTTTCTACTAATAAACTGACAAAATCATACTGGGATGCTGTTTGTAGGCCACAATGTGGGTTTTCTACCACAATTTTGTCAGATTCATATCCATAGATTGATACCAAGTGTGTCTCAATTGAATATTTTGTCTGACCTTGTATAGCTCTGCTGGAACAGACAATATTCACCAGCTTTTTGGTACTCAGCAGTTGCTGAAACGGATCAATTCTAAAGACAAAGCTGAGATTTGACGTAGCACAGGTTTGATACCTACAGTAACCACATGTCGCAAATTTATCTTCTTTCATGTGGACAGCACCAGCAGACAGTAGCTTGCAGCTATTTATTGTAAAGGTTGTTTCACTGTCATTCCAACCAGGAAATCATCATTTTCACCCACTGGGGTGTTGATACACCATTTCTCACAAGCTCATTTATCAGTAGCAGACAGGCTGGATCCGCCTGCCGATCTTATGCTTCTTGGTCAGAAGCATTTTATCATTGTTCACAATGCAACTCACACTGCACGCGTGTACAGGGCAAGATGAGAGACTTGCATCCTCCTTCATTGTGTAATGGTTTAAATCCATCTGGTTGACAAAGGATTCTAGTGGCATTTAGCCACTCAGTGAAAATGTAAATGCACAGGCTTTTTTAATGCAGAAAAACAAAGAAATGAGAAAAAGGGGGAAAAAAACCAAGTGATCCTTGTGTGTAGATGGATTCTGTAGTGTAGGAGAGACTACTATGACTCAAACAAAACACCTCTGTCTGAAACATAATTTTTGTACATAGCTCTTTACGAGGACTCTTTAAATCAACGGCACATAAAAAATTAAATTTCTCTCTCCCTCTCCCTTTTTCTGTCTGATGCGCTTGTGCACACTTTCATTCTCTTTTTTTCTCTTTCCACATTTACTGAGGTGTCTTAGGAGTGTTAACTCATCATGACAGAGCTCAGTTTGGAGTGAAGACACAGCAAGGTGCTCTAGCTTACAGCTTGCCTCCCACAACAGGAAAAGATGTCAGTGATTTTTCCACTATAAGCTCCAAACACTTTTGTGTTGATGAGGTGTGTCCCATCCCCTTCTGCCAAAGCAAATTAGAGCACGTCTTTAAAGAAAGAACACAATTTTTTTTTCTACATTGGTTTGTTCCTTAATGTGGAAAGATTCCTGATATTAGTTTGTGTTTAGAATTCATCAGTGGGTGGAACAGTGCGCTTCCAACTGCAATCATTGACTCCGGAGATGTTAAGCATCACCACGCTTGAAAGATGGTGACAGGGCTTAGTCCATCCTTAGTGTTGATGGAACAGCATAGGGAGACTATCTTGGCCTGCATTTGCAGGTTCCAACCTCTGATTGCAATGATCTTTTGAGAATAATCATCCTGAGCATTGGTGAAGCACCTTCTGTGTTTGCTGGCATGGTTTTCCTTTAGAGTCTGTTCTTCTCTCAACGAAGGGAAAGGTAATTTGAAAGTGAACCGTTGCTTTTTCCTGTTGTGCCCTCAATTCAGCTCTTTGTTTTCCCTTCCACCCCTCTGTCCAGGTGTTTATGAAGGCGCTTTTCGACTACAATCCTAAGAATGATAAAGCCATCCCATGTAAGGAGGCTGGACTGGCCTTCAAGAATGGCTCAATCCTTCAGATTGTGAGCCAAGATGATGCAACCTGGTGGCAGGCCAAACACGAGGGAGAATCCAGTCCTCGTGCTGGCCTAATCCCATCTAAACAGTTCCAAGAGAGGTAAGAAATGACCCCTGCTAGATCTGCCTCTCTTGTCTACTATTGCCTCTTAACAAGACTGGCTCAATTGTCTTTACTGCTGTCACAGTCACAGAAGTTTCACTCTCTTTCTCTCACAATTTTCTCTATTTTTTTTTTTTTATTGCTTCACACTGCCAAAATTGTCTGGATTTCCGCACAATGTCTGGCCTGAAATGAGTAATGACAGAAAATGATAGTGCTGGTACTGATCCACTTTGGACGGCAAGTGGATGGAAAATCGCACATCAGTGTGCACTCGGACGGCCGCACTTGATGTGCAACACAGAGCTCATGAGGCCGGGGCAGTTTCTTGGCACCTTCTGAGAGCACCAAGGAGGAAAAATGGACAGACACACACACACGCACGCACGCACACACACACACACACACACACACACACACACACACACACACAAAGAGGGAGGAAAGTCAAAGAGAACATTTCGTAAAAATTCACATGTAACCCTTAAGTTTTGTCAATAGAAAGTGTGTTGCTGTCACCTCATCACTGCTTCATCTCTTTTCTTTCATCACCCTCAGCTGACTGAAAGAAACTGGTGGATGCTGAAAATTTGATTCTCTAGCATAGCAGAGTGTTTATTATTCCCTGTGAGACCATGAAAACTGATGGTTTCATTCTGTATTTTCTCCTTTTTCTCTTTTTCTAGGAGATTCGCACTGCAACGACCTGCTGCGACTCTCCTGCTACAGAGGAATTCTAGTCGACGATCATGTAAGCATATATCATCTACTGTGATAGGCCATAATAAACCAGTTGAAATGCACAGGGAGGAATAGTGACTGACTAACCAGAATGAGAAGACTCATGTGTACGCTGGGCCACCACTGAAGTCTGCTTTAGTTACACTCCTTCATCTGTCATCTGAAGAAATGTTCTGTCTGAATGTACCCTGCTTACGTATTGCCTTGTCTGCTCCATGTTTCAGTCCCTCAGTCAGTCTTATAGTTTCTCACCAGACTCACCTTTCCACATCTCAGAGAAACTCGTGATGACTTCATGAACAAACTCTAGACCTTAAAATGTGATTAAGGCCTCATGATACATGCATTCTACCGCACATTTATCAATGTTTTGATGCCAGAGCATGACAGCAATGTTAATGAGAACATATCAGCGGGAGAACATGGGCGGATTTTCTTCAGAATCTCTTATTTAATCTGTGATTTAGTTCATCCTGAAGACGTTGACCATATTACGTCTTCCGTAGTATGAGAGCAGCACAAGCAATTAGAAAATGTCTTCATTCCTTGTTTAGGATCAAAACTGGCAAAAAAGGTTCACACTCATACGGTGGAAAATAGAGTAATTACTACTGTTGTAAAATTTATGGTGCCACTGCTAACCAATTTAATTTTAAATTAGAGCAGACTTTCACCAAAGGCAGCTGTTTTCCCATTATCTCCATAGTCACATGACAGTTTGACCCTTTTAGGCCGCATGATTATTGCTTGGATCCAAAGTATACTTTGACATCTGGTTGAGCTCATGTGGTTGTTCTTATCTAATATGTAATAAATGTGTAATAAAATACAGTTCTGGATGCTGATGATGAACCATATTAACAATGTCTTGTAAATTCCATCAGCCGTGCTGTGCCTCCCCAAGTGTGTTCATTAGAGCAATTATTAATTTACCAAATAACCTTGCTTACAGAAAAACAACAAAGCAAACAGACAAACCCACAAACACCACCCATCTACAATTGATCCTCAGTGGAGATAATTAAATAGCCGATAAGAATGCCAAACAATTGTCCTCTTTTTCTGCTGACATGCCTTTCCTCATGGACTTCCAATGTAAAATTCAGCCAGCATTTAGAAAGCTGCTCATGAGTCAAATCAAAAATGCACATCTGTCTCTAAAAGAAAGCCTGCAGCTGTTCCTTCTAAGATTTTGACTTAATATCAGTGGCAGCGTTGAGCAGCTGACCTAAAAAGCTCTTTACGAGATCTCCAAGATACACAGTCTCCAAATCACAAAGATTTTAGCGTGTACAAACAGCTAAATATTACTAAAATATGTCAAATATCCGTCTATTTCATAGATATTGAACTTTGGCTGGCCTAAAGCCATAGAGGTGGAAAACATGCTGCCGTGGGTACATTTTGTGGACCACACAACCTCAAACAACATTAATCTACATGAACATCGTCTTTGCTTTTTTTGCAACCTTCAGAAAACATAGAAAGTCAGCTTTTATTTGATGCAGCTTCAATACCAATATCAACAAACAGGTAGAATTTATTATGAAATATCCCATATAAAACAGTGAAAGAATTAATATATGTTACCTCACCATGCTAATTTACAAAAATGATCCCTTCCTTGTTCTCCCGTCTGCTTTGTCTTCACATCTTTGCCAATATCTTTATATTCATTACCTCATATGTGAAGCGCTTAGATTGTCCTCTACAATTTACAGCTGGTCTCCCCCCTTTCATTTTGCATGTCCAAAACATATGAAGCGTTGGGAAAATACACCACACTTGTATTTTACTTATTGGCCAGTTGGATGATGCCATTGAACCAAAAAGTAGTTGTTATAGGCCATGCTTTTCTTTGTAGATTACCGCTTTGAGCCGGACATGTCCATTGGACTACTTGTTGCCCTCAACATGGCAGTGAGCCCTTAATGTAACGTGATTCTTTCAAAATGTAGCTCTGAAATAACCAAAAGAGCTGTGTTGACCACCTCTAAACTTAGCATTAGACTCCTTTACCTCAGATTCAAGCCTTGTGAATTATGGATGTTGTCATTTCCTGGTTATGTTCAACCGCATACTGGCATACTAGTGCAGGATGGCCAAAAATAGCTTGCTAAAAAGACTGACAGTGCTGTACTGTTCCCTCACTATTTCATTTTAATGGTCCAGTTCCTCTTATGAATTATGAGGTGTGTAAACTCCCGACTCCCTTCTTTGCGGAGGGCAGGTGTAAAATGTCATAGAGTCCATTGTGGCCCTTACCAAAGGAACATAAGACTCCTTTTACATCTAGCAGTAGTTTCTCAATATTCAAGACAAAAAAAAAAAAAAAACCCAATCAATTTGGATTCAGTTGCACGCAAAAAAGACATACAAAAAAGATGGAATAATTCATAGACCAGCTGCTGAGGTGTCTTAGATGGTAGCAGATTTTCAAAGGTGAAGAGATGAAGGTAGGCATAGCAAAGAAGCTGCTCCCCATAAACAACGGAACGGCAGGGCCCTCGTGCCGTAAAACCACAAACTAATTAAAGAGTACTGTGGAGATGGTGCTGTTACCAAACAGAGGACGAAGGGGTTGATATAGGAGTGGGTCTTATTCTCGCTCTCTTTCCAGCCCGGGAGCTCCGTCTCCCGGAACAATATTGGTTTTGGCAAGAGGTTGTGGCAAGCATTGCCTAACCGTGTCCATTTACACTTAACATTTGTGCGATATAAATAATCCCCGTCCTCACTGTGCTTTTTTTGTGGAGCTATTCTTTGGTTATGAAAGTGATGTCTAAAGTATCATCAGTTGTCTCAGTTAAGCATGTTATGAATTGGGTACAAGGGTTAGATCAACCATTTCACATGTGTAGTTGTCAACCTTCCCTACCTGCCTTCTGGGTTTCTGCCCCCAGTTCCCTCCTATTGATACCTGGCTGCATGCCAACCTCCCCATCTGTTCTTTCTGAACATACTAACGTCTCTCTGGGATTTCTTACAGCATGTCTGTACCTCTGTCTGACATGCAAACCTCTCCACTGTCTGATTGTTTGCTTTGGTTTGCAGTGTGCCAAACACGTGGACACACTTATCGCTCACCTTGGGGTCTCTACATCTTTCTTCATATATTAGGGCTATCCCTCTTACTCTTGCTCCGTCTCTTTCCTGTGAGCGACTGAACCATATTTAAATGGCACCCCAGATTGGTCTTAAGTGGCCCCGAAACCTGCCCCTGTGTTCAATTTATCCATCCATTTCATTTTTCAACTTAAATGCTTACAGGCTCAGGAGTAGATTAAGAAGCATGATGGGTGCAGGAGAAAAGTTTCATTTTATTCTCAATGGTTGGCGCATGAAAACACCAGTTATACAATTTTTTTTAATACAACTTTTTGGTCATTGTAATTCTCACAATTCATTTTGTCATATATGTATATATATAGAACAATAAATCGAAGGTCAGCTTCTTAATGTAGACCAGCCCTGTATATTTTTTCATTACTTTACCCAGAATATTCTGAATTTGGAGATAAAACAAAGTGTGACAAAGATCTCATTCTGTCATCTGGAAAATTGGATGGGTCTCATGTTGACCATTTTGAAAATGGAGATACAGAAAGAAAGAAAGTGACTGTGTCCACTTTTTTTTTTTTCAAAGAGAAGGCCATCTGTATGCTGGCTGGCTTTAAGGGTTACATCAGCTCATAATTCAGGACCATTTACAGGGTGTTGAGACGGGGTTATGCCTTTGTCTCGTCCTCTATATACTGTACTGTAGTCTTTAAGCCATTTTATAATGCAAATGTTCGTAATTTGAATTGATGAAACCAAATAGATTAACTTTATGATGGCTAGGACGGTAGCAGAAATGGGTTTTTTTTCCTGACTTTACATTAAATATTTAATCACTGAAGCTGCTGACTACAAACTCAAAGTGCAAAGAAATCAAACACAAATTCTAAAAAATATTATCCAAACTATTATACAACAGTTTTAAAACTAATGTCTTGTTCAACACAAGGCATTAGTTTCTTGATCACTGAAGGATTAAAAGGGGTTTAGTTTCTCATTTCTGGATTTACTTTCAAATAAACTTGTTTAAATGATATAGCTGAAGTGTTTTTTTTATATCCTATAAGATTATAATTACTGTCCACATCAGTCCATGCTACAAATGTGCCATGTTTCCAGTCTTTATAGTCTTATGCTGCTACAACCAATAACAACAAGAGCCAAACCTAGCAGGTTGAGCCCAAGTTAAACTCAACTGGGAAGGTCTCTTAACAAACAATAGACCCACTCATGCTGTCCATCCTTTCATTCCAACACTTGTCTCATTTTATCCTTTCTGCCATCCACTGTGGTGAATCTTTGGTATGTGGGCAACACACTATATACCCCAAAGTTGGCATCCTTTTCAAGGGGGCCTGTTGGTGATGAAGAATCCAGTAAGGCTGGTTAATTAATTGATGTTAGACTGGATGACTGCACACTATGAATGTCTGCAAAATTCAGCAGCCACAGTATGGGCAGCCATTGCTCACGCTGTTCAGTAAATGACAGGCTTTGTTGCCGCCATTCTTTGTTTCAAAATTAGCTGTTTGAGAGCAGCAGTAGGTCTGCAGTCAGGTCAAAGGTCAGAACTGTAGTTCCACTCAAACTCAACCTGTTGGGCTCAAAGCAGGCCCGGCCATTGACATATACTCGTATAAAATCATGACCTCAGCTCATTCTAGCCACTCTCAAAATGTCTCTGTGGGCAGGAAGGTGATATGGGCTCACAAAAATGTAAAGGACAAGGGTTTGCTTCCAAAATTTAAGCATTGTCAGATTGGCCATTGGTCTTTACAATTAACAATTTGCAATTTTATCACATGGCATTTCAGTGGACTTGGAAGGTTGGTGTACAAGGCTCTGAGCCCATTAAGCAATGCATACTATTCCTGGAATCTCAGTGCTGCCCTTTTGAGCCTTCTAGAGGCTAAAAAGGGCAACACTGAGATGTATTTTAAATCTTTTTCTCATATTGCTCGTATTGTTTCCTTTTTCAAATTTGCCTCTGTCTCCCCCTGTAAAAGTACTTCTCATCATACTGAAAATGGGGTTTTGGTGCTGGTTTAGCTTATAATGACACATTAAAACAAGAGGGGGGAAAACATCAAGAGCAAAGTTGGAGCTAACGTGAAACAAGATGTCAGATAAAGGCAGACACTTTTGGCTCCAAACTTCAAAACACTCATTACTCTCAGGCTTGATGTTTCTTACATTCAACAACTTTGGCAGTGATTGGTACCGACTGCTGTTTTGTTTAGTCATTAAGTTGTACTGTGATGTAACTTCTCCCTGAGCTGCGGTGCACCTGGTAAATGACCATGGTGCTGTAAGGTGAGCTTTTTGCTGTGGTAAATTCTGTTATATATGTTTTGATTTAACCTTGTTTGGGCAAAATGAGAACATGTGAAGGGAGGGAAGCGTTCATAACTGCATCCAAATGTTCACAACATCATAAACCAAACACACACACACACACACACACACACACACACACACACACACACACACACACACACACACACACACACACACACACACACACGTGCGCGCGCACTAATAGGCTCCTCTCATAGCTGTTTTAATGTCACTCTGAAACACCTGGAGTCATTTCAAAAGCTATCATACTGTATTTCTGTCTCATTTAGAAATTTCAAAGTCAGAGCGTTCGCTAAAATATTTCAGTCTGCATTCCAGAGCAGTGTATCATTTGGTTATTTCTTTCATTGAAGTTACAGTGGATACACAACAGGCACGTACCACAGACTGTGTCTCACTAGGTAACGATGGCTGCAAGTGCCTTCTATCAAAATAGAAACAGTAGAGATGTTACTTAACTGACTGTGTTATTTTTATAGTTAAGTATATAGTAATTATAGAATAGTGCTTTAAAAAATCTGAACTTGTACCTGTATGATCCATTTACTTGCTTTTTTCTCGAGTTCAACTGCATCTCAGTCGTCAATATTTAGATGTCCTCAGATTGTCATCACATAGGTGGTTTAGGTCAATGATCTCCTGCATAAATTACATATTTTGTTTGTTTGATTAAATGATTATAAAACTAACTAAATCATTTTATTGTAATAGTGTATATCTCATCCATGAATAAAGACCTTGAGATGCAGTTGAATGTTCATCCTTCAGTCCGGGCTTAGGTTTGGATTTTTCCCACCATGTTAGTGTAGTAATTTAACTTGTTAGATACAATGATGATAATTGTAGTGTAATTTTTATATTTTAGAGTAATGGTGCTGAGCATTTATGCAGACATGAAAATAAGATGTTGACTCTTGTTTTTGTCATTTGTCTTTCTTTTCTTAGCTGATGTGGCTATAGAGCTTGGTAGGTTTCCACTTCTTTTCCTCTCATCTCGTCCCTCAACTTGTTATTTGTGACCCATAATATTCCCTAACTACATCGTTTACATCCCTTACTTCTATTGCACTCACAGCCGAGGTTGAAGGTACTACTTATCTGACATTTCCCATGGAATAGACCCTGAAAATAGCAAAATTATTTGTGATCGGTGAAAGCTTTTCCTCTTGCCTATGTTCTCCATTCTTTGTTTTCATATGGCCTGTCTTCTCACGTCAAAGCTAATATCTCTGATGAGAACATCAGACATCACAGTTAATCTCTCCTCCAGAAACCTGGGAATGCTTGCAGTTTATTGAGTCCTGTGTTTTACAAAGTTTCACATCTCACAGCTAACTTGTCTTTTTCATTAGAGTTGACATTTAAAGACTCATATTCACATGCTCACCTCCATTTATCCACTTTTCCGGTAGCAGTGGTAAAGAAAATTAACAGTAAGTCATATCAATGGCTATCACTCTAGTCAAAAAGGACATGATTATACTTAAAAAAACTAATCTGATTTAACTTTCCATGTGTGTTTTTTGAATGTACTACTGTGTATTTCTATGTACTTGTGCTTCTGTCTTTGCAGTATGGGGTAAGAGAGACAGGTTCCTTTTGGTCTGTCTTTTTTCTTTAACATGATGCCTCTCCTCTCGCTTCTTCTTTCTTTCTCTTCTCATCACCAGAGGATGTCAACTATAGTAGTGGATTCCAACTAGGTGAGAGTTGTCTTCTGTTTCTTTTCTCTTCCGCCCTCTTGAAGTGGTGAAGACAGTGGTCAAGACTGTTTTAGACTGACGTGTGTTCCCTCCATTAATGCTTCCCTGATCCTGAAGCCCTTCCTTTGTAGATCAGTCTTTGTAGTCCCCGCCATGTGTCGTTGAGAAATGGTTCCCCGTTTTTCATTATATGCTTAACATATCCTTTTCAAGCCCAGTGTTTTTGGTGCAATGGATTCAAGTTGGACTCCCATGTAAAAACACAAAGGGTAGTTCTGTAGTTGTACACCAGCCAATGGTAAGCTATTCCTGCTCTTTTGCTGACAGAATAAGTGCACTGGCAGATCATGTCATGGATTTGCAGAATGTAGTAGTTATCCTGTTCTGCCTCTGCTGTGGGTCTGAAGACATCTTTGGTTATGGGTGGATTTAGGCTAAAAGGACAGCTTGTTTTGGAGGTCCAGGAGAGGGCCTGTTTCGTTGATGTGGTCCTCGTCGGACTTAATGACAATTACCATTGCCTGCTATGGTTCGGCAGCCCTTCCCAAAGAGTTGCTTCCAATCCACTGTCAGAATATGTTCTCGCATCATGTTTTTATTATGACTGTCAGGTTTCCAACAATTCATAAGGTATAGTTTCTCTGGAGGACAGTGAGCCCTATGAGCAGGGTTGTAGAAAAATCCTCTGCTAGTCTGTCTTCCTTCTTCTTTAAATGTGTATTTCAGTTTCTTTCTCTTGCTCACTTCCCCTCTTTATCCCATTATGTGTATTGTCAGTTATTGAGGTCAAGAAGTGAACTGTCCTCAGAGCGCTCCTTCCACACTACACCATTTACTCCAGATCTCACAGGATATCCAGTCGCATGTGAGTTTATAAATACTGAGTTTGAGCCATGTCTGCCAGGCTCAATCAGGGTCACCTCTCAACACTGAACTATGCCAAATGTCGGACCATTTTTTCCACTACTCTCTGTCCCCTTCAGGCCTGCCCTTACTATCACCCTGCCTCCTTCATGAGGTCAGTGACCTCAGCCTTTCTCCTCTTCCTCCTTGATACCCAAACAATATCCAGTACTCAAGTGGGTTAGCAGCATTTCTCGACTCCAGCAGCCCAGAACGAGGTTTAACTGAAATGAGAGAACCTCGGGAGGAGCAGGAGAAAAAAAAATTGTGAGTTATAATAACATCTTCTCTATGTGAGTACTTGCTGCGTGGCTTTTCAGCCTGTTGGATGTGGTTGTATGATTTAGATTTGGCCCGTTTGTAAAATTTTGAAATCCTAGAACTTACAGATGCTTTTGCAATGCTACTGAGGTTGCATGGGGAAATAATGGAGGGGGTGGGACGATGTCGGCAGTTGTTGTCCTCAGTTTTTGGTTTGTTTTCCTTCATGCCTCGCCCAGTGATGCAACGCCTGTAAGACCATTGGCCAAAAGCCATCCTCAAGAAGGAGGAAAACTACCTGCAATAAGATCTTCACCTCATCTTCCTGACTTTTAATTCTGTAACGAAGTTTAAAGAGTAACGCAGACAACCAGAGTTTATTGGTTTTGAAGATACCAGGAGATACAGATTTTGTGGGTGATCGATCAGTGCCCTCAGCTGAAGTTGAAACCAGAAAATGAATGTACTTGTGTATGGAGGCTTGCTGACAACTTTTAGCTAAATCCTAAACATTCTATAACCAAAGAGAGAAACCTACATGGATAAATGAAGGGCATGGAAAGAGATCTAGATCATTTAAAGCTGAATATACAAAAATCCCACACAATCAATGTCCAAGTTATGAAGAAATGGAAAAGGTTTGTAAACTGATTAAAGTGAGATGAGTTCATCAGGCTGCAAGTTTAATAGTTTTGGAGGTGCAGGAGACCATACCGGCATTTCCCCGCAGTGTTGGTCCAATAACATGTGGAAATGTGCATCTTAAGATAGAAAGGATACACATTTTATTAGATACCTAACATTTGGATACAATCAGAGACTACAGATGTGATTTTATCAGTGTGTTTGAGAAATTATTCCAGTTAGTGGTGCTTTTATTCATCTGCAAATCACATTTTAAATGTATATAAATATGATTACATATCGTGCTTGACTGTAGTAACTATTTTTATGATAATTTCATTATTACACCGCACCAGGACATTGGGCCCTTGAAACCAATAGGAACAGTGGCATTTAGCATTGGAAATTATTTTCCAGTTTGGCATCATTGATATTGTCTTCAAGAACTCAAAATGCTTTATATATTTGTGTCCAACAAACATTTCTCCAGGCTCTGTTTTGAGACAAAACCCAAACCCTAATACTTAATGGATAAGACAGAGGAAAAGACAAATATCACTTGACACAAACTCTTTCAGCCAAAGCTCCAGATGCCATGTTCCACCAAATAAGCCTGTAACATAATAATAACTTTTGTTGGGTACCACTTTCCAATGGATTAGTGCAAACGCTGTGGAAACTACAACCAGAGTGTTTTCTCCCTATGAACATTTGAATTAGTTCATCCCGGTGGATTGCCACACATGCATATTTTCAACATAGCATAACAGCAATTCCTCTGACAGTCACAAAACATCTATAGGATCTTGAATCTATTAGATTCGAGTTAATGGAAACAAATGCACTACTTGTATTTTTTTTCTCTCCGCACTACTTCACTTAAATGTTGTTTTAGTAATGTCTCAAATGTCCAGAGGGTGAGTCAGGTACACAATGTTGTCTGGACATGGTTAGACGTTTGATAAAATCATCAAATCAGCCATGGAGCCAGCTCCACTGCTGTAGCAGAGTTATTTTCACAGATGTTAGCAGTTGGGGGAAGGGGATATTTGAATGACATATGCCTGTTTTATAGGAATATGTCCACTTCCTTATCTTTACTTGCTGTACTTTGGGTATTGCTGCATCCCTTCCTCCCCCCCACTTAATTCTTCTCCTCGATATCTTGAATTTTTTGGAGACTTCTTGGAGTACAGTATATTTTGTTGGCCACAATGAGATGTGTCTGATATATCAAATATGTAGAAATGCAGGCATGTTTAAGATGCTTCCTTGATTTATGAAAGCAAAGCATCATTTGTCACAGGTGATAAATCAAGAGGAGTAGTTCTTCTGTCTGCTGCAGGATTTTGTCTTTGTGTCATTATGAGGAGCCGTACGCTTCTTCCCTTTATTCACCGCTGGGGTAATAATGGCTGACAGTGTGGAAAGCGTCATACCATGAGCCTTCCTTACGCTTTCCAACCAAGCCCGTAATGGGCGGCAAGAATAATGAGTTTGAGAGAGCCGGTAATGCTTCCCACATTTGGTGCCCACGAACAGGACTAAGTGTTACAGCGTCAAACCGCAGCATGCGGCGTCGAGCCTGGGGCGTAATACTCACTTAATCCTCAGCTGCCATGCCTGCTTAATGCCATAGATGTTGTCTCCATTAGACCACAGGAGAGAGGGGCCCCGCCGGGAGAGCTAGGATGGCACTGTTGCTGTCAGCGGATCCCCTGTACAGTAGTTAGGCCACAGGCCCTCAATTGCGGCCCTCGCTGCACCAAGGGCTCGCAACAGGTGGTTTCACTATGAGGCTTTTCCTCTTTGCTTTGCCACACATTTTCTCCCTCCTTCTTTACAGAAAATCAAATTTGATTGGAGGAAAAACAGCAGTCATTTCTCATTGTGGTGTTGGGATCTTGCTGTTCGCCTACGCATGATGTCTGTACGGCCTGATGCTTGTATTGTTCTCAGGATTCTCTTCTTTCAGTCTTACTAGACTACCTTTTATTTGTTTTGCAGTTCTAGCTATTCTTGTACAGGTACAGGTTTGTAGATACTCACAGGATGTTAGTTTCCAAGTGGGCAGTTTGTAGGCACGATTTTATTCTTAGAGCCCTGCAGGCCATTTCTTTAAAAACATGGTAGATTTCTTAAGTAGTTGTTAGATACTATCATGCTGGAAAATGAGCTTGACTGCTTGTGACTTCAAAGCAATTACATTCTTAAGTCTCAGTGCGCGTGTAATCAGTTTGTGTTTGCAATGTATAAAATATGTTCATCTTTTTTCCTCTACCTTTCTTTTCACCTTTTCTTTTTTTTTTTTTGAAAGAATTTCAAATCAAAGCATCCGTGTGTTAGTGAGAGAAACAATGATAGACAGTGTGTGTAGGTGTACATAGTTGTTTATTGCATCCATTGGTAATTTCCTAGTCACAGCGTGGTGCGCACCATTAGGAGGGGCGTGTGCTTGTGAAAGTTAAGCAGGGAAACTGACTCCATACTCCCAAGACACACAACACACTGTGTGTGCGTAGATAATCACACCGAGACACTGTCACTCTTCAGTTCACATTCCAGGAAAACATCAAACAGAACTATTGTCAGCAACCTGTTAAACCTTTGAAAGAGGAATTCATTCTTCTACAGGTTGAGATGAAAACAATGTCATCACAACTCATGAATCGATCCAAGAAATACGGATCTTCTATACTTTAACATCTACACATTCTGACCACGTGAGTGATGGGATAAAGCTTTCATTGTCTTCTTTGTGTTTATTATGACAATTTTAAGAGAAAGAACACCATATGATGTTATTCCAATGACATCAAACTGTTTTCATATATACTGTATATGTGGATGTATTATTTAGATTTCAAAGGAACTATGTCTCAGCCTTTCATGTATGGATGAACTGTTTGTTATGAACTTCTATTCACTGTACAGAAATATTCCCCAGAAAATCAGATACTTTTTACATTATTGGAATTAAATAAAAAAATATTTTATTGAAAGATTTTCATGAAACACAGATATACAAGACCAGTATTAATCAGTCCTCCCTGGATTGAACATCGATGATGGGATGTTTGTCTTTTGTGTTCCAATTGACTGTTTTCTTTCAAAAGGGTAGTTTTAATGTTTATCATAATCATGTCAGTGCTTGGGGATTTTGGTTACAGCTTGATGGCTTTACAAGAGAAATGCAAATGAGTGGTGTGTTTTTTTCCACTGTGTGGAGGGGGCTAAAACTTATGAGTGAGTGGGGGGAGAGAGGTATGAGGGTGATGAATGAGTAGATGAACCACAGGAGAAATGGTGCAGACAACATAAGCTGTGGCGTGCCCACAGTGGAACAAAGTCTGTCGTAAATGTTCAAAGAAACCTATAACAGCACTGAGGCATGTACAAACACTCATATCAAGAGGAAAATAATCAACGACTCATTTTAGGTTGGTTGAAGATGACATGAAATATATAACAGCTGACATGAGGGTGGGCGGTACAACGACTACTTTATGAATGGTAACCACTAATTTTCTTGGTGCTTTTGCTTGTTTGTTGTTTTCTGCTCCATCAGGAGTAAAAGTACCAGTTAGGTAGAACTAAAGAAGCCTCTTGGTGAGAGCTGAAACATCTTCACCCATCCTGAAACAAGTCCAGTTGATTATTTTTGCTCTTCTTGATTTACCTCGACCTGTCCTTAATGACTGAGAACCTATGCCGACATACACACTCATACATAAACTCACCAATACAGTGTGTCTTATTTTTCGTCAACAATTTACATGCAACTCTGCCTTGATTGACATTTTGCATTATCAATTTCAGTTTATTGATCACTTGCAGATTTGAAAGTAAAATATTAGAAGAGAAGGCTGAAAATAATTCATGAGGATATAAAATATCCTTAGAGATGTACTTATAGAGTTTTAAGTCCAACCAAAGTCCATAACGACGAGACTTGCAAATCAGTATTTAACAGAGAAATGCCCCGGGCAGTTTGATTAACCAGACCTATATATACAGTAGTACACAGTCATAACTTCATTTTCTATGGTCATCGGGACAGAAAAACAACACATTTATTCGCTAGTTGAATCTAATAAAAAATGGTTAAAAGTTTCTGACTTCACCTCAAAATAAGGCTTTTTTGTTAAATATAAAACACTTTGAGAAGCTTCTTTGTCAACTCAAGCAAAGGTTCACAACCCTTCTCAGTGATTTAAGTAATTCATCTTCTCTCCATCTCTGGTGAAACGTACACACACACAGCAGCACTCCCTTTGTGGCCATCCAAATGACAGACATACACTTAACTCACCACTATGTAAATTTGCAGTGTGATTGAATTATAAATCACAGACCGACTGTTGAATGAAGAAACATTAGCCAGCTTGAAGTTAATTCACTTCCTGTAGCAGTCAATTACTACGAGATAAATCTAAAAACAACACGCATCAGTCACTGTTTCCTTGATTAAAGAGGAAATATAGTTAATGAGAAAGCACCAAGTTATGTTTTTATAGCTTTTCACAAATGTTAAAATCCCTTAAACATCACCTCATTCTCCTAGAGGACTGCAACAAAAAAGAAAATTAAAATCCACCACATGTCATCGGAGGAAAATGTGAGTTAAGCGTTTGAGTGTGATATCCAGGGAAACTGTTTGGCTGAGTGTTAGGCTGTTCTTCTTTCACCTAAAGTAAAGGTAGCTGTCATAAAACCGGGCTGCGTAACACAAAATGAGGTATTGGGCATTGAACTGATGAGGTGTTTGCCAAGACACTGAAACAACCATAAATCGATTTGCACAGCTGCAGGCTTATATCTGTGTGTGCAGTATTGTTGGAATTTACCCTCATAGACTTAAATGCTGACACAATCACTGTAGATTAATGTGTTTCTTTTTGTCTTCTTTCTTCTCCTTCGTAATTTCATCCTGACCTCCAGCCGGGTTCAGAAGAAGCTTCCGTCTCAGCAGGAAAGACAAGAAGACCAACAAGTCCATGTACGAGTGCAAGAAGAGTGAAATGTATGACATGGCAGACGTGCCAACGTACGAGGAAGTCACCCGGTACCAAAGGCCGAATGGAGCTAAATACCGACTGGTGGTCTTAGTTGGTGAGTAGAGACAAAATCTCTATCGAGAGTTGTTGCTGTTATAAAGCTCTGATCACACTGCTTTAGTCAGCCACAGGTGTAATAAATATCCTGACCAGCTGACATGATGGCGCACACAGATTGCAGATGATCTGCATCTCCAGAAGCCCCAGTCGGTTTGGCTTTGCCCTCCCGTGACCCCAACCAAGAAAAGAGCTTCCCAAATCAAGGGCTTGTCCAGGACTCTATAATGCAGTCTTTTATCACTCAGTGGAATTGGTGGAGCAGACCTCATATTAATCAGTCACATTTAGTCCTTTCATTCAGGGCTCGATACTCCCAATGTCCTCTTCAAGCTGATGAAATTGTAAACACTTGCCTTACAGAGCGGGTGTAACAAAGCCTTCCAAAGAACTTTATAATGTGCCAAGGTCTTGAAATGAATTTAGCAGCTTCTTATTCAGTGTTTGTGGTTGGAAGATAGGCTTTGCCAGTGGATGGTGGAACAATTGCTGAGCCAGGTGCAAATAGTTCTCAGGGCCAACTGTACCATCAGTTAGTTTTAGGTTTTTCCACATTTTCCTTCTTAGGTATGTTGCTTGCGACAAAAAAAATGACAAGAATGTCCCGGACACAAATGGAACAAAAAAATTCCCCAAATATTCAGTGTCATTCCATCCAACCTATTTCCATTCAAGAGGGTGAGATATGCACTCAGGGAACTCAACAGGTCCGTTCCAGTCTTCATTTTTTACATTTCAGATATTCCAGCAGCACTTTTAAGAGATTTGTGAGGTTAATTTAAAAATGAACACCACTGCCAACACGGTCATGGTCTTTTTTCTCATGCGTGCTTTCTGCAGAGGTGTGCTCCTGGCCTGATTGACCAGGCCTTGGTTCACTTAAATTCACCACGCAAAGTATGGACTTCATCAGATGTGTTGCTAATTAGGAACCTCATTTTCCTGCCAGCACCACACAGCCGTAGACAGAGGAGGATGCTGAACCTCTCTCACCTGTCATGCTAATGTAAATATTTTCAATTAACTTCCATATTTTGGAGGACAACTTATGGACAATTTCACTCATAACAAAGTGGAGGGCCAGGGGAAGATCTGCTTTATGTTTCTCTGCCTCCCTTTCTCCTTCTTCCTGTCCCCAGAGTCTCTTGATTTTCCTTTTTATAAAAACATGCTTGTGCCTTTCTTTAAAGGTGTGGAACATGTTATTGTCATCACTCCAGTTCAATGTATAAAACTGTTGGTTTTTTTTTATTTAGAAAAAGTTTTTCCTTCATTTTATTTTTACAAAACTTCCGCAGCTTCAGTTTGTGTGTGTGTGTGTGTGGGGGGGGGGGTATGTGGGTGTGTTTGTGTAATAATAGAATAAAACATACTCTTGAATTGCAGTGCAATTTAATTCCAGCATAACTCTGTTTCCCTATTTATCTCTTCATATAGATTTAAATTTATAGAACAGAGCTTTTTGGTTCAGATAATCTATAATCCCTAACTAATGATATGTTGGTCATCCTTGGAGGCAGCTCTTCTACTAGTCTGTAGAGTGCCAGTTACACTCGAGTACATCAATGAACACACATATATTTGTGTTTTTGTTTTCAGAAGTTAAAATAAAAGACCTTTTTCCAATTCTTTGCATCATCATTCTTACTCCAGCCCATTTTCAAGTGTTAACATGTGGAGAAATCTATTCAGGATCGCCTGAAGGTATATTTTCATTAATGTGAATGGCCTTTTCGACAGTACCCACTAATGAATGACCGGCTGTCAACTGCTCCTCTGAAATGAAGAACAGAGACTAAGCTCTTTTTCAGACAAAATTCTAGATGCTTATCTTGGTTTTCATACATTTTAAACCAGACAGCCAATAAAAATATGTTTATACATAATGCATGCATAGTTTTACTTAACCACTGATGGTTTTAAAGAAGCTTGATTATTTAACTTGACAGAAGGGTTTGCTGATTTCCATATTTCCTTGTAATGTGACACACTGAACTTGTGCTACGTTTTTGATGAAATGAAAGTTTTTTTTCAATTTTGGGGTTCACCATAACATATTCCAAATGCACCAGCACCTACGTAAATGTTGATCCAAATATAACAGTGGGACTCTATTTAAGGACTTGCCTCCTGTTAAAATGTAGCAGCACTGCACTGTAAATTGTCTGTGGTTAGCACACTACACCACTGTCATCCTCTAAATGTGGCAGCACCCCTGTGCATCCTGCTCTAACGCTCTCTGACCTAAGTATTTGGCAGGCCGGGACGTCTGTCACCGGGTCAGGGCTCTGAGACCCAGAGCTTTAGCTCAGCGGGCCGGGACTGGGTCTCTCTGCGCAGGCTGTATGTAATGTGCTCTGCTCTTGGCCTGAAGGTTATAAAGCTCCTGATATTAAAAGCAACATCTCTAATGAGCACAGAAATGAAGTCTGACACTTTTACTGGCATAGCAAACTGTAAGGCCAAAGGTACCTCAACAGGGCCAGAGAGAACATAAACTCGCAGCATAAACATTCAACCTTTGCCCAGAATATTTGTGAAACTTATGCCCCATTATTGTGGCATTCTGATTGCTGTTTTTGTATTGGGGCATTCTTTAAAACAATGGACTGAGAGGTGACGTGTCAAAGGTCAAACGATATAACAGGACCCCAGGGGGCTGCTTCTGCTTGTAAAGGTTGGTAGTAGGCCTGCTGGGCCGCTTTGGCAGGAATTGATACAGCTGGAATAAGCTTTAATCGCCACCTGAGGTATTCTGTGAAGGCCCGCTGCCATGCATTATTGATATCACAAGTGGCAAGCAGGGGAGTGATGTACAAGGTGAAAATGGCTTTACGAGCCTGCAGAAGTGGGGCAATAAGTCATATCAAGGGTAGTACAAATGACTGTGTTGGTCCCCTGTGTG
This sequence comes from Antennarius striatus, assembly GCF_040054535.1. Classification (NCBI taxonomy): domain Eukaryota; kingdom Metazoa; phylum Chordata; class Actinopteri; order Lophiiformes; family Antennariidae; genus Antennarius; species Antennarius striatus. The sequence goes on from NC_090795.1 coordinate 12,963,527, forward strand.
TGAACCCTGATATCTAGACACAGTCTCAAGCAAACAAACTTGTAAGGAGGTTTGTGGCCTGCTGGGACGACTGTCTGCACCACTGCGATAGTTCCCATAAAAGAGCCTCTGTCACTTTCAGCACCTACAACAACATTGGTCCACAGCCTTGTTCAAACAGCACTGCTGCATTCCTCCTGTATTTCCGAAACAAATTCAAAATGAACTCCATTTCCTCATCTTAATAAATCACTCAAGCACTCCACTCCCAGCTCCTCTGAGTTTTTATTTTCCTCATTGAAAAACTCTCTCCAGCTAAGATTGATCACTGTCTTTGGTTGGCCATGTGCTTGTTTATGCGAGACAGTAACCACAAAATGCCTCGTGCCATTGGTCCAAAGAGCCGAGCATTGCTGAGGAAACAGCTTTCATCATTTACAGAATCACACAATAGGATCCAAACCATGTGTAACTAGGTGTAGAAATAAAGTGAGAACATGGGGGGGTGACTGTCTGTGTCTGAATGATGCTGGTGTTCAAAGATTACACATAACAGAGCGATGTTGTCTACACATATTTGTCAGGTTGTGGATCATTCAGAAGCCTCCGTGTTTCATGCCAGATGAAGTCTAAGGATTAGCGCAGATAGCGCAAGAGGAAACAGGATCTTTTTCTCTCTCTTAGAAATAAGAACCTGTCTTTTACGACATTTTTCCCCTCCCTCTCTGTTCCCCTGTCCCCGTCTCTCCACCTACGCCAGATCGCTCAGTGAACTCCTTGGCTGTTTGTTTTAGCCGACCGGCCTGCTATACACATTTGCCTGGAGAAACAAATTTCCAATACGATTTGATGCGATTGCAGTGCCTGCCCAGAACGTCAGGCATGCAAGGAATCTTAAGCCCACATGAAGCACCTTCTCACAACATCCACACACTGCAGAATTGTGGTAAACACTGAAACACCAAACCTTTTGCATCCCTTTTCCAGTTCACCGGTGATGAAGAAATAATTTCCTTCAGGTTGGGACGGTGTAGCACGTCAGTTTCAGAGACAGGGAAAAAGAACAATGGAAAATTGCTCACAGAGAGAAAAATTGTGCATTGATTCAATCGATTCACCAATCCCAAACAATTGTAAACGAAATGTGCTAAAATTATGACTTGCATTCTATATTTTTGTGATATTTGTTCCAAATAAGTTCCAGAGCTGCTGTAATGTTTATGTTCCTTTCTATTAAAGTTGTATTTTAACATCACAGTAATGCTGCGTGTGGTTTCTCTTAAACCAGTGAAGAAGAAAGAACTGGAATAGACTGTGGAGAGTCTTCTTTAGTTATTTTCATGTTTTGTTTTGTTTTTTTGTGTTTGTGCAGGACCACAAGGCGTTGGCTTGAATGAGCTCAAGAGGAAACTGTTAATCTCAGACCCCCAGCACTTCAGTGTGACCATCCCACGTAAGTACACATCTCTGTCCTCACCGAGGCCACGTCACACTCCGTCTTTCCTCATGTGGATTCCAGCCATCTCATCCTCACTGTGTTTTGTTTTTTGTTTTTTTTTGTTTTTGTGGATGGCACTTATATGATCACGTACATGATCAGAATAGGGGCATCAAATAACTGCAACAACACATACAGTAATGCTGTTCAACCTATAATAATATACATTGTAAATACTATATGAGAGCTTTATGAATTTTCATTTTATTTAAGTTCTGCATAAAATTTTAAATCATTATCAAAAAATTTTGAGTATATTTTCAATTCATTTTGTAAAATTTAATATTTTGAAATTTTGGTGTTTATTTTAATAGTGAGTAGAAATAGAAACAAGAACTGAGAAGCTGGAAATCCTGGAAATCAACCATGCATGTTAGCCACCAGAACACACTAGCAAAATCCTTTACCAGATTTTGTTTTTCTGTGTTCTTTGGAGTTTAGCTATTTCTCTCTTTCAATAAGCAATGCTTGAGATAAAGTGATAAAATAAAAGAAACAAGAGGGAGAACAACACTGTTCAAACATCTGTGTTGTGATTAGGATCACTTGTCTTTCTGTCTGCTCCTGTGATTCCATTTTCTTCCCAGAAAGCTCTTGTCTACATTGACAAACACATAGAAACAACATTGTCAGAGACAAGTAAGCCCTCAGAATGCCACATCAAATTCCCATTACACGGTGCCCCGGCAGTAACTCAACATAATGACTTTATATGAAGGATGTTTGTCTTTCTTGGTCCAGCCAAGGCTTTCCAGTGTGCCTGTACTGCTGAGCATTGTAGGTAGACACACAGGGAGCCGTCTGGCAGTGAGTAGCAGCTCTCAGGCAGTGTGGCTGGCCCTCACAGGGCCCGGGCGCTTGTTTCTCCTCCTGTGCAGCCTAATTGTCAGTTTTTCTCAGTCTCCATGACAAGCTCTGAATGATGGAGGAAGCTGTGTTTTTCTACCTCCTAAAGACATGCCAATCCATAGCCTCAAGAATTGGCACCGGGCGACCCACCCTTCTTTCTTTCTCAGTTTATTCTTCATTTTCTTTCTGTCTGCCGTTTTTTCCGCTGCCTCCTCCATGTTTTCTCGTTTTAAAGGCCCAGGGACAAACTTCTGAACATCCTCCAGCTCTGTTGCAGACGACTGACTCACCCAGGCTTGTGAGCTTTTTTAGTTTTCTGCAGCGCTGATGTCCTAAAACCAGCATGTTGGGACAAATAAATCTTTTTGATTCATATACTTAAGCAGGGCACTGGCATTAGTAATTGCACAGTTACAATCTGAGGTTTGGAGGGAAACAGCAACATGAGTTTGAGGAAATATAAGGACCACCGATTAATTGCTGTGTTTGCTACAAGCAGTGTGGCATAACTGATGTGTCCCAGTCAAAGTCTGACACTTGAAATGTCCCTGGTATTAAAATCACATCAACGGGGCCTTATTTTCCACCAGGCATGTTAATTGTTCGCAAATGTGACCTGTGATGCTTTGTTTAATAGAGCTCCAGCAGCCTGATTCATATAGAAGACTTATGGTACAAATCCTGGCTCTCATTTAGAGGAAAAGATTCGTCTCCGTCTTTTTTTTTTAAAGATTTGATTGCTGCCAATGGACACATGGATGTGTTTAACACTTGCTGTTGTTTCGGATTAAGCCTGAAAGCATTGCCCCTTTTTTGTTAATTTGAAAACCGGAGCTTTGGAGACCACCGATTTGTGGCCCCGGTTTAGACGTTTTTTCCTCCCCCTGCATGTCGCTGCAAAATGTAAACCAGCCTTCTAAGAAACACAGGGAACACTGCAATAAGCCATTAGAGTCGGGGTTAAATATTTTTATCCCAATCCAAGTTAGTGATATTTTCCATGATTTGGGATTGAATGGATGAATATTCTTTCGTTTCTCTGTAATTATTTTTTACACCACAAAACTATGTTGGGGTAGCACATGGCTGATGGTTGGTCTAACTGCTGAGGTGCTGTTTGGCACTGCGTTTTACACACATCTTAATGGGAGGTATAAGTATATGTTATCTCGTGACAAGGCTGTTTTGGCTGTCTTTTCATGTTTTGAGGCTGATGACAGGTCCTACTCAGTGTCTTCTCCACCACAGGGGGATTTATAGTGGTCTTGCCTTCTCAAGTGACTGACGCATTAGAGAAATCACACCATTAATTTTCCATAAACTCTTTATATCAGTTTGGATTGTAAGGAAAGGCACAACTACCAGGGTACAACCGCAGCGCATGCTGACTAAAAGAACAATTCAGAGGAGTAATAAGCAAACGTTTGTCAGCAGGTGATAAAACTTTAATAATAGTTTGTCTTGGAGATGCCAGAGTCTGATGGGGGTAACTCCCGTGAGACCAGCCAGAGTTTAAGTCAACCCCTTGACCTTTACACATCCACGCTTTGTCCACGTGCTGTCCATTTTACAGGGAGGCTTTATGGTTTATGGCCAAGTAAATGTAGACACTTGATGTTCACGAGAGAACCCAAACTCAATTACCTTACAGCGGCTAACGCTGGCGGCTAACGCTCTGGCTCCTGTTTCCACATGCACAGCAGCCACATTACAAGAGACAAATTTAATGACACACAGTAAAACTCTACTGAATGTCAGTTATGTGTCTGAGCAGCCCTACAGGTTGTGTATTTTATGGAGCTATTACACAATAATATATACAAGGGTTGGCATGGCCGCGCAAGCTGTGTTTCAGACTTCCTGCGATGTTAATAACGGGTTTAGTTCAGATGCTTTCAGCCCCAACAGTGAGTCACAGAGTCTAAGTCTGAGGTAATCGCTGCGTCTCTTCTCTCTCAGACACCAGTCGGGCCAAGAGGAACCAGGAGAGCGACGGCGTGGAGTACCACTTCATCTCCAAACACCTTTTTGAGACGGACATCCGCAACAACAAGTAGGCACTAACGTGTTTGGTCATAAGTGTGAATAGTGATAGAGCCAACCAACTCTGACCAAAGTAAGTCAGTGGTGCCCCCATTTCTGATGATGCCCCTTTACCGTAAATACTTCAATTATACCAATAACTTATCTTGTATTGAGTTGTATCACACAAGTTCTTCATCTAGAACGTGATAAAATATGCAAGTACATCATGAATCCTTCGTTCTCAAATAAGTGTCACTAGTTTGGCATCAGAATATCAATGATGAATTGTTATATGTTATTATAGTTGTTTAAAATCTGTATGAAAATATATTTTGTGGCTAAGATGCACAGGCTGATTTCCAATGGATCCTGTTTGTATCTCCACTTACTATCAAAATAAATGCCAGAAAGTAAAAAAATTACATTTTACAAAATGAAGTAATGTGTTAAATAATGAACAATGTAATGTATTTTTTGATGGTTGAAATTGTGGCAACTGTATAACAAGACGTTTATTGTTAAATGCAAAAGTTAAAAGTAGTATGACTTTTGCTGCTTGTAAAATTATGAAGATTTTCAAATTATATCACGGAATGTTTGTAAAATTACAACTTCATTCTTTTACAATAAGTTTTGTTTTTACTTACCTTCTTAACTTTCTCTGCTTTGGTGTTCATACAAAAATGCTAGAATTCCACATATTAAAATAATTGTTGACAGTTTGGGTGTGGAAGTTGGAAATTTGTTGGTTTATTTAATTGTTTGTTTTTAGATGATTTCTGTGACACATTACATCACCTAGAAATACAGCTGAAGCTCACATTAAAGGGAGAATGTTTCCATTATGAATTACTAGCAGTAATTGACTTCTGCCCCAGCAAATCTGTTCGTTGGCTAATCTGTCACGTTACATTACATGTCACAGAAGTACATGTATAGTGTAGTTCATGTGGTCTTCAGCTCAGTCTAATAGAATTAATGGTGTTCAGAGCGTGTGAGTTGGGACTCTTCCCCCACCTCTATCCCCCCTTGCTGTGATCTGCTAAGAGGCAACGCGGCAGAGAAGGTCGGACCCGGTCTGGTCCAGCACTCGCTGCCATTTTTGTAACACAGGCTCCCTGCCATCGCCTGTGTGTCTCTGTAATAGAGTGTGAGCCTGTGTTGACAGGACCCAGCCCTATGTCGCTAACACATCTCCAGACAGTCGCCCCAAGGTCTCCTGTCTCTGCTTCCTACTTTCCTCCGGCACTCTCTCTGAATCCAGCCACACCAAGGCCCGCCTTGACGTTTGTGGCCAACAGATTGAAATGCAAGTTGTAATAGTCAGGAGGATGATTGATGCCTTTCTGCTGGTCTCACATGAACTGGAAGAGGGGAGAAAAGATATACTATAGGGTGTGCATGCAAAACATTTATGCACTTAAACACACACACGCACTACTTAAGACAAGGAAGGAGGCTTGCGGTGGTGAGTGTATACAGTGTCAGGGCATGCAGAGAAAGAAGGAAAAGGGGGGGCTGTATATTTAGGTCATGTTGTGGTGAAGGTCAAGTCATGCAATGTTTTCCAGGGAGACAGAGGGGTGAGTGTCCGAGCTGTGATGTGGGGTGGATGCGTGGGACACTCCACGCTGTAATTACAAGGCAGCAAAGTAGACGAGGAGTGAGATGAACTTGTTTGCGTTGCGCCTCGTTGCATGCAGCAGAAACAATGTGCAGAAATAAAAGGCTTCTGAAATGAGACCACAACAACGTGTGTTTAGCCCGAACAACTTTTCCAAGGGAAGCCCTGTTCTGTGTCAAAATGGCAAAGCGTCCATTCAGTAGAGTTGGAACCCCTCGGACATGTCTTTGTGTAATCTATATACCTTCTCCTCTAGTGAACAGCAGAGCATTCTACAAGGTGCGACTTATTACTCAGGCTACTTCCTGTAAGCTCTTAAATGAATTTCACCAGACCTAAATATTACTTTTTTGGCGATATAATGCAGCCTTATATTAAAGATATGCTGAGTAAAACTTTCTTACGTGGGCAATTACCATAAATCCTTCTCTCTGCTTGGCTTCAGTCGGTTTGAGGCCGTCGCTCTGTCCGACACTCGTCATGAGCAGTCTGAAAACGTACCACGTAGTCCTATTAGCTTCAAATTCTTTCCACGTCGTTGGTTTCTTCACTTTTTTTCCTCCTTGTTTTCAGCTAAAAATACCCTGGTGGCTTTTTTTTTTTTTTGTCATGACAGCTTATTGGTGTGAAGGAGGGAAGATTATCTGGTGGAAAAGTGTTTGTTTGCTTTGTACCCACGCAGTTTCTTGCTGGGCTAAAATCCTAAAGGATTAAAAGGAGGGAATGTTTTTGCATCCGTGGACTTGTGGTCTCTCTGGTACAAACAGGTGTTACTGATTGAAGGGGTAACGTAGGAGATTATATAAAAACTTACTCGGCCAAAACGTCTGGTTTTTCAGTTCTGCTGGAGAATGCTATCTTCAGATCTGTCAGCGGTTGAAAGAGTAATCCTCCTGTCTTTGTGGATTTGTGGGGATTTTATATGTCATTATTTCTAAACTGAATCTCAAGAGTATGCTGACGCAGTCCACCAGATTAGGAGATTCTAATGTTACTCTCAAAGGACATTAGAATGGCATTAGACAATAATCCTAGTACAAAAACATCGCAAAAATGTGCAATCTTCTCATCTCCACATTCTGCCTGTCCATTTTACTACTCAGATTCATCGAGTATGGCGAGTACAAAGGGAATTACTACGGGACAAGTCTCGACTCTGTACGCGCCGTCCTCTCCAGGAACAAAGTGTGTTTATTGGATGTCCAGCCACATGTGAGTGATACAAACCCTTCCCCTGCAGCTCCTTCTAATCCCACTCTCCCTCTCTTCTGTCCTGCTTGTATTCTCAACCCATTGCCACTGCCGCTCAGAACAGATCTCTCATTTTCTTGGCTGTCTTCAAGGTCTCAGCTTCTCCCAACACAACGGATGTTTTAAAAAGTGGCATTTTTGAGGGAGCAATTATTGCTAACTTCCTCTATTTGAAGGTTTCCCCTTTGGCAAATGTGTCGTGTAGGTTGGCGATCAGACCCTCCACAAATGACCGACTTGTCACCGAGCCCCTAGAGCACGATTACAATTAATCCAAATCGAGGCTTGTATCTTCCAACCTCTGCTCCACAAGCTGCTCTCTGTTTGTTTTCTTCTCAGTGGATAATGACACACTGGCAAAAACACCATTATATAGATTATCCTGGCTTGTTTTCAAACCACCCCAGCCTGAGTAGCATCAACATTCAGCCCGGGAGCCCACGTCTGAATCATGTGAGAAAGAGTCTGTGGAAGCTCATGTGGGTGCATGTACATTCAGGCATGTACCGCTCTGTTTTTGGCATACATTTGTGGCATTGTGTAAGCCGATAGTCATCCCCTTACCTTCACTACGAGCCCATTCTGCAACATGACTCACAGATAAGATCAGCAGCAACGTCAAAACCCGACACTGCTCCCATGCTGATGTGTGGTGAGCTGATGATGAGAAAAGGTTCTTCTCCCGCCACTCCTTCGAGTTTTGATCCATCTTCCTATCGCTTATGGGTTTGGATGCTCTGGCTATTAACACAGTAAGATGCCTTGATCATGATGCCAGAAACAGAGAAGAGCCTGAAGCCTGACGCCACCACTAACCGACTCTGACCTCTAGTCTACCTTTCAAGAACCAGACTTGTGGTGTATTTGCCACCACAATGGAGAACCTAGAATGCCAGCCACATGTGAACATGTATGAAATTTAACTTATATCTTTCGAAAGAACTGATATATAACCAAAATGCCTGTTTTTTAAATGCATCGTTTACTAAAATCGCATCAGTAATCATGCTGTAATAAATAAACAGCAAACATTAAGGGATAATAATGAAATATTTTAAAGAAAGTGTGAACAATGATGAGCGGTGCTTAAAATCTTACACTTTTATGTAACGGAGCAAAGGGCGTTAAACAGATTAAATCTCCCGACATGAACGTAACTGAAACTTGACATTGTTTCCCCAGTCAATAACAGATCAGGGATATTTCCAAGCCATTCTATTTGTATGGATATAAAGGTGTCACTGCCACATAATCAGTCCAAGATTTGTGAAGCAGGTGACAGTGTTCACTGAACCCTTTACATATCTCCACCAACAAATGTCAGAAACCTCCATTAAATAACCTCTGATTTCTACTTTTATCACTGCTCTCTGCTCTTTCCTTCTCACTATTTTCCTGCTCTGATCAATTTCTCTTTTTTTTTTCCTCCTAAGACAATAAAGCACCTGCGGACGGCAGAATTTAAACCCGTCATTGTGTTTGTGAAGCCCCCGACAATCGAGAGGTTGAGGGAGACCAGACAGAACGCCAAAGTCATATCAAACAAGGATGACAAGGGAACTGCCAAGTCTTTCACGGTAAGCAGCAGATAATGCAAGTTTATTAGTCAGCGATTGATCAACAGATGTTACAGATATAAAAATGTATTTTCTTCATTTCGTCAATCATTGGAAATCAATTTCATTGTAGCTAACACTTCAGCTGCTGCTCCCTAACTGGATATTTGTAAATGCTCTTCAGGTTAGTTTAAGTTAAACGAGAGATTGATGACCCATGTCAGGAAATTGGATCAGGACTTGGAAAATAAACATGTTTCTGTAACGAGAAGTTCAGTCATACAAAGTGTGTATCAGAGGAACACAGCCCAACGATGTGATGATTTTATCCTATAGAAAAAAATGACTTAACGCCGAACAGATTAACAGCCAAAGAAACAACAGGAAAACTGGACCCTGAGTCTGCAGTGTGTGTGTGTGTGTGTGTGTGTGTGTGTGTGTGTGTGTGTGTGTGTGTGTGCTTGACTGATGAGGTCATACCTTACACACCTTTTTCCCAGCCCTAACAGGGACGCAGATGAAACCAATTAGCCAGCATTCAGCGCTGCTGTGAAGCTGCCTGGTGGGGGAACCAGGAGGGGTGACGGGGTGAGGGTGGATGATGGTTTTCCCAGCCCCATCGGGCCCGGAGCTCAACGCTCGCTCTTTTGCTCGCGTGTCTCGCTCACCACAGGCAGCATTTAGGCCAACATCCCAGTCAACAATGCAACAGACACGGCCTGATGGGATACTAGGAGGGGGGAAACATGAGGAGTGAGGGAGGCTGAGAAAGACATGGAGACTGACAGACCGCAGATTAGCATTGGAGGAGGCGATGGTATGAGGATTGGAGTGTAAAGGTGTGAATCTGACATGGTGGGGTTAGGTTTGGGTTGTCTTTATTAAAAACAGATGCAAATAAGAGACACCTCAAGTTTACTGAATTATTCTCTTGAAAACTAGATGATACTTTTCCATCAAACTCCAGATCTATTTTGAATTTTTTTCACCGGTGACCTCATGCTAAAAAAAAATAAAATCCAGCTTTTCAAATTGTATAAAATCAGGCTGCCTTTCCCCGAGAAACTATTTTTAAATGAAAAAACCTGGAACTTTGCCAGACTTTAAGCAACTTTAAGCAACCAGCCTCTTGTTTCTACAGAAGTTTTAGCCCTCCGGTCAAAAATGAGTATTTTTAAGTTTGTGCAGCAGAATGCTTCGGCTTCACCCTGATGTACATACGTTAGTTTGACATTGCAGGGCTGTCTACACATTCATTGCATCATTTAAATGAATATGATTTATTGTGACATGTACATAATCATTTTAATCTATCATTACCATCTGGTGCTTTCATTGACAAGCAGATTTTCTGTTTGTGGGGCTTTTGCCGACCCTCAGGTGTGATCACACACACGATGTGCAGCTAGGTCACAGTGGAAGGTCACTCTTACTCACAACAAGCTGAGCACAGACACACAGATAATAAGCCTGCGTCATTCAGATAAGGAAGTTCCATTTTCCCTCTCCTCCTCATTTCCCAGCAGGGTTCCTGACAACAATGAGCTTGACACAAACAGGATGATTGCCTAAAACCAGAGTTATTGATGCTGTTTGTCTCTCAGTTTGCTGTTGTTAGCCTGTCCTGTTCTGTGAATTCACAGAAAAACTCCCCCTTAAACAGTGACAAGGAGGCATATTTCAGCCAGGTAATAAACCTGGTTCAGTCAAAATGTCTGTGTGTCCTGAAGGACTCAAGCCTCTGAAACCGAAGCTGTTGATGGATGAGTCGCCTCGGGCACATTCTGTCCGCCGCTAGCTTTATTTCTCTCTCAAAGAGACATGTCTGCTTTAATGGTAAAAACTGAGGAACAGTCGTCTCATTGTTTGAGCAGCACTGTCTGACTTTAGCCCCATTGTTTAAACTGGAGACCGTTCAGTTTTCAAGAGAGGAGTTGAAGCGTGATGTTGAAACAAGCAAAAAACATGCCGCTGTAATGCATAATTCAGACTGTAATGTGGTCATTGCAGAAAAAGTCACATTTTCTGCAATGGCTTCAATCATTTAAAATAGAGCTGCATGAATTTTGGGGGAAAAAAACTGGCATTGCATTATTTTTCTTTTATACGATATAGTATATTGCAATATGATCCAGTCCAGGAATTTTCACCAGACGATTTTAACGGCTCTATTTGGAAAGATTCAATCATTCTAGAACCTTTTCATAGCGGACTTGACACTTTTAAATGATGAAGGCTGCCAGTCAGTCACGTCTGACGAATAATAATAATAAAATTAAAATAAAATAGCTCCTTGAAGCCGGAATAATTTAAATCATAGTAAATTAGGCAATATATCAGACAGACTTTTCTAGAAGGAAAGTGATGGAAAATGAGAACCAAGCAGAAAAAAAAGTGCACCGTGACATGTTTGAGTTAATTATCCATAAGCTTAACGGTACATGACCTGTAATTTGACCGTTTATTGTGCAGCTTTAACTTAAACCTGAATGAAAAGGTGTGTTTCTCTGGGATCGATAAACCTGGTCTTCCATGGATGACACAGTGGTTCATGTGATCGTTTTAAAAGATGATACCTGATTCTGGCACACGCTGTCATGTGTCGCTGAAGTGTTGAAAGGATTTATGGTTCTACTGGAGGGAATTTGCGGAAAGAGATACAGTAAAATCACAAACATAATAAATACGATAAGAATGTAAGCCATAAAATCCTGACGTTGATTAAAATTTGTGGTTGTTAAACTGTGTTTGTAGTCTCATATTGTGCAATGAAAACCTCCATTCATCTGGGGTAAAACAAAGTACTTACACAGGCTCAAGACGCCACATCATTTCATGTGGAAATTAAGCAATCTAAAGGCAGTGGGGATAAATGAGTCTCTGGTGCTTTTCCTTCAGACTAGCCCTCCAGAAGTGGCATCAGCTTCGAGGAAAGCGATCCAGCATGGATCAGTGAACGCCAAAGAACATCCACTCACTCCCACTCACTCGGCTTTCCATTTTCCTCTTTTACCTTCATTATAGTCACTCTGCCCTGTTTATTTCATCCTACATCTACCTTATTATTTTCTTCCTCTGTTTTTTTTTCTATTCTCTTTCCATTTCTTCACCCAGCTTGCTGTCCGTTTAGCAGCGTCCTGCTCTGATTAATGTTCTTTTACCTGGAATGGCCTAACTGGAGACAGACACACAGGCTCACTGGTGGACATGGAAACACTACACACAAAACAGTTTGGTCTCCCATGTTGCCAAGGCAGGGCAGAGGGGTCATCCTGGTGTTAGACGCAGTAGTCATCTTTAAGTGCTAGTCCAACAGTGGACGTCCTGACTGCAGCCCCACAGAGCAGCTTCCTCACAGGCCTGTAAACTCTTCATCCAGGCCCGTGATCTTCCTCCAACACACAGACATAAATTAAACCAATACAACCTCCCATCACAAAAGACAATAGAACAGGAGATGATGACTTTTGTAAAGTAGAGACATCCCAGGCAGAAAACTGACAGGACTGAGGCGGAGTATCACAGCGACTTCATGTGAATGTGTAGCTGCACAGCTAATCCGTTAGGAAGCGGAAAACTGCCCCAAAACATTCTGAAGTAACTCCTGGCTGGAAGGAGAGTCTCCAAAATTTGTGCCATTTTAAACTTTAACAAGGCCTTGTTTATGTGTGCACACATTGTATGCACACAGTCCTGCTTGTACGTATGTGTGTGTTGACGTTTCTGCGTATGAATGAGCAACTGTGTGTATTTTGTATTGTGTGTTGGCAAAGAGTTTTACTCTAAACCCGTATCGACAGAAATCTAAAGCTGGGTGTCTCCAGGGAAAGCACAGAACTAAATCCGTGAAGCCACTTTAACCCAACCTGATAAAAATATATTTTGGGCTGTTCCTCACAGTCAGTGTGTGGTTTCATTCTTTACACTGAACACATCATTTGCATACTAACATAGAACATTTTTCATCCTCCTTGAAGATCCCTGTTTATGCCTCTATGTAAGCTTGCATTGATTTATCTTTATTTCATTCTTCTTGTAGTAATAAACCTATTAAATGAAGTTTTATCCAAGGACAAATGTGTTATTTGTTTCACCTCTGTCGTTTTCTACATGTCTTGCAGGAGGAAGACTTTCAGGAGATGGTGAGAAGTGCTCAGGTGATGGAGAATCAATACGGTCACCTGTTTGAGAAGGTCATCGTTAACGACGACCTCTCGACCGCCTTCGGCGAGCTGCGCTTGACGTTAAGGAAAGTGGAGACGGAGACTCACTGGGTCCCAGTTAGCTGGACTCACTCCTGAGATCCAAGCAGACTTTCAAAGGAGCAAAGGGAAAGACTCGGACAAAACAAACAAACTGAGACCGTGTTTCGTCTTTGTGCGTCTGCTGTGGCTGGTGTTGGGGGTATAACGGGGGTAAAAGAAGACGGCACCGGATGGCTTCATCGGCATACCTAAGCTACACAGAGATTAGAGCAAGCTTCTGCTTAAGATCAGGTTTGCACCTCAGTGGTCTCGATTTGGTTGTTTGGGTCTGACCAGGTCTATCAGGAACGAGGCCTAGACAGGGTACCGGTCCAGAATGTGAGCCTTGGACACTGATCTAGTACATAGTTTGGGTCACACAACCCAACTAGAAGCCCTTTAGGTCTGAGCCAGCATGTGGAATGAGTCTGGACCATTAACGCATCAGCGACCCTGCCAGAACATCAGCAGCCGCGCCAACCAGGACTTAGTCTTTAGTGTGTTTATAACATTAGACCATTAGAAACCAAAGGGACTGACTTTTTTTTTTTCTTGGTGGACAAAATATATGCATACGTCTGTGTAAGAGCATAACTTGTGAGGAAGAAAAGAAAACATATTTGCCTTGTGTCTGACTGTATTTCTGTGCTTCTGCGATGCTTCCATGACTGTTACTCCAAACAAAACATTTTCAGGTACACTTTTCAGAAAAGGGCAGTAAGTGTAATTTTATTTAAGAGAAATTAATATATTTTCTATCGTCCAGTTTTTTTTACATGCATTTTATACACGTGACGTCTAGAGTAACCTGATCTCAACTGTAGCCACCTTTTATAACAACGTTTTACACCGGAGAAGTCTCGTCTTTCAGCCAAGTGTTTTTGACTCCATCACACTCGTTGAGTTTTTCCCGATAATCCACATACAGAGCCAATTTATTTAGGTGTTATGTATTCAATTTTGGAGCAAATTAAGCCACCCTTCAGATGCCCAGCATAACAGCTTTGCCATTTAAATTCCCAGAAATGGACACTTTTGGCTGTCTGTGTGTTAGAAAATGTTCACAATTGTGTTTTATTAGGGTGGAGTCTTTATTTTTATTCACATAAAAATGGCTTCAGCTGCTAATATGGGGTCCCCAGCACATATCCAGGATTTCAACTCAAAGAAATGCTAAGTAGCTGCTCCTGGCTCTATGAGAATTATTTTATCGGTGTATTAGTCTATTGCTTATTTGAATCTCCCACTCACTCTAACTTACTAATTTGCACCAATAAGTTATCATTCATTGTGGCTGTGTTATCATTTATGCTGCAGCCTTGGGAAGCTGTACTGTCAGCATACTAAAAGTTGAGTAGTAACATTTAATACTTTAAGGGAATAGCTCATGTTTTTATTTGTTTCATTATCAATATAACATAATGTGTGGAGCTCGTGCAGCTAGCCTGGATTTTTTTTTAAAAAAAAGCTTACTAGACCTCTAAGGTTATGGTCTTATTGGTGTTTCTGTGAAGGTCGGTACTTGCTGGTATACTTTTGGAGAGACACGGAGTACAGACCTGAGAGCAGAGTCAGTTTTTCTGTTATCCAATCACAATGGCCACAGCTAAGTCTCAAACCAGCTTCGGTTTGTCCGTCGTACTGCACAGATGCTCTTTATGTTTTTCTGCTCAGGTTGTAAGAGACTTTTTTTTCCGCTGCTGATTTACTCTAACTTTTCCACCGGTGACATTTACATATCTTTGACTTTTATCTTTTTATTGGAACGGTAGTGTGAGTGTTAATGCTGCTTAGTAGTAACAATGCAAAACTTTTTAAAAAATGACTTTAACACACATCATCAGTCTATTTTGTCTGATTTTTGGTTTTGCTTATTTTTAGTATCACAATAAATTCCTCCTTTTTTCACATTTTCAATTCTTGCCCCTTGAACTTTGAATTTATTTATCAAAATCAGATTTATTTTGTTTCCAGAAAATATTTTTAATTTCTTCCGAGAAAATTAAATTCTGTTTCTGAGGTAAACTATGAATTTACATTATTCCTGCTGTGTTTTATATTAAAAGATCTACTAAACTTGTACAGTATATCCAAGGTGTTTTTATTTTGTCTGATCAACTTGTCACAGTAAAAGCATTGCATATCAGCCACTGCAGATGACCCCATTCAACTTTAATGAATGAATATTAATTATTTGGTTTTCTGATGGTGTGTTTGGTCTGTGTCTAGAATATCACAAGTCAAATAAAGTTCATGTGTGCTCTTGTCTTGAGCCAAGTTCACATCTACATATAAGACAAATGTAACACACAGCTCCAGAAAATCCTCAAAAGAAAATAACTGCATTTCTGTTCCCTCCTGTTATGTAAATATTAATTGAACACATTAAGATTAACGGTCTTTGGTGCTACGTATCCAGTTTTGTACCATTCGACAATTTTAAAGGATGAAGTCATAAGATGACGTAATTTAAGAGCCACGGTAAAGCACGAACCTCAAATGAACGAACTTGATGTGGAAAATGTTAAATGAATGTGGCATTTATGTTTGTTTCATGTATTTTTGATGTTATTTTAGACATGATGACTGCTTCTCTGAGACTCTTTCCATTGTTGCATTTTGCTTTTATCGATGAGCCAAATTTCCAGGTCAACCAAGCATGAAAGCTTTTTTGCAGTCTTACAGATTTCTTTTAGATTTCTTTCAGATTTCCGGTGTCTGTGGGTTTTGATGTTCAGTTTGAAAAAGCACTGAAAGAAGGTGGAGTCTAAGCGCCTAAAGAAAGACAGTTTGTTGGATCAAGACCGAAGAAAAGGGACTTAATCCAATGACTCGTGACACCAAAAAAACCGCTGCAGCCTAATTAAACCCCAGTGTCTTGCTATAGTTTTGTGCCAAACTGCTAAGTCAGATGCCTGTAGACTTCAGCTGAGTAGCTCTGTGAAAAGGGGTCAGCGGAGATGATGCCAGGGTGGTTTTGAGAAGAACAACCTAACAACCAGGTCGGACACATTGGAAGACTCTACAGGTGATGACATTCCATAGAAATACCCAATGGTCCAAATATGATCAGGAAAAGCTACAGAGCTGAAGGGAGGAACCAGTGACTGCATGTCTTTCTTTTCCTCCATCTCTCACCTAAATTAGGATAACGGTGACTGAAGGAAACTCAGAGGCTACATAAAATCAGGGCTTTCGTGTTAAGGCAGATCAAGGGTCTCACGAGGAAAGGCATCCTGATCTCAGACTTTGTTGGTGTCACCAGTGTTTTCAGCCCTTTCTCAGGGCTTTTCTAATTTTAATTCTATCATTTTACCCAAAATACTTGGTTCACATCTTCACCCAGCTTCTTTCTCATTCACTGCTGGATATTGTCAGTGTTTATTTAACAAGAGATGTCAAGTGTGTCCATGTTTTGATAGCACTTGTGTTAAGACTGGGAGACGCTCCCTGAACTCACAAGATGGGTTTATGTTGTGACAGATGATGAGCGGCTGATTCGGCATCATCGCAGGTAGTGACAGACAAACTGTTAAACGTCACTGATGTGTCATCAGCCTGCTCCTTCAGCAGCACACGCTGTCGTCAGAGATGGGGGTGTTGTAGGGAGTCTAGATGCTCTGTTTATTCGCTCTCAACTGAGGACGACAGTAACACGTGTTTGCAGATCAGGTTTCCCCTTTTCGTGGCTAACGCAGGGCCAGAAACTGCCACATATGCCAGGGTACTTTAGATGAGTGATTATGTAAGGCTGAAAAATACAAAGTGTATATTGATGTCTGTGTATATGATCAAGAAACAGAACAGCAAGAGGCATTGCCCTACAGTAAGTGGTAGTAAAGAAAGGCAAAGCTTTCATCAATCTTCATACAGTTGTATAAAAGGTCTGCTTGCAGCCCTTGACTGATTTAAGATAACAAATCCTTCTTCCTCTTTATTCATCTTTCTCCATCATCCCTTGAAAAGTGAGCTGCCATGTGAGGAAAGGCAAAGCAATGGTTTGCCCAGTTCAGACGTGAGCACTGGTTCTCACCAAAGCAGACCTGCTTTCCATCTCTTCCCCCTTTCATTCTGAGCAGTGCAGCTCAGCAGAACAACGATGAATCTAAGGATTTATAGTAAGTTAAGCTCTACCTTTATGTTAAGCTCATGGAGATTAATGGTATACTACAGTAAGGTCTCATGAATCTTACCCTTTTGATATATTTATTTTCATGTCTATAAATCTATGCATTACCCATTGTTTTGGAGGTGAGGCTAGCGGAACAGAGACGAGAGACGAACTGGGTTGAAGAGACAAAGTAAGAGTATCAAGTTGTAGATCAGTCCCAAAGGCTGAGTCCCTGGAACCAGCGGAATGTCACCGGAGTTTCCGACAAAGTCTTCCTGATGCATTACGAAAACCATTAGAGTGAAACATCCACCTCTCAAGTTGCAGTCATCTTGATTTACGGCATTGAAATTACAGCGTCAGGGCCAATATCCTGAGCAGCGCATGATGTGATAAGTCATGACAAATGCATCATGAGAATCAGAGGTGGAGGGAGAGGCTCGCCGGGCTTTTGAATGAGCCTTTGTTTGCCTCTCTTTCTCCACCATTCTTCTACCCGGCCTTTACCCAGCCTTTCATGTGGTGACTCAGTCCATCACCACAGGTTTACCATAAGAGCCAGCCAGTGATGCCGCTCTGTTTTCCTCATCCCCGGATAAAAGTCCTTGACCATAGAGAGAAGTTCTGTGGACTAATGAGGCTTCAGGGCAAGAGATTCTGCCCATCCTGTCTGCTCATTCTAATTGCCCCTACCCATTACCTCATGTCTGTAGGCAAAGGTCCTCAGGGCATGTTACCTTGAGCTGTATTTCTCAATTACAGGACGTTTGGACTGAGACGATGGGGAGCAAAGAGGATGCCCTTTATTCCTTCCCAGCCTGAGAACTCTTTTTGTGTGGAAAATCAAAACAACATGCTTCGTCTAATAGCCATAGCACAGTTGGTCATTAACGAAGGGTGGCTTGGACTTCACGGGATAACTTCAGTGTATTTTTGAAAATTAGACAAATGGGTGGAAGTTCACGGAGGGTCCTGTGTGCTGAAAGTTCCTCTGACACTTGTGGAGCTGAAGGAGGTCACCGGGCCGAGGATATACCCCGAGGAAGGAGGTGTCCACCTGTGTTTTTATAAACATTCTCTGCAGCCTTCGCCTGACTTTTCTGAGCTCTATCAAAAACGTTTTAATTAGGCAGATTCTGATCTGTCATCTTTAGTGGGAGTGTTCGAGAGGTCAGGATTTTCCTTAGGTGATACAAATGATTGTAAACGCCTTCACGACTCCCTCCAGTTAAGGTGAGCGAGAAGGTCAAAAAATATCACCTGCCTTCCAAACGTGTCTGCTTCCTTTGCAGTGAAGTGTTCTTTTAACAATCCGTATTATGCTGATGGGTTTCTAGCGGCGCTGCCTTTTGAGCAGCTATGCAACTTTGTAAAACCCAATACATGCAAATGTAAGTAGCAAAACAGTGTTCCACTATCTTCCAAAGCCTACTCCACTCAAGAGGAATGTAGCAGTGCGTCCAGCTGGGTGTGTGAGAGCCCAGCAGCAGTAACCATGCTGACCTTGTGTAATGACGCTAAGTGGATTACAAGGAGGCCCTGGTCATTGGTCATTAATATTGAATCTGCTAGAGTTACCTCCATGTGGCAGCAGCTCCACCACAGAGACTGAGCCCAGGACCTCCAAGATATATGAGAAGCTCTCTGCTCCATTCCGGGCTTTGGATGGGCTGACAGCCCTCTGAAACTGAAAGGGACCTCAGAAGGCAGATGTGTGAGGATAAATTCAGTTTTTGAATGAATAGGTCCTTATAGTACAGCTCTAGCCGTGATAACCTCACCACTGTGCCACGAACGTTAAGTTTTTACCTCATCTACTCTGCTTTTCTAAGGCATCCTAATGTGTATTACCTAGGAACTAATCTTGAAGAATTTTGTAATATAGAAGATGTTCAGCTATCTATGGGTCTGGTGCACATCCACATGCAAATAAATGTAATGAAATATACGAGATGAGATGATCTTCAGCCACGTCATGCTGTTAAGGTTAGACAAATGCGTATGTAGCTGTTTGGCCATTGCTGAGGTATCTGCTCAGCTTAGTGCCGTCCTAGTCTCTTCAGATCTGTGGAATTTCTCTGTCTGAATAGAGAATGGAATTTTTTCCTGCAGTGCTCTCAGTACTGATGTAAGAAAATTCAAACAGTAGCCTCGTTTTCCATCCACAGAGCTCACAGCAACATTTAAGAATGGCAAAATCAATCTCTTTCAAATTAATTGCTGTGATTAGTGGATTTGTATGGTATAAGTAAATCCAAGCAAATCTCGCATGACAGCGCCAACTTTTGAGGGAACAGAGAGTCAGAAAGTGGATGAGGCCATCATGCTGTGGCTTAGTAGTCTTGTTTGCTTTCTGTGTTGAAGTGGAGGCCGCCCCACAAGAGTTTAGGTATTTTTAGAATTATGAGTCAGAAGTATAAATATATCTTTTAATAAGTTGTGTGACTCTACCAGCCATGTTGCAAATGCGTTCTAATCATGTTTGAATTCGAACTGTTAGCTGAGCAGCTAGAGCTGTGTAGTCACTACGTCACCAGGCATCTGTTTTGCGACGATGCACAGCCATTCTGGTGGGACCGGGACTTGTTATTGAAAATGAGTGGATTCGAATGCCAAATATAACATGAAATGCATTCGTGCTCTTGACGGATTCAATAACGTGTGAGTCGATAGGAGGAAAACGCTGGATTCCCAGAACAATCGTCGAGACATGACGCTGATTTCACATACTATAATTCCAAAAGGCTGCAAATCATCAGGAGTCTGTGCTTATAACCCTAACCCACCCACCCCCCCAAAAAAATTGAGGTTCAATTAACAGGCTGTGTTCATGCATGTAACAAGCACTCCCTAGAAACCCTAGAGGTTGATCGATGTATATATTTAAGACCTTGTAACAGACATGTAGACGTCACATTGTTATTGTCATGTTCTCAGGAACATGATGACATGTTAGGAGTTTGGCGTCTCTATATCAACACCGTGCAGGGCGGACCGGGGCTGATCTTGATCACAGATGTATTGCTCCCTTTGTTTCCAGGGCCTAAAAGCCAAGGCCTGGCCCCTGAACCTACATACTCCACAAACCATGTTATGACACGTTGTCATGGGGTTTTTTTTGTTTTTTTGATCGCTAGGTATGAGGAGGAGCACAGGGTGACTGCACACACACACTCACACACACACTCACACACTCACTGCCAGCTGTTTGTGTTTCTAATCAAGAACTCCCCAGCATTGATGTGCCTGTTACCCACCTGGGAGGTATGATGGGAGCTCACGTGATTCAAAGTAAAGGATGAAAACAAACAAAATCAAGGCAGGAATAATTAAAAGGGGACCGAATGAGAGCGGGAGGAAGGATTCTTAGCAAAGGAAGAATAACAAGAAGCAGCCTGATTTTGGAAAAGGTCGTGTCCCTTTGCAGGGTGACGTAATCAGTCAATCAGGACGCCGTTCGTCTGGGTTACTACGACCTGTCCTGAATAGATGTGGTGGGGGGGGGGGTGCATGAAGACAAAACATGTTAAATTAGCAAAGTGGTCATGAAAGGAACTATGTTATAGAACAAATAAAGCAAAAGACGTAGTTTTACGTGTGGGGTAACGCAGCATCAGGCCAACAAATCAATGGCAGATTAAAGGAACGTATGACAAGCAAGGCATCAGGGAACTAAAGAGGCACTGAAGGCCTTGTTAGTGAAAAGGGGTGAGTTCCCTTGGAGTTGGTGTGGTGTTAGCAGCTGTAGATGATGGCAAAAGGTGCTGTGGCTGAATTTCTGTCTGGAGACAACACAGCCTGATGGGTGGGACGGGTGCACAGCAGGCCAGAGGTCAAAAGAACCAAGCACCCCTTTAACTGGAAGGAGGGGGTACCCACAATTCAAAGACACTGAGTGCTCAGAGAGGCTGCTGAATGCATCCAGAGTGTGTGCAGTCCGGAGCGGCGGTGGAGCTCACGCTTTGACTGATTAGTCCTCAGAGGTTTGTCATTACACTCCACTGTTAACATTGGAACCGCACACATTTTGACCGTCTTTCTGTGGCTCATTAAAAACTTAAAGGCGAGTCATATTTCCAAAGTTCCTTGAGTTTCAAAGTGGCTGGAGGATTATCCCCTCAGTGAGGTTGTCCTTTTGTTTGTGCTGAAAAGGCTACTGCGGAGAAAGCCGGTAAGTGATGGTCATTACCTGACGCTCGAGCTACGCCTGCTGCACTAAACGGCTTCCTGCTTCTGCAGAGTGTCTCAAAGACTGAAGGTTTAAAGGAGGATGAAGCAGCCAGAGGATCTGGTTATACAAGACTTTTAATGATCCTGAAAATATGGTGTCATCTATAAATAGCTTGTTGAGAATGAGACGTTTAGAGCACATTTTATTACCATTACTCTATGTACTAATACTGCAGGCAATCATTTGAGCATAAATATGAATGTGTAAATGACAAAATTGCTATCTTGAAAGCTACAACCTCTTGGAACCGTCTCAAGTGAAACAAAGGTCTCACATAGCCAGTGGACAGAACGTTTTGGCTCGCACCTCAGCTGTTTTACAGTTGAATGGGTTTCACAGTATTTTTTTTTTGTATTTCCTTATAAAACCTTCTCACTCTGCATTATAATGTACAGTTATACAAGAATAAAACAAACACATTCTAAATCTATGGTCAATGTCTGTTATCTCACTGTCCATGAAACATGAGTTAAACAACGGCTATTGGTGGCCATAAAACCGGCCACCCAGTCAGCCGGCTGACGCTGAACTCAGGCTGCACTGCTGCTTCCACAAAACCTCAAACCCCAGTCAGAGAAAGTGAGAATCGTGATGAAATGATGGATGATCTTTGTTAATCCAGCTTCTGTGATTGACACTCCGTCCCCCTCCCTATTAGAAAGGGCATCAAGTGCATCTGACTCTTTTTTTTTATATACTGTATGTGTGTGACTGATTGTGCGTCGTCTACTGCAGTGAAGACGTTGTTTATGATGAAGGTGTGAAGAATTAAAAAAAAAAAAAACACAGTAGCTGCAAATAAAGTCAGGGAGGAATGCTGGGAGAAAATACTGGTCATATAAATTTTCTAGTTATACTTCTCTCTCCACAACATGCACTCTCACTGCTTCAATAATACTAATGGAAAAACTGCATGTTGTGTAGCTCTTAAATTTGATACAGCATATTTAAACAATAGACTCAAGAAACTGCATTTTGGTCTGATATTGCAGTGTCATGAAAAAGTCTTCTGTACATATAATAATGGAAGGTAATGTAATTAATAAATAATGAGTTTCTAGAAATTTGTGAAAGCGATGTGCATAATGTTCCTTTAACTGCATTGTGTGAAATCAAATCATAATCATAGCTGTGCATTTATCATTCTTTCAATTGCATACTGTGTAACATTTTATGTGATATTTACTGAAATAAATTAAAAACTATATTTGGTGATATCATTAAAGTTTGACTCTACTGTGATTATAATAATTTTTCTCAGGTCGTAGAGAAAATCATCAGTTTAAAAGGATTGTTTGCAGCTGTTTCACAATATCTCCTAGATGTGTAACATTTTCTTGACCAGTGCTGATGTGCAGTAAACTCTGTGTTACCGAAACATTGTGTCTACAATGTTTCACTGAAGCAAAGTGTATAGCACATGAATGAAAATGAGCAATACACAGTATTTATGCTGAGATTGACAGCTGCTGATTTTGCATCCTGAGATTTACTTAAAAAAAAGACATAATTTCATCTAAATGTTTAAACACCCTTTGAACACGTCTTACAGATAAACGGACAACCGAACATACGAGCATGGGTTCACACATAGCATCTAATTCTCCTTTTCAGAGGTAAAAATCACAGACGAGTAAAAAAATGGAAGACGTAGCAGGGACAGAGGTGTACTGTTCTGTGTTCGAAATAAATGATGTGATGAGCAGTGGAGTCGCCACCAGGTACAGTCCTTTAAAATTACATTTGTTCACAGGGAAGTCTCTCTCTCTTTTTTTCCTTTTTTTTCATTTCAGGCCTTTCATGAGGATTTCTCATTATTTCCATGGAGCAATATTCCTCTGTCTGTCTTTGTCTGATTGGCCCAGCGACGCCAACGCTGGCACACCACCGAAAAGAAGGTCTCCAACAGCACCTTCCCTCTAATGATGGGAGGACAGAGGAGCTCCTCTCTCAGCCTCCTCTCACTGCACTTATCAAATCGCCGGTCTCATCTGTCCTCACCCTCTCTACCCATCCTCACCTTTTCCATTTCTATCTTCCACTCAACATCCTTCTTCATTTCTTTTTCATCCACATGTACTTCTTCACTCCCCCCTTCCTTGCCTTTCATTACTTTTGCCTTCCTCTCAACTCTGCCTTCATCCTGAAACAGAGGACGGGAGGAACAAAGGGCCCCCAATGTCTTCCTGGAGAGGTTAGAAAGAGTCAAACCACATTACTGCTCTCTGACCGTTATTGAATGAGGCAGTGCCAAATGTGGACAGCCTCCCAGACCATACTCTCAAACTAATAATTACTCTAAGAGATGAAGCAAAGGGAGGTAGACGAGCAAGGAGGTGAAAGAAGGAGAAAGGAAAGAGGGAGAGATCTGTGTTTTGATTTAAGCAGACTGAATGCCTTGAAAGAGTAGAACCAGCTGCTATCTGCAGGCGAAGAGAAGGGGGGAGCGGAGGCAACACGATCAGTCTCGCAGAACACATTTTGCCAGCTCAAGGGTATTTAGAAGCCTTTAGCTGGTAAACAGGTCAAGGTGGGGCCAACATATCCTCACATGAACCAGACAACACACAGCATCTACATTCACTTTTCCAGTAATTGTTCAGGCTGTCTCCTGTTTATTTTGATAGTGAGCCATCAAGAGATCACAGGAAACATGACAGAGTGACAAAAAAATAACTCTTGCTGGCTGAAACCGAATGGAAACCATTTCTAACATTAAACAAGGTCCTCATCTAACATCCCAGGGCCAGCAGCACGAGGCTGGGTTACTGAGCTTAGCGAGCACCAACCCTGGGGCCCCTTACTTGACTCCAAAGTGGCTTTGGAAGAGACCCTTGAAATCTAGTTGTAAGATTATTATTACTTTATTAGCTTTTATTGAGCTCACATATTAGGTATTCCCAGATAAAGTTGCTCCTAATGAAAGTACCTCAAACCAGCTGACAGATGAGGAACCGGGGCCCAGCCAGTATTACCCCAGCACAGGAGTACTGGCTGGTTTATGGGTATTTGTGTGGACTACTGAAAGGGAACACGGAGATGCCAGGGTAATTGTGGGTGGGGACTAGGAAAGAGCCCAATTACAAATATTTGCCTAAAGGCAACAGGCCAATTACCCTTGGCAGGACGGGTTTTCTTTTAATACTTGTACACATGTGAATGTGAGTGTATGATGACACCCTGGTCACCGGCTGCCAGGGCTTAGCCCACTGGTATGTAGGAACCAAATGCTTTTGGTCTTGGAGACGGGAATTCTTCATCTGTATCAAGAGGGAACTCTCAATTATTTCTATTACAGTACAATCAGTACTGTGTTGTGATTGTGAGAATTTTATATGTGTCCATTGTTAACTTTTAATCTATTTCAGCTCCTAGTGTCCACTATGAAGTTGCAAAATACAACTATTTCACTTTTACATCACCAGTGATCAGTCCATGTCTAACACTAAAATAAAGGTTATTGATTTTTTGTCTACGCCAATGATATTTCCTGTCTGTTTATTTTGCTTATTAGAGATGGCTTTGTGGTGACTGCAGGCTCGGCACGGTAGTCCAGACGTCAGCAACACTTTCCAGTTTAATCGGGGGGATTCCGAGGAGTTCCCAGGCCAGATGAGACGGTAGTATTTAAGAAGGCCTTTTACCACACCGTCTTCTGTATAAACATAAACTTGAATCTTTGCTATTTTATCATTATGACATCGGGTTAATTCTTTGTCTGTCATCTAGCATGACTAATCAAAAGTTAATGAATGGACTTCACTACATTTCTCTGGAGGGGACGGGAACAGCCAAAAGGAACAATTCATTAGCTTTTAGGGGGGGTCCGATCATTTCAGTACCCTATTGTCTCACTATTCATAGTGCACTTTTATGTAGAGGAACTGCACTTGTTGGTCTTTTACGGAGGTGAGCTCCATTACAGAAAATGTTTAGAAAAGCATTGATGGAGGCTTGTGCTCTCTGAATGCTATATATCATTTTTCATTCACTCTGTATGTAATTAATATATGACCAGGGATTCATTAAATTAAATCAAAAAAATAATACAATATGTAATGGATCTGAAAGACAGGGATATGAAACAAGGAGCTACACTTTCAAATAGAAACTTGGAGTCTGAATCTGAAGCCTTAGAAATGTCAGTGATGTTGTGAACATGGATTCATGTTTTTTCTCTCTATTTTTATATTAAATGACAGCGTTCAGAATTAAAGAAAGCCTGTATCAGTTGGTCAGAGGGGCTTAGAATATAAGTTTATGGTGGAATAATTTTCTCTAAGATATGTTTTGTGGTTAAATGTGCTCGTTCAGCTTTTCTGGAAATATATAAAAGCTCTTGTAAAGTGCCTGGATGATTTCACAGCAGGAGCCAAGTGACGCCTGTGAGAATCACAACCAACAAAAACAAAACGTGTTTTAAATCGCGTGGATGTAGTCTTTATCATTGTTTTCTCCAAGAATCCTTACAGCCATAAATCTTCTGTTAGTTCTATATTTGACAAATGCCCATCCACTCCAATGAAAACACTGGCACTACACGATTGGCACTTAAAATACCTACTGTACACAGTTTTTGAAAACCACAATTGCAGGCTTATATCTACATGTAGCTCAACCAATAACAATGTTGCAAAAAATATTGTCAACAGTATCAGGTTTTGTTTGCTGAGACCCATTTAGATCAAAGTTTCATTAATTTTCATGTAATGGATGTTATGCACATGACTTCCAGCAAAATACAACATATTTTACTGCAAAAACATTGCAGTCATTCTCTTTTTATTGGTTATTACCATAGTTATTTTGATGGGTGACACAATGACTGGTTAATGTGGAGATATTCTTCGGGGTGCGTGTTTTTTAAGGAGCGATTATGTTCAGTTTTCTTTGGCATTGCTTTCGTTATCGCTCTTGAAGAAAGGTCCAACGCATTTTTCCAGTGCCTTCTTGAACCAGTGCCCATTTAAGCAGTCAATACAGCAGGCAATTACTTCTAACAACCAAATTAAGTCATCCGTGACTGTCAGGAAAAGCAAAGATAACCTTGATGCCGGTGACCCTCGAACACTGCAGAGAACCAAATGTGTGCCGTAAACTGCACTTCGGGGGGGAAAAAAAAAAATTATACAACAGATTCTCAGGCTTCTTCTCTGTCCCGGATCACACATGCTGAACCTCCTGTAGTGACACATGGCCTTTATTCTCTGCTCCTAAAAACACAGAGGATTATGGGAAATGACAGGCAGGATTCTAGAGCATTTTACAACCATGGGAGGTGGTCACAGCCCGTTCCCAACCTCACGTAGATTGGTGTCACAGATGCTCATTACAATGCATTATGCCTTACTTTCCTGCTTGAACTGAACAGTTATGATCTGCATGGATTGGACTTAAGTAGAAGCCTGTAAAAACAGCAGCGCTATTTGGTGGATGTGAATCCAATGCATGGAAATAATACTGCAAATACGCCCACCAGCTCTTTCCAAACCAGGAACACCCCGTCTGCACACATCCTCATCATTTGTCTTGATACTTCCGTGCCTCTTTTTTGTGTGTGTTTCATTTAAATGTTAATACAGTGTTGTGGAGGTTGGACTTCATGTGAACGGATGCAATCATGATGTCTATGTGCAAAGGGGCCGGCTGCTGTGCCTATGTGTGTCATCAGTGCTTTTCCATGTTTTTCAATCAGAGACTGAACTCAAACACTGGAGAACTGGCATGGAGAGCAGTTGTGTTTATTATGCTGTATTAAGTTTTTAGTCAAACCCCTTGTAAGAGCTTCTGAGCTCTGAGGGTGTTTATTTTACTTTGTAAAAGACCCTGACTGTGGAGAGCATATCATTTAATCCCTTTTAATGAACAGCAATTAGGCTCGCTAATGAGACCCTTAGTCAGAAGTATTAAAACCCTCGTTTATCCTGCTTTTCTTTCCCTTTGGGTCTTTCTCTTCCATCTTTCTTCCTTATGGTTTTCCTCCAGCCAGGCAAACTCAGACACGCACAGATTCACATACTTTACATCAGCTCCGTCTGAGTTCACTCACCAGTGTTGTCTGAGCTCCGCCGGCCTTCAAAACCCCCGGCGGCAAAACGCCGTTGCAAATTTTCAAGACTTCTTCATTTAAACAGCTTTCACCTTCTTCCAAATAAAATACCTGGAGGGGAAGGCGATATCATAAATCCACTCCTCTAACAACAACAACAACAACAACATCATCCAGAATGTTCTTTCTTGATGCTAGAGATGAGCTACTGCTTCTCCTACCCTTCTGGGGACCATCTGTGATTGATGTCCATGCTAGCTCAGTCCAATTCATCCAAATGGTTTAGGAGACAAAGTAGTTCCACCTGCTGTGTCGGCATACACACCAGGCTGAAAAGGATAGAGCAGCTGCCATACACGCGCCTGACAGACGAGGGAAGCTCCAGAAGACTTCAGTGGTTTCCTTAATTATTGGATAAGTCATCCTCGAGGATTGGTGGTCAGCTACTGAGCAATAAGAAAACTAATTTGTTGTTTTTTTCCCAAGATGGGGAAAAAAGCAAAACAACTGTATCTCAGATTCAATTAACTAACCCAGGTAAATAAATAAAAACCAAATCACAAAAACCCCACAGAATGAGCCGGTGTCTCATCCTGGGTGTACCCCTCCCGTCACCTGAAGCCAGGTGGGATAAGCTCTAGCAGACCCTTCCCCTCGCAAGCCGGATAAGCAGCTGAAGATGAGACGATTGTGGTTGGATGGTGGATGGAAATCACAAAAAACTTTACCGTCCTAATAAAAACAACTGAACAGAAGTGACGGTCCACCTCTACTAACCAGACGAAACCAACGATATGCGCTTAAAAGTAAAGCAAATAGAAATATTTCCTATATTTAAAAGGTAGAATATTGATATTAGTGGCTTTCCTAAATGAAAAGAGTTTATTTACCTCATTTACCCTCCATGTCTGTGTTGATTGGTTTATTTATTTTGAACTGAATGAACTTGCTATGTCTAAACAGAGAGTATTCACCCAAATAGACTGTTTTCACTGGCCAATGTTTGTCTCCAGGACAGCGCCAAACCAGTAGTGAGAGAGGAAATAGGCTCTCAAATATGTGGTCATGTGGACACTCTAAAAAGGTGTACAGGGTTTTTATTCTAACATTTGACTGGGAATTTTCCTATGGCTATAGACAACACTACATAACACTGCAACACTAAAGATTTATGTATACATAAATATATGTGTATATCTTTCAATTAGTATGCCAAGAAGTGTATTTATAATATTACAGTAATATATTATGGTACATCATGGTCCTGTTGGGGTGTCCCCACTCTGGTAACACAGTTTTCCGTTTGAAAAGCAGGATTTATTTTTCGAACGCGGTACGTTTGACCCAACGCGCTTTCCGTTGCGCTTGTCTGTGTCATAGCAACCAAAGGGGGGCGGGGCGGATGTAACACGAGGAAGTAGCGTGTGGTTTCCATGGACACCAGTGATCGCGAGCTCCTAGTAAAAAAGTTCTTCAATAGGAGACAAACGTGAACCAGTCGGTGAGTTTGAAAAGATGTCGGCGGTGTGTTTTTACGGGCTGGAAATATTTACGTCTGATAACGTCGTTTAAATCTCTACAGCGGTTTTAGGGTAATTATGTGTTTTATTTTGGATATTCAGATACATTGACATTCAGACGTCGACATTAATCAAGCATTCAACTAATTTACTACGTCAGTAACTATTTCAGCACAGAAAACACTTTCATTTTGAACAGAGATTGAATTTGAAACCAATTATTTTATTTGTAAAGTGATTTTCTTTCATATTTGTTGAAAACTTTGGATAAGTTCTTAGTGGATGTAATATAAACCACACACATACTGTATCTGTATACAATTTACACATGTATAAATGCATGTTTTAATTTGAATTGTGAAATGTCATCAGTGTGTCACCTTTCACCATTCACTGTTTAACATTACACAAAATTGATCAGAAAATATATTTAAAAATCCCTTCAGAAACTATGTGACGTGTTGCGTGGCGAGCAGCTCACCATACAAACATCTTCAGTTTACACCTCAAAAGTCAAAAAAGAACATAGCAAAATCCTCACCATGAAGAACATTCGAGTGTCAGTTTTCTATCAAGTCAATTTATTCACTGTAATTAAATCAAACTTTTTCCTGAACTATCTTGCGGACAAATTCTGGTAAATCCTGCAGTGCTTAGCTTTGTTTTTGGTTTTCAGCGTCAGAATATCCATGGGGGCATCACTGGCCAGGGCAGCCCAGTGGACCGCTGCCAGCCGTGGGACTGGCAAACTGGAGTCCACACCAATGAATGAGTCCTTGTTGAAAGAACTCCTTCGCTTTGTGGAACAATTCGACTCCCAACACCCACAGGAGGCAGAGCGTGTGTTCGAGGAGCCGCTGCAGTGGAGTACCACTTTAGTGGCATCTGATTTCAAAACAGGCTATGACATCAGGTCGGCCTAATCATGAAGCAGGCAGCTGGATGGCCAGTGCTTTAAGTATAACGTGTCTGTGCAGGATATGTTGTCACAGTGGTGTCCAAATGTATTTTACCTTGGCTATGGTCAAAACAGCAGGCTATAATTAATTTGTTTTTCAGCTTGACTACATTCCATTTTATTTCATCAGAAGTTCTGGCCTGCTTTAAGTGTGTGGCTCGCTTTGTATCTTGTAGAGAAGTGCAAAAACAAAAGCCTAGTCTCTAATCTTCCTAGAGCATTGGCATTTATAATCCAATACAAGTCATGACAAGGTTAAAACATTCTTTTCTATTTTTCTTTGCTCCTCAGTGACTCAGACGTGCGGTCCCACGAGGAAGACAGTGAAGGGCATCCATTGTTGCAGCTCTCCCCTCCTATTATTTATGCACGCTGCTTCAGCCAACTCTCTAAATTAGTTCATCTGGCAGATGACAGGAAACTGGAGGAGGTTCGAGCATGTCTAGAAGGTAAGCATGATAATCACAGGATGAGATTTGAATCTAATTTGCATTCTAAGTAGTCCAGCCACCCTGCATACTTCCAGATCCCACAGACTTAATTTGTTGTTCCTCTAGCTTGTCTCTATAACCACCCAATTATGCTGGCATTGGTTGTTCTTTACAAAAATGTAATACTTAAGCCTCACTGCCAAAATGAGATGTTTTCCTGACAGACAGAAGAATAGTTAATAAGTATGATGAAAAATCAATTTTAAATGGTGGAGGATTTTATTTTAGAGATAAATACTCTGGTTTCCAAATGTTGTTGGGAAAAAAAAAACGGTTCATGTGAGGCCTTCTGTATTCTTAGTGTGTACTCGTAACATTCTGAAACACTTCCATCTGACTCTGACTCTAAAAATTTGCTATGGTTAATATATTTTTGTTCAGAAAACCGAAACCCCGTGACAAAGATCCTTGGTGCCAGCTTTGCCAGAATCCTGGAGAAGGAGTGCGCCAACGATGATGTTCTAAACAAAATGAAAGATCAAGATATGGATACAGAAGCCAAGGTCAAACTTTTCCTCTTGCTGCAAAACATGGATGAGCAGCTCCTCAGGAAGTGTCTTGAACAGATATCAGAGTACGTGTTCCTTAACCAACATTTTAGAAACCAGTTTGTCTTTCTATTCTCCTTCCATCTTTCTGTCTTCCTTCATTAACTGAACCAGTTCTGAAATGACTTGGAAGTTTTTGGAACTGTGAATGAATGAGACAAATGGGTCATTTTTGTTTTGTTTTTTTTACATATAATTTGTTTGTATGTTTTCTTTACAGACAAGTCAGACTTGACCCTACACCAGTGAAGAGAGAGGTGGAGTGGTTGAAGCAGCTCAGCGGTGCAGGGGAGAAAAGCCTGTTGAAGTCGGTTCGATACACATCAGGTTCGAGTTTTGTAGGTGGCAGCAGAAGCGAGTTACTAGTCATACTAATGCTGCAATTTACAGAAGGTCTGTGTGCTGCCATCAGTGAAGATATGGAAGTCATTACATCTGTCAGTTTCCAATGTGGGCTGTTGTTTGTCAGGAGATGCTGTCTTCTTCAGTGTGACCCATCTATCATGCTCTCATAAAGGAGTCAGTGACTTGTGCACAGCAGGTAGTCAAGACAAACTGCTCTATGTCCCCATTATCAGGCTGAGCTGACACCTTCTGCAGAAATACTCTCTAAACCAGGCTTAAAATACAGAGATGGTATTTGTAGCTGATTTATCTCATAAGTGGAGCCACGGCTCGACAGTGGGCTCACGTCTGAGACCTGTACTTCTTTCCATGTGTGATGATTTCTCTATTTTCTCCTGCTTCCTCCTTCCTTCTGAGACAAAGTTGCTGTGACTCGACCTCAGGCTGTGCTACGTGGTTTAAGATTTACTGCAAGCTGCCAACTTTGTTTCTCTCTCCCTTTCTTTTCAGATTATGAATTTTCCAATGGCTGTCGCGCCCCTCCATGGAGACAGGTGCACGGCGAGATTTGTTACCTTGTAATTGAGCCGTGTGATACTGAGGCGCTCTACATCACCTGCAGCGCTGCTGGAGTTTTCCTCAATGGGGTAAGACTAGGAAGATGAAGCACTGCTTACCACACAGGCTGTCCCACAGTTAACATAATATTGTTTTCTTTTTCTGTTTGGGAAAATGTTCAGGGAGATTTCTTCTCAGCAGGAACCTCACCTCTCTATGTTGGGTTTGATTTTGAAACGAGAAGCCTCAGTAAATCTTGAATTTAAGAAGTTGAACCACATTTGCACGTTATGCACACCCACCTCAGTTACCAACCGAATCAACGTTCTGATTAGATCAAAATGAGTTTTTCTAGAGAGACCAGGATCGGAGGACATAAAATGATGGTTACAGCTATAACTCGGCAACATGTGCAATCTAGGAATCCAAGCTGCCCCCATCCAAGTCATTTAACACCGAATTTATTTGATGAAAGCTGATCCCTTCTGATATTTTTGAAATGTTTAATATTTAAAATGTACAGTTGACTACAAGACGATCATACCTAGTAGTAAGAGTAAGATCGTGATCTGCATTCAGCAGCTGTAAACACTGGACATGTGCAACTATGAAGGGCAGATCACTAACATCTAATTCAATTTAAAATGTGCAGTGTTCACCTCATAAAGCAGACAAGCAGGTTTCTGCGATGGCTCTTCACACAGGTCACGTTTGTATTGTGGATGAATACTTTTAATAATGATCAAATAAGAAACTAATTTTTCTATTACGTGTTAAATCGGTTTTTGTAGTTATTAAAATTACATACAGATTCCAGGTACGGATCAGACGTCGTGAATCTCTCTGAATGTGTTTGCGATATTTCTAAGAATCTAACCTCTCACCCTGTGAAGTCGTAGGCTTCCTGCCTCTTCACCTGGAAATGTTTCTGCCAAGGTAAAAACACCACAGTCTTAAGCCAAATGTGTGACATTGACATGAATGAAACTTAGAAGAGCAGCAGTGTCTTAACCCTAATTGAGCATTTTACATGGCTTTACACTTCCTCTCTGACGCCGCCTGGAGAGACTTTGTTTTGCAACTTCTATTCCAGCAGACATGTGGGTCACATTATAACTGTGGTTTTTAGAATTAATGACAAGGTTTTTCACTTTCTTTGACAGTGTATAAAAGAGGAGGGGGAAGACAGCGCCTACGAGCGAACAAGTGACATGTACAAAGACCTGATGACACTCCTGAAGACCCAATCTCCACATTTTGCTGAGAACATCATCAATCAGGTGCAGTGGAAAACAGACCGATGTGATTACAGACACGTGAAGACCTCCTCCTTGTAGTTTTGATTTTTTTTTTTTCTCAAAAAACCCCATAAAAGAAACATGTGAGTGTTATAGTTCGTCTTGTCCCATGAACAAGAGTGTTGTTTCTGCGTCTGATCCTTGATGCTGTGTGACTCATAAGCGTAAACAGACTCAGGTTTGTGCAATCAGTGTCGGTGCTATTCCGCGCTAGTGAGCTAGTGTCTGCTTGTCACTGTGCTGAAAAATGTCTGAAACAACCTTCTCTCCATGTTCCAACATCAGAACAGTACAACCTCATCCCTTCATCCACCCACTCCCTCAACACACACATGCAAACACACTCAGGTCCAGACATTGAAAAATGTGTGATTTATTCAGTAGTGCTATTTCCTGCTTTGGTAATTTGACGACATAACAAATCATTTCAATAATCTATTCCAGCTGCACTCAAATCTGTTAATAATTTAACAGTATGAGCTCTTTTCACTCACACTGATGTTTGTTGGAAAATGTGGCATCATCACAGGCTCATCAAAGCCTTTATAGATCACCCACTACTCACTTCCTCTGCATGACAAAGGTGCTGTTTCTCAGAAGATGGCAAGCCAACCAATACACACTTTAAAAGGAATCATTGTATAGTTTCTTGTTTATTATAATATCATGCTTTGCAAAATAAAGAGGAGGTATGAGTCAGAACAATATTGCCTGACCACAGCATAAATCCCGTCGCCAAAGACAGAAATAAAAGTAGAAAATTTCTGAGAAGCAGAAATCACAGATGTCAGTGATTGACATGAATGAACTGAATAAATGAATGAATGAACTTTTCCAAAGGATTTTTCAACGGTGTTTGACACGTGCAGGAATAGATGACTTCAGAGAACTATTTTGCATGTGAAGTATAAAAGACATAAGACAACAAGAATCTTTTTACGCACAAACACAAAAATGTTTATTGGATTGCTCATAGCAATTTTCCATTCCAGGTTTTATTTGTACAGTCGCTGCTGTACATTGCTATAATTTGTTTCTATTATCCGTTAGTGCTCAAGCTTTCAATTAGTTGCGCCAGCAGCATTCCTCCTTGAAAGGCAATGTGGGTTGGATGGCCCATCTACTTGGTCCAGACTAAAAAATTTCTATGAAACAAAATCCAGATGGAGGCTGCTGTAGGATTTATACAGACATTATCATAAGTGCTCTCGGAGTACATTTGATGATTTTATTCATTATTTGTAAAGAAAAGTTGCCCAGTATCTACATACAAACAAAATTAATGGCATTGAATTGGGCCTCAGTTGTAAGTGAAGTGTGTATAAGCACAAATTATCAATTTTTAGCATGATAGCACATTATTCAAAGAAGTGAATTTGGAAAGCATACCATTAAAACATTTGTGTTTTAGCTTTTTTCTTTTTTACATAGTAAAGTGCAGCAAATCCCACATTGTAAAGACATATGTAGTGTCTCTGACATATGCAAACATTCATTACATTACAAAAAAACCTTCCTGTAATTCAACATTCCTCATTCTATAAATGTGTGACACATGTGTCCTTTAAAATACAAAAAGATGCTGAATGAAATGGGTTCAGATTTTCTGTTTCCTTAGCGTAGGCTGGTGAGTGTCTGTTCTACTAGTCAGAGGAGGTTCATGAGTCTACAAGCGAGTGATTTATTAGCACAGCACACGAGGACTGTGTGATATATCGTATACAGAACACTGTCTCTGAAGTGGGCTGGTTGATTGGACCATGTGACTTCTTTACGGTAGATGATTGATCTGAAAGAGCTATAGTAAGCTGGAATGGGGTTAGACTTAAGTAGACTTAAGACTTAAGTAAACCAGTGAGTATTGCCAGGCTGTGTAAAACAAAAAAGACATTCAGGCTTTTATGTTTTATGACTCCTGTGTGAAGAGTGATGCCTCCAGTCTCAACAATCCAAAGATGATTGACAGCAGCAATAAAATTTGCTGCGAAAGAGTTTGTGGAGGCACAAATCATCATCCGGTCTTTTTCTCCTGAATTCTTTTGCTCCTTTGATACGGGCCTCACTCTGTCCGGTAACTTTAGCTTCACTCTCAGTTGAAATTTTCTGTGCGCCTCTGCTGGATCTAATCACCTTCATATGATGGGAAAACACGTCGCTTTGAAATTGATTTGATTGGTCGCTGACGACAGCAATCAGAGAGCGCAATATGCATCCTACATTTAAGATATTAAGTAGTTGCAGTGGTTCTAGAAGATTTGCTCCATTCCTGTGTTAATTTGAGAAAGCAACAGCAGCGGTGTCTGTCAGAAACACAAACTTAGCACCTACTCAGTTCCCTGATTGCAATGCAGAGAGACCAAAATCGGAATGTAACAGCCAAAGATAACAACACCTAATCTCCCAACATATCTGCTCATTTCCAGGGTGAGGAAGCAGGATTTTTTTAACAGTTCTATTAGATCAGACAGCTTCAATCAATTGAGCAGAGGCAGCCAAAGGAGACAAGGCCTGAAACACAGACAGGAAGACTCGCCTTCTTCCTTCAGCGCTACGGATTTGTTCAGAATTCACAGCGTGAATGGAAATTGGACATTTGTTTCCCCAAGACACTCAGTGAAAGGCAAAAACTCTCAGGGTTGTGATTTTGTTTTTTTAATATTCATTTCCTGAAAATAATGCAGACTGCCTCAGTGTCATAATCAGTTAGTGGAGACTACTTCAGTTTTGCGCTGACAGAAGTTTTATAGCTAATGGCTTCAGATTTGATGCCTGGCTGATTTTCCATTGGTATGGATCAAGTAATTAAATACAAGTCAAACCCAAACACATGTAAATAGTTAACTCAAAATTGTAGTAGTCAAATACTCGGAAAAAAGACAAATTAGGGAAGTCCTAATGATTGAATGTCAGGTTGTCAGTCTTGATTAACACAACATTTTTTAAGGGGGGGCATGTTGTGTTTTTAGATGCAAAAAGGCACCTGTAATACGACTTTTTACTGTGGCATGTCAGGGAGTTTGGAGTTTTCCTCTCTGTGTAAGCACATGGACTTTGTCCATTTCACATATAATAGAATTAAAGAAGGTTTGTTAGCCTAATAAACTCAGACTGTGGGTCTGTGGTTGGGTGAATTGACTTGTATGTTTCCAATACTAGGTCACTTTGTGTTAAATGAAAAACAAGTCTTTGGAAAAGTGATTGAGCATGCTTGGCTCCAGCTTGTGCGTGAACACAAGCCATAGAAATACATCTTAATTATTTTTCCCTGCGCTTAAAAAAACCCTTAAACTCTTAACAAACAGCGACAGTCTGAGCTTTTTCTACAGAGCAGGTGTCTGTGATTAAAAACTCTCCTGCCTGCAAACCATTCATATGTGTCTCACTGGCATTGGTATATAGGTTGTAAACTTTGATATAAAGACCTTAAAAAGGATCATGATTGAATAACAGTGACACAAAGGCATTACTTTGTGTCTGCCAAGCGGCGAGCTTTTAGGTGGAGGAATGTACTGAAACAATAAATGAGTGATGTTGTTCAGCCAATCAACAAGCTGGGACCTCTTTTGTGTGAAGTATTATTTTATTCCACTTATTCTCAATAAAGACTGAATTGTTATACAGGTCTTGCTTATTGTTGAGACTAAGGTTATATGTGAATTTTATGTTTTCTGTGTGATTTTTATGTCCCTCCTCTGTCAGAATTTAAAATATGACTTCTCAAATAGTGAGGAGAGGAGCACCATGTTGTTGGCAGCTTCAGAAATCCGAATGAGTTTTGTTTTAATAGGCATAACTCCGAGAAATGTACAACCTGACTACTTTTGATTTAACAAAACAAAGTTTATTCAGCATCCCACTTCTAACATTTTGGTGAAAAGAGAGAGATTGTTTTTTTTTTTTCTTCCTCCTTTTCATTCTCACCAGCAGGATTTTGGTGCAACACAAAAGATCGAGCATGTGGAATTGGTTGCTGGGGGGGAGCAAGGCCAACTCCAGAGGTCTAACGACCAACGGGAAAAGAATGTGCATGAGAGGGCGAGACAACAGCATACGTTGAAGAAGGCAGGCGGCGAAAAGAAATATGAACCATGTCCGAGATGGAAGACTCTCGATCTCAGGTCTTCATGTGGGTATGTCATGATTCGTCTAGTAAAAACGTGCCCTGAGCTATATTCAGGATAGCATGTAATGTGTTTGGTTCTTCTTCTGAGGAGATCAGCTTTACATGACACCGATGCCACGCCTGACCCACATGTGCTCACCACTTCTCCCAGTCACCACACATTATAAAAGACAATTAGATGGTTATTAAGTTCTAGGATGAGAGCAGATATTCCTCATTCCTAAATGATCTAAGTAAATAAATATGTTCTGAGTGTGAAGCAGACAGACTTTGGGGAAAGACCCATCACATATGGTCTTTGACTGAGAAATAGATGTAGAAAGGGTTGAGCTGTTGCAGCTGTACCTTGTGATAACTATACCCATTTGAGCAGAAACTGGCACGAGATAAAAGTGTCTCAATTGCTGAAAAAAATGCCCACTGAATCCTTGTCACAAATTATTAAATAATGATTATGTTAGAAAAATAACCATTTTCAAAATAGAAGCAGACATAATGACTCTCATTTTACATCATTATAGTAAGGCCGAGGAAAAGAAACCCAGTAAGAGGTCTGGAGAGGAGAAGTCTGGTGAAATACAGAGTAAAAAGTTGGGACCAGGAGCCAAGAACAAAATGAAAGCTGAATTCTCTGTGTCCTCTTTACCAGGATGCCTGTCCTCCCACAAAGTGTAAGTGTCCCATATCGATTCTTCTTCTTTGTCAGGACTGGTGAGGAATTCATATTTCTCTGCATGTGGTGCAGGATAAAAACATTTTACCAGCAGTAAATTATATAGTGGAATGTGCAACCTGTAAATATATTAAGCATTTCAAGAACAAGGTTGAAGATTGATCACGGAGCTCCTGGCAGACAGAGTTCCTCAGCTATCTCCAAACTTACATCTGTCACTACACACAGACTGCTATGGTCATCAATCAATGCTAGAGGATATTCATTGATAGCTTTCTTTACTGTTCATCAGTTACAGCAATGAAGACCCCGGGGTGCTCTTACTCAAGCGCAGTCCTAACTGAATATGACTGGGACAGACAACTTTGTTAATTTCTCCTTGTCTATCACTTTGTTTCCTTCATATCGGTTTGTTCCTTCTGATAATTCCCTCCCCTGGTAATGCTATTTTGTACGTACATGGAAACTGTCTCTCAGCGGCCCCGTACCAAATTTTATTGCCCCGCAGTGCCCAATTTTCATGATTCTCTTAACCATGAGGCCTGAGCAGCTTTAAAAAGCCATCTGCTTTTCTGTTTGCATCAACAGCCTATTAAGAGTCTTTGCTCTGCGTATGATGAAGACTCCAGTCCTCCCATGACATTATTCCAATCGTTATTTTCCTGCTCCTTAGGACTATCTCCCACACATGAAGTCCTTAATCGGTCTTCATGTGTGGGAGATAGGGCTGTTTTTCCAATTTAAAGCACAGGAAAAGATATTGTATTCCATCTGTTTTGTCTGGTTATGTATTGTCTGTTGTTGCACCAACCCTTACTATTACAGAATGTTATCTGAGGTCTAATATACTCTGTTATCTGCTGGGGTTTTTTCCATCAGTAATACCCCAGCAGGAGCCATGCCGTCAGACACTTTCAGCGAAAGCTCATCTATGAGTGAAGAGGAGGAAGAGCAGCCAGAGCGTCGCCCAGAGAGCAACACAGACCTACCCTCTGAATACTGGCAGATCCAGAAGCTGGTTAAATACCTCAAGGTAAGAGAACATTACCCTGTTTTCTTCCTCTGATGGGCTTCAAACCAAAGTGTAATTTGTGCAGACAGCTACACTCTAGTAGGTGAATTCTGCCCTCGTTTCTTACTTCATCTGTACAAGAATCTCAAAATTGTCCTGAGTCAGTGTTCAGCTTCAAATACCCTCATCATAATGGCAATCCATGGATGTTAATGACAGACAGCAATGCAGGAGAACTCCAGATAGCTGCTAGGTATCATGAAATTATAATTTTCCAATCACCTAATCCCGCCTGTCTGTTTTGCCTTAGTCATAACAGGGTGTAATTTGCACAAAAAAAAAAAAAGAGGATGTCAGATGAAATGAAGTGTAGGTTTTCAGTGGCGCTTTGCAGGGAGATGCTCCTTGAAGTGGTTGGCTGGGCCGGTGGATTCCTGCCTTCTGACAGAGGCCTGTTGGGTTGCATATGTGAGCCAAGACACAGGGGAAAGAGCTGTCTGATGGCAGCAGCTGTATGCACTGTTTGCCACACCGCAGCAGCCCAGAAACGAAGGCCTGACAGGACATATGGTGAATATTAATGTGTCAAAACATGGAAGGAAAAGAAGAGATGATATAAAAGCCACTGACCCAGACTAGCGGAATATCTTTGACCACTCGACTACAGAGAAGATTCCATGTCATCGAATGATCTCTATTATCTCTTTACCTGGACTGCTTCATGCTGACGGATTCGGATGACAC
The DNA here is from genome assembly GCF_040054535.1 of Antennarius striatus. Classification (NCBI taxonomy): domain Eukaryota; kingdom Metazoa; phylum Chordata; class Actinopteri; order Lophiiformes; family Antennariidae; genus Antennarius; species Antennarius striatus. Next base: position 13,003,214 of record NC_090795.1, read on the forward strand.
AGGCAGCTTTTCTTTACCTTAACTTTTGTTCTGCAAACTGGCCTTGGATGTGGCTTCAACCTGGTTAATGTAATTTGAACGGTTCATAATAGTCTACACTACATTGTTTTATGCTGTGTAGGGTTTCTTCATAATACCAACAGATGTGTGTTTTGCGGTTCGGTACTGCTCTGAAGTTCACCTCTCAGTAGCTATTTTTAACTTAGCAAAACAGAATGTAATAGAAGGAAATTCCCTCTCTAAATACAGGTTGCGATTTCTTTCCAGAAAGGAAAAACGAGAAGATTTAAATGATATGAAGGAGGCAAAATCAGATTAAAAAAACCTCACTGGTTAGTACATTTTATAATTTTTGGAGGGATTGTGGTGCGACCTCTGGGCTTGTGTGTGCCCTTCTGCTTCAGAAAGATGCAGCGCTGCAGGAACAGACATGTCCCAGCGTTCTATCTGTCTGCAAACCACAAGGCACAGTTATTTGTGGGGTTTGTCCAGTAGTCGTTTTATAATATCATTACCATCAGACGCTCAAATTCACCATGAGCCAAGCTAAATATCTGTTTTATTTTAGGAGGAGATCTTTTCCCCTCATTTCCTTTGCACCATAGACAGCCATTTGTGCTGCAGGAAGTTTAACACTTTTATAAAGCGACACACGGATGCTCTGTTTTGTGTTTTAAAGATATTTATAATTGGGGGAAGTATTTACCTATGGTTCTGATGTGTTTATTTTTGCACTTATATGCGTGAAAAATATGTGCCTGTAAAATGATCTTCTGGTCTCTTGTAACACCCAGCAAGCAGTTGTTTTTTTGTGTCCAGGAAGCATTGGTTTCAGAACTATGTGTGTTTGTGTGGGTGCATAAAGTGCTGTAGATGTCCATAACACACGCTGTTAACACAACTCACCATATTTATTCCAGTCTGTCATACATTCAGTCCACAGTATATACAAAAATTTGAACATACTTTATATTAGAGCATATATAGAGGACTGTATACAATATATGTAATGCAGCATATAACCATATGCACAACATATTATCTTTTTTTTTAGGGAAATCAGAGTGGCAAGAAGACAACAATAATAACAACTATAGAATTATTATGGTCAGTTCAGAGCTAAGCCATAAAATATCATTTTATATTTATTAGATTGTTCCTGTTTGAATAGAGACTACATTCACCAGCTGCTCTCAGTTAGGTTGGCCTGTGGCTCTCTAAACATAAAACTATTTTCATGTTCTCGCAAATATAAATATTCCGTCTTGTGCTAAATATGTTGCTAGTTAACATATAAACATTTTCAGATTGTGCGTTATTTTCATAATACTGTATACTTTTTCATTTTACAATCCTGTGTTCATCATTTCTTATTTGACAAACCAGCAGACATTTACTGTGTTGTCTGAACATTCACAATGACAGGATGACCGTCACCATTATTACACCCTTCATCCACAGCTTTGGTATTGTGTTTTCTTTATGGTGGGTTCACCTTCAGAGCTTTAACTTGTATTTAATTAACACCCAGAGATGAATCCTCATCCTCAGAGCCCACTCAAGTTGTTCCCCCTCTGCTGGAAAGTCCCGGTACTACACCCCCGTTCCCAAAGAACCATTCCACTAATTGAAGCGCTAAAACTAATTCTGCCTTCAAGGTACAGGGGGCTATCAGCTCATTTACTCAATATAACTGGAAATGTAGCCAATAAAAATCTATAGTTAAACATTTTTGATGTTTTTAGAATAACTGCACGATCAGTTAAAGCTTTAAACACCTGCTATTTAAACAAGACTTCTAATGTCTGGATATTTTACTCTTAAGAATAATTGGATCAGTGCAGTCACATGAGTTGAGCAGCGTTTCAATTCAAAGACCTAACTAGTCATTTGCTCACTGCATTCATTTTATGACAGGAAGACCTATTAAGTTATCAGGTTTTATGTTAGGGGATATCCTGTATAAAATATGAAGAAAGAAAAAACAGTGATCATTCATCCCGTACCTGCAGAACCTATCCCATAACAGAGCCAGAGGTTGGCTTTGTTCCTGTCATTAGAACCCTAACCTCATGCATGTTATATGGAGTCTTGCCTCTCTCACAGAGCTTTAAGGAGTGCTGACGGTCCACCTGTTACTCCATCATAGTAGACATACAATTGTTCACTTCTCAGCATTCATTCTATATACTGTATATATGTTTGCTTTAAACAGCAAAGTTCAAGCCAAGAGATAACACATGTACAAAATATTCATAACAAGATGATAATAAGAAAAGGCCAACATGAAGCTTTATTATAGGCCACGAGCAGCTCGGGTAGGGCTGTCTGTGCCCAGTGGAACAGGACTAGAATAAGACCTCCATTCAGCAGTGTCAATGGCTATTTGGTTTTGGCTATTTAACATGTTGCAAATTCCAGTGTGGCGCTCCAATAAATTCCCCCAATAAGATGTGTTATTGTAGGAGTGAGTATATTTACTTTATTATTTATTCATGATTTATTTGCTATATAATGAAACATTACACATACAAAAGACATTCAGAAGTTTTTTTCAAACTTCTTTTCACCGCAGTTTTGCATTATCATGTGAATACAACGCAATACTGCACGCACTGTGTTAATGGCAATATCAGTCTGTTAGAGCATCTTATTTTGCTCCAGGTTTTCATATCTCAATAACAGTTGGACTGATCGCAGTTTGTATGGAGATCCATCATCCCGGAGCAGGAGTACAGCTGGCTGTGGTGATCTCGTGACTTTTCCTGCAGCAACTATAAGGTTTTCATTTTGTGGTTCAAAGTCTTGACAAACTATGAGATGGATCACTTTCATATTTTGACGTTCATGTTCCCCACAGGATGGATTGTACTGACTTTGATGATCCCTTGATTTTTCTTTTCCATCACCAGGACCTTGTCAATTTTCCATGAAATTTATTTATTCCTTGATTATGGAAAACTAATCATGCTCCCACTCGTCTTAACTGTACAGTACTTTGCATTTAGTGCTAACAAGCGACTCTTAGCATGCTAACAGCACAAACTAAAGATGTAACGTAGCTTACAGTTTTTATCAGCATGATATCATTATTATTGTTAGCATGTTAGTCATAGCATTTATCTTAAAACACTGCTTAGCTCAACTAAAATGCTGTTCTAGATACTCAGTCTTTTTTCCACTGAAATTAACCAAGATGGGTCTTGACTGACGGACCTTTATGATATCCTGTACATTAACGGTGTTGTATTATAGATTCATTTGTATATTCATAGCCTTTAGTTACTTCTTTCCCACCAAGAAAGAACATGTGCTCAAAACTACTTTTTTAAATTTCTTGTTCCAAGGACAAATGGTGTTTGAATTGGTTCCACTTTGAACATCTGCCCCATCATGCTCAGAAAGTCACACATCTTTCATTACAAACGATTGTCAGATGTAGTCAGTGTTTTAAAGAATGTCGACAATACTTCAAGAACAAAGCTAACAAAAATGAAAGCACATGATGTGCTTTCAGTTCTCCCGGCTATCACTCCGAAACATATCTTTTTATGTTGTTTTTACAAGGTACGAACCTTGCCTGCTGAACCCTTTGAAGAGTGAGAATGGAGAAGACAAAGGAAGCAGTAGATCCAGTGCTGTTAATGGGCAAATGGTTCACATTTAGGCTAGCATTGTGATATGGACAACACATGTGGCTGTTATCCCGCTGCGTCAGATCACTGCTTAGTGAGGGAAATATGATCAAACACAACTTGAGACTGTGGTCTAGCCTGTTTTGATGAGCCACTCCTCCAATATCTGCATGGAACAGCTTAACCTTTCATGAAGTGATAGCTTATTTTGTATTACATTGGTAGCTGATAGCAGGACATGCTACATTTTAATGTTTAGTTACAATAATCTTCTATAAGAATGATCCTTGAGTCTCAAACTGTGTGTGAAGTGTGCAACTAATAAAGGCTCATGAATGTTGGAAGGCAAGAGGCGACCTTGAATTTGCTAGATTTGAATTCTATCCATTTAAACCACTGGAGAGAAAGAATAATATTTGATTGTTCACTTGCCAGAATGTCTCAATGTCATACAATAAAGCCATGTAGCAAGTCTAGTATCGCATTTTCATACTACAAGCTTATGTTTTCTCTACAGGCTACCACTTCCCCCTCTCTTTGTCATGGTTGAAACTATTACATGTCAGTTTCACGTGCTTCACAATACATGCTAAATATGGTTGTATATGTATTTAAACAACAGTTTTGCCTCCTGTCTCAATCCACAAACCTAAAGACTAGTGTTTTGTGTCATAATCCTGCCAACATCCATCCACAGCCAGGATATTATTTGGATTTATGCCGTGTTAGCAAAATCTAAAAAAAAAAGTCAAGCATTTAAGCACTAAATTTAGGAGAAGTCAGGTAACACATGCCAATGTCTGTATTAATTTTTTGTAATTGAGTAAAATGGCAATAAATCATACTTAGTTTTCTGCTCCAAGCGTTAAATAAAGTAAAACTGAATTTCAGGATGAGAGATACTTGTTGACTTTGTAATGTTGTGGTTACTAACTTGTGAATCACTGTAGTGAAGTTCTGAAATGATGTGTGTGTCTGTATATAGCAACTGTCAAAACATATTCAGTTTTCTGAAATGCCACCTCATTAGTTTCAGGGTTCCAGTGTTAATATAGTGTTGTTTTTCATCTTAGGGACAAGATATGATGGTTTCTGGGCTTGGGTGCTGTTGTCAGAGTTCAGCGCTCTGTTAGCAAACAGTCTCTGCCTGTTAGTGTTTAACACTATGGATGTTAGGCATAGTAAGTACACTGTAGTAGAAACAAAACAACCAGGAGGGAAATCAGGGTGTAGGATGGGGAGATGGAAAGGGATTTGCATCTATGTACATTTTCCAAATGTCTGCTTAATGTTTCATTCCTGCCCACATCCCTTGTCTTGTTTATTTTTTCATTCATTCATTCATGTTTGGCAATATTATTACAGGGAGGCGACCAGACAGCCACTGTTCTCACTCTGTGCGCCATGATGGACTTTAATTTGATGCAGGAGACGTGCCAACTGGCCATCCGGGACGTTGGTGGCCTTGAAGTCCTCATTAACTTGTTGGATACAGATGAAGTCAAATGCAAAGTGAGTAGCTGTGCCAAAGCTGGACCTGGATGACCTGCAGGCATAAACAGAGACAGCCGTGTGTGCCAGCCTGTGTTTTGGTTACTGAAACACTAGCACTGAGTAGAGAACACAACCTTACAGAGTACAGATACACAGAGTAGCAATTATACATTAGTGTGTCTAATGACATGCCTTTTAACCTGATTTTATTCCTACATTATGTAATGTCCAATTTGAGTAGAAAATTTGTCTGATTCTGAAGGTATTTCTCTATATATTTGTTGTACAGATGCAAGCCTGTATCATTTTTAAAATGTGTCTCTAAGTGTTTCTTGTGTGCATTTTTAGATTGGATCTCTAAAGATCTTGAGGAAGATTAGTCACAACGTGCAGATTCGTCGAGCCATTGTTGATATGGGTGGCCTACCGAGCATTGTGAAGATTTTGGACTCACCAGTCAAAGAGCTCAAGGCTTTAGCTGCTGAGACCATAGCTAATGTGGCTAAGTTTCGCAGAGCAAGGAGAACCATCAGGCAGTATGGTGGAATCAAAAAACTGGTGCGTATCAGCAAAAGCTGCATGTAAATGAACCATTTCAATTTAATAAACATCTCTGTGATGCCAATGTGGAGAGCAAGAGAAGAGAAAACTACAGTAAGAACCTGATCTTTATTGATGATAATGTTCTGGAGTACAGCGACAGATTTCCCACATAAACACTTGTCTTTTTATGTGTCTGCTTTGTAGTTTAGTGCAAGCTTTTTTTTTAAAAAAAATTGAATCCTTGTAAAAATGGGATGGTGCATTGTGACTGACATACCCCATTGTAATCTGTTCAAAGTACAACTTGGCTGAGCTAGTTTTGACAGAAAATCAATAATCCATTAATACATTTTTCACATTGTATGCCAGATAGTGGCCCATCCATCCTTTTTTTCCCCAGTTTTTGAAAACAGCAGAGAGGGATTCTGGTTAAAACAGATAGAATATCGCCTACATCCTCTCAAACACATTCATGTTTGTTGACAAAGAGACCTGTGATTAAAGCCTCCATGTCTTGTATATTTTCTTCAGCTCCCAAATCGGATGTTCTCATGTGCAAGTCACTAGCAGAGGCAGATTAATTTCACGCGTTGTTACAAGACCACCTTTGAACTAGGCTGAGTGGAATAGCTTGGCCTGCTCTGTCTCATTGGCCAGGAACTATGGCTTAGAACACTGAATGATGGCCGTAAACGGTCACACTGGGCTTTTCAGGCGTAACATCAACATCTATCCTGACGGTTTTCCACTCCCAGCATCTCTGGCTTTTTCGTCCTTGCAGACCCAGTGGTAATAGAATTTTAATTACACCCTTAATCACAGCCAACAACTTGCTATTCCCATCTGGAGACATGCATTATCACTCCAATTCTGCAAGCAAGCCTTTCAAAGTCCTTGAATTTATGTGTGTATGGAGGATTTCTACTAAATCTCATGTGGCATTTCTATGAGTTTGCACACCTTTTTATGTTTATGTTTATTCACCTGGAATTATGGGTCCCTCATCTCTGCTCAGGTGAAGCTGCTGGACTGTGTTCCTAATTTAGCCAACCTGACTGCAAACCAGGAGAGAGATGTGGAGGTGGCCCGCTGCGGAGCGCTAGCACTGTGGAGCTGCAGCAAGAGTACCAAGAACAAGGAGTCCATCCGTAGGGCCGGGGGCATCCCTCTGCTGGGACGCCTCCTCAAGTCTCCGCATGATAGTATGCTCATTCCTGTGGTGGGCACCCTACAAGAGTGTGCCTCAGAGGTGAGGGGGCCGTATGTCAAACACATTATGAGCCATAATTTAATAGTGTAGTAAAACCAGTCTGATGATACATACTGTAATTATTGATTAGTCCACAAAGTCCTTGTGATATTTTAATCATGTCCCTACAGGAAAGCTACAGAGCTGCCATTCAGACGGAGGGCATGGTCAGAGATTTGGTCAAAAACCTAAGCAGCAACAATGATGAACTACAGATGCATTGTGCCAGTGCAATCTTCAAAGTACCTGCTCTCCACACTTCCGACACAACTGATTTCCTCATCCAATTAGAATGCAGACCTTGACCCTCTACCTCCCTTCGCAGTGTGCAGAGGACCAGCAAACTCGTGAGCTTGTGCTAAAGTACAAAGGTCTGCAGCCACTGGTTTCTCTGCTGAGCAAGGCGGACAACAAGCAGCTCCTGGCTGCTGCCACGGGCGCCATCTGGAAGTGCTCCATCAGTATGGAGAATGTGGCTAAGTATGAGTCAGGCTCTCATCTTATTACCTCATTAAGTCACATATAAACCCAGTGTAACAGATATAAAGAAACAGATTGCAAGCATATCTTGTAGGATATATGACTGTACACATGTACATAATGGTAACAGACTCATCATCGATAAATCAATCATTATACATAGGAGCATGAATCTAATGAGGGGATTAACAGCAAAGCCCTTAACCTTTGTGAGATACAGTATGTTCTTTAGGATGATGTAGATACCTCCTGTTTTATAGTACACGAGTACATCGTACCACTAAGGGGTTCAGCAGACTCGCGTGCGTTATGGTTGTCATGCCATCATCACATATGTTACTTTTATGGGAAGCTCTGATTCATACACCACCAGCTGTGTCACTGTTTCCACCCACAAGCTGTTGTGGTGTCTCTCTTTCTTTCACCATTGTTCCCAGTCAAGCTGATAATTTCCTTTTGCACCAGTGCTACAGCCTCTGATTTTTAATAAGTTTATATATTCTACCTGAACAAAAGCTTAAGTAAATTACTTTGTTTTGTGGACTGTAGTGCTTTGTGGGTCAAAACCTGTTTGCATTGAAACAAATATAAGCATCCTGAAAGCATCAGGCCGGTGATGACGATTCTCTCATGTCAGAAGAGAGGCTGACAGAGCCTTTAATCATTTGTCATGGGAGGCAGAGATTTATTTTAGTGTCATTTAGCCTGGTTCCTTCTGCAGTGACATTTCTGGACAAGTTTCTGACTTGTGCTTTGATTTCACATGATTTTTAAGTCAGTAATTTTCTCTCTTAAATAAATAACACCCAGAACGCATGTCCTGGCAGCCCCACACATTTCCACTGGTGCACTTCTGAAAGAATGATTTAGCTGTATTTATTTTCTTGGTCAATGTGAAGATGGTGACATAATATATAACCCACAAGCAACCATTCAATTCCGCGGTAACATATTAATCATTTCAAAACATACTGTATCTCCAGCGTATACATTACACCGATAACACTCTGTCTTTAAGCCATTTGTTCAATTATTATTTTTCAGCCTTTTCTCTTATGTGATATTATGTGAGTGATTACGTGATGTTTTCCTCCTGACTCTGAAAGGCTGTCGTTCAAAATGCACTGGAATTCTAACAAAAACAAGAAAAGGCAGCAGCAGTACAACAATCTTTGTTCACCTCATGTATCATAAATGACAGATTGATATCCTGCATTTAAAGTTGAAAGTAAGTTACTGGAGAGTCGGTTAAAGAGGATTCTTTACAGGGGCAGAGACATGACAAGAATATTCCTTTAAAGAGGATGGATGGATGGATCACCATTAAACATGTCATGAAGGAAAAATTTTCAGTTTACATTTATCTAAATTATTATTGTTTCATTAAAGTTGGTGGCATGGCCATTACTCTACAAAAACATTTTGGTGATTTTTAATAAACTGACTTGAAATAACAGCCCATTCTGTCCTGATTGGTCCCTCTCTAATTGCAGCTTAATGAATGTTAACTACTCTGGTTGTGAGTAATGTGGCAGCTTAATACACTTGCTGCCAGTGTAGGCGTTCAGCTACAATTAATGACTCACCCTGTTACTATGATGAATTCTTCTGATATTAAGTAATAACAACATGACAAAAAAATAACTAGAATAATGTCATTAATCAAGAGTGAATGACTTTTAGTGACACTTCATTTACACGTGTTAATGAACACCCTTACTTGGTTCTCCTAATTTCAAAATGTTAGGGAATTTCTTTAAAAAGAAAAAAATCTGTTTGTTGTGTTACATTGGGTTTTTTTTGCTGATGACAGCTGGTTTTCAGTGTCATCCTTCCTTCAGAAAGATGCACAGCAAACTTTTCTGATGTGCTCTTGAAGCGTGTGGGTCTGCTTTTTTCATACTCAGCCTTATTTGAAATGTCACATAAAATGAGTAGGTCAGGCAAAATCTTGGAACGAAGTGACCGAGCCATTACTGTCAGAAAGGAACGGCTGCTAATGGCAACAGAGTTCTCAGGGCAAGCACTCATTTCACAATCAATCACCGGCTGAGTGGCGTACTGAAATGAAAATCATTTTGGAATATATTTTGCTACAGCAATAACAGAGGCAGAATGCAGACTTTTTTTTCTTCACATTTCTGTCATTAAGTACATGGTCAAATGAAACAGACCCTTTGGCCCATTGTGAACATGAATATTTCCTCTATGTGACTGATGATTTGTGTGATCTGGACAGTATAGGGATCAGCAGACCTCCACTTAAGACAAGTAGCAGCATTTGTTAGATTAATGATGCATCAAAACCATAATGATCGATGCTCTGAAACATAATCGCATTCATAACATAGGTCTGTTTGTTCAAACCAAAGCTTATGTTTTTCTTCAGACTACCAGTAGTACAGAGAGGGCTACAACTGGCCCAAGCAAATATGTACTGTACTGAGAAAACGTCTGGAAATGCTGAAACATTATTTTGTCCAGATTTATGTTGCATTGTTATGTGGCTTGTATACTGAGGTATTATGGACACAAAATGTTGTAAAAGCCTCAACAAAGAAGTGAGGGAATGAGTTTGCAATGGAAAGTCAAGACTGCCAAGTTTCATACAGTATTTGCCAGCACAGTAATGTTTGGGGTCAAGATAGTGAGGTTTTCTTCGAATTACTGACTATCTCTCCCTTTCACCTCTGTTCCAACGCGCTGATGAGTACTCTGTTATTGCTCTTCCAACCGACAACGGTGGTGGACTCACCCAAGTTTTGAAGTACACTTGAAAATAAAATTGATCAATCTCTGGGAAATCTTAGTTTGAACAGACGATTTTCTCTGCTTGTGCTCACTGCTGAACAATCTCTTGGTCTTGAAATGTCTTTCTTTGACTTGGACCATCTTAAAAACTGTAGTTAGTATGACAGACAGCATTTAAGCTTTCTGCACTTAGCTGAATGTGTGCTTAGTGTAAAAGATTGAGAAAAGTAAAAGGCAGACAATCAATCTTCGTATTGAGCTACACGGAAGCCTGTCTGTGGTTCCTGTGTCTTCTGACTGGATTTAATAAGCTGCCCGTTGTGTGGAGCCCAGTGTTGGCAGTAGAAATCGCCTCAGGCAGTCTTTTGTAATGTTTCTTTTGCCATCACACAATTACTTCAGTTGAGATTGGCTTAATAAAAACAGGCGCAACTTACTGGTCATTTGTCAAAAGTCTTTGATTTAAAGATAATTCTATTGCAGTTATTTTCAGAGGACAATTAAATGATAACATAGGAAAAAACGTTATTAATTTTGGCAAATTTCACCAAATTTAACTCTGGCCGCTCCTCTCTTCATTACTTGTGTTTTTACTTTCAAGAATAGGATGTGTTGGTGGACATAGACCAAAAACCAAATGACCTTGGCCATCTACAATGGCCTATATACCAGAGTGCCAGCAACCGTAACTGTGAATAAAAGCAGTTTCAGAAGTTAACTGTACATCAGAGATTTGTTGGGGTTTTTTGCAACCACATTATATCCCTTTTAAATGTTTACTATAGTTTACCCTTTATAAGGCTGGCAAACAACACAAAATCCCTGCAAAAGAGGCATGGACAGCTTTCAAACCACAGCAAAGCTTCGGTTATGCAAAAGATGTGCAGCCATGGGAAAACTGTCCCTTCTGCTGGGTTAAAGTTAGTAGTCTGTGCCATGTAGCTGTATGAAAGCTATATTTTACCTAGGCAGCATTTGTAGCCCCACCAGAGGGAACAAGAGCTAGACGTCACTCGCTTGTTGCTCATTTTGATATTATTTGCCTTTGGTCAAACTTCTGTAAAATCAGTTATCAAAATCAAAAATCAAAATCCCTCTTAGCTTGTGCTTAGAGAGCAAGCCAACATCTTAAATGCCTAATTGATGTGTTCACTAAGTTCAATACAGTGTGTAGCATGAATACATAGATTGGTCCGCAAGGCAACCAAGTGATTGAAATTACCACACATTGGCATTGTAATGATGTTAGCAAGCTGATGTAGAGGCTCAGAACAGCTACATTAGCACGACTACAGACTCCTAACCTGTGGTGTCTATTTCATTGATTGGCTGACATTTGGAATCAATTGATATCATGCATTCCTCTCTTCCTCCTCTCCACTATAGGTTTCAGGAGTACAAAGCCCTGGAAGTTCTGGTCGGGGTCCTGACTGATCAGCCTGAGGAAGTGCTAATAAATGTTGTGGGAGCCCTGGGAGAATTTGCCCAGATACCTGCTAACAAGGCCATCATCCGCAAATGCGGAGGCATCAAATGTCTAGTTAACCTGCTCACAGGAACAAACCAGGTATTATAGATTTGCTCTTGCGGGTCTGTGATGGTTAAAACATTATCTCATGTTGATTCCTGCTTGTTCTTTTTTGTCTTTATCCAGGCACTACTTGTGAATGTTACCAAGGCAGTGGGTGCCTGTGCTACAGATAAAGAAAACATGGCGTAAGTCTCTCTTCAGGCCATTCAAACAGCTAGCACGGTCTTTGACATTTGGATTATAGCTTACACAAGTTTTATAAGGCATCTTTTAAAATGTGATTGGTGGTGAACTGACTGTCATTACCGAATTAGCTCCAAAATATTCTTGGCTGTCTGTTGATGTCATGCGTTTTGACAAGGGAAGACAGCAGTTTCAGCAAAAAAACGCAGTATCATTACCATGTCATTGGGTGGTGCTTAAAGAAATCTATGTTGTTTTAATTTGCAAGTGTGCAGGTACTTTTTCTCTTTAATCCCCATCTTAATGACAGACTCTTAAAGCTTTGTTTATTGTACCTGCTGTGTTAAATATGGTTGTGGTTTAATTCCCAGTGCTTTACTCTAACTTTGCGGTCACTTTCAGGACTTGAGTTGGTTGGGTGAATATAACTAAAGCCATATCCTGTCCAAGACTACATGACTGTGAACAAAACACAATGTACCATTTTTCAAGGTTGCTATGAAATACGAGAGCTTTCTTAATTAACGCTGGAAACAAATACAACTTTATGGCCAAGTTTATATTAGTTAGCTGTTAATGCTATCACAATAAAAAGTGAAATGTGTCAAAATAAAGCCACTAACCCTAGTAAACTTCACACAATAGGAGGAGAGCTTTAAGTCTGATGTTCCCCGTGTTTTCTCAGTGTGTATATTTAGACCAGTAATTTAATGCTTTCCCCCTTAGCTGTACACATAAGGATATTTCAATTAAGGCTTTCTGGGTAGCTCAAATTTGATTGTTTCCTTCTTCGACCATCACTGTTAGAGTTTTTTCAGATGTTCAGGCAGTGTTTGCTGAGTTAGAGGAGATACTCATGGAAGCAATAACTTTTAATTTTCGAGACAGAAAGTTTTTCTTCAATCATCTGCCTGTTGATCAGTGCAGCTTTAGGTCATCCATAATTACTGATGGCCCTATACAAACAGATTTCTTTCAGGTTTTCCATGAGCCACACATGTTTGTTTTTATTCTGATCCAGTAGGTAGTGTGCGGTTAATGACATAGCACTTCATCCAATGAATCCCGTGTAGCTACAAGACTGAACACACTTTGTTTAATTCATCCAAGGTTTGTAACCGCCTCCTCTAATCCATCACTGTCAGTTGCAACTTCATCGCCAATCTGTTTCATACCTGCTTCATGCAAAGACGGAGCTGCTTTGGCGAATGATATGACGCTTCATTTTTGTTTTTGCTTGGGATTGAAGAGGCCCTGCAGACTGGAATCTAATGTTATGATCCCACTAGACTGATTTATGTGCAGACAGAAGACAGATGGTGCAGGGGACATCCCTGATGATGTTCGCTCGTTGCCAGTCACGGAGATACTGTGATTAGAGAGTGTTTAAGTAATTATGACAGCATTCAATGTCAGCCTTGTTGGTGGAAGCACACATGGGGAACACGTTACATGTTATTTATACCAGACAACGGGCGCACTGTGGCGTAATGCTTTGGGTTCCCAGACCCTGCCTGCAGTTTTGACAACAGTCATGTATATGAAATGAAATGCAGCTCATGCCTAAGTAAACTTCAGTCAGGCTCAATGATATATAGAGTGACCTGTCTCTGGCTCTGTTTGAATTGGACAGAGGTCCTCTTTTTGGCATGAGTTGAAAAACAAGCAGCAACATGAAGCATAAGTTTGTCTCAGTTTCTATTTATAAACCCATGTATGAAGGACCAAACACAAATGTATGTGGCTTATCCTCCGGCTCTAATGTTTTTGTGCTTTTCCTTGGTAAGTAATGTTAGTCAATAAAAGTAGGTCAGTCACCAGCCTGGACTAAAGGCAAGAGGTAATGAAAAGGTAATACTGAAATTGATCAATGCTCTGTCCGTCATCTGTGGAGCCAGCTGTGCCTGGAGGATATAGTCATAGATCTGACTGACAAACATGGTCAGCTCTTCTCTTAGTAGAAAGATTTATTCTTAATGACTGAAGTTACAACAGTGTTTTGAGTCACGTGTTGTATTTTCCCGTTCAGTTCTGAGTTCCCTTCTACTTTCCCTCGTGACACATTTTTCTGACTCTGTCTTTTATAGAATCATTGACCAGCTTGATGGGGTCCGCCTGGTTTGGTCTTTATTGAAAAATCCAAGTGCAGATGTTCAGTCCAGTGCTGCATGGGCCCTCTGTCCATGCATTGAGAATGCAAAGGTATGGCACAAAGATGCATGTTTGTCTTCTACTTCTGTCCTGTGTCTGTGTGAATGAAGCAAGTTAAGGTAGGTAGCTCATCGCTCAATCAAATAGGTCTGTAAGGTCTTTGCTCATATCATCATGTTTGTGTTATAAGCTCTCTCCCCAACCTACTGCTGCTGAGAGGATAACAGGGGCAAACTGTGTCAGAGGAGGCTTACATGAACTTTAAAATAATATGAAGCAGAGATGCCTCTTTGGCACACTGGGATTGGTGAGTTGGGAAGCAGGCAGAGAGAAAGACTGAGTAATATCCTGTGGCATGGCTTCTGATTTCCCAGCTGAAAATCTTCCCTCAACATGCTAATAGTTAGAGGCATATGCACAGAGCATGGAGTCACATCTGTGAACCTCAATGCACAAGTGGCTTTAAAAAAGTCCCACAGCTTGTGCAATTTATACAATATAAATAGATAAAAATAAACATAGAATATAATGGAAGGCACAACCCTTTCACTTGATTGAATGATGTTGTGTTGAATTGTTCTTAGGTGTCTTTTGTGCCTGCAAAAGGACTAAAAGACCCCAACCCAGACCATCCATCCATCAATCATCTACCACTTATCCGGGGCCGGGTCGCGGGGGCAACAGTCTCAGCACCGATGCCCATACTTCCCTCTCCCCAGGCACCTCCTCCAGCTCCTCCGGTGGGAGCCCAAGGCGCTCCCAGGCCAGCCGAGAGACATTGTCCCTCTAGCGTGTCCTAGGTCTTCCTCAAGGTCTCCTCCCGGTAGGACAGGCCCGGAACACCTCCCCAGGGAGGCGTTCAGGAGGCATCCGGAACAGATGCCCGAGCCACCTCAGCTGGCTCCGCTCGAGGTGAAGGAGCAGCGGCTCTACTTCGAGCTCCTTCCTGGTGACTGAGCTCCTCATCCTATCTCTAAGGGGGCGCCCAGTCACTCCACAGAGGAAACTCATTTTAGCCGCTTGTATCCAGGATCTTTCGGTCATGACCCAAAGCTCATGACCATAGGTGAGAATAGGAAGGTAGATTGACAGGTAAATCGAGAGCTTCGTCTTGCGACTCAGCTCCTTCTTCACCATGACAGACCTATACAGCGACTGCATCACTGCAGAAGCTGCACCGATTCGTCTGTCAATCTCACATGAACAAGACCCCAAGATATTTAAACTCCTCCACTTGAGGCAACGACTCTCCACCGACCTGAAGAGGGCACACCGCCCTTTTCGGTCGAGAACCATGGCCTCAGATTTAGAGGTGCTGATCCTCATCCCACTCGTGTCACACTCGGCTGCAAACCGTCCCAGTGCACGCTGAAGGTCCAAGTTTGAAGAGGCCAACAGGACATCGTCTGGAAAAAGCAGAGATAAAATCCTTTGGTCCCCAAACCGACTCCCTCCGGATCCTGGCTGTGCCTAGAAAATTCTGTCCATAAATATTATGAACAGAACCGGTGATAGAGGGCAGCCCTGGTGGAGTCCAACATGCACCTGGAACAGGTCTGACTTACTGCCGGCAATGCAAACCAAGCTCCGGCTTCGGTCATACAGGGACCGGACAGCCCTCAGCAAAGGGCCCCCGACCCCATATTCCCGAAGCACTCCCCATGAGATATCACAAGGGACACGATTGAATGCCTTCTCCAGATCCACAAAACACATGTGGACCGGTTGGGCAAACTCCCATGTACCCTCGAACACTTAATGGAGAGTATAGAGCTGGTCCAGTGTTCCACGAATGGGACGAAAACCGCATTGTTCCTCCTGAATCCGCGGTTCGACTATATACCTGTACAGCAAAGTGAGCACACAAAAGCGCACAGAAAAAGCACACAGAAAATTGTACCAGCACACAGAAAGTAGTACCAACGCTGAGAAAAAAAATAAATAACGCACCAAGAATATACTGATAAAAAGGAAAAAGCTGACCACAGTGTCAGACGTGACGTCCTTTAACCTGACAAACTGTGGTCTGTTGGTGAGGTAGTCGTGTATCCAAAATACCAGGCTGGGGTCCACTTGTATTTGTAGTAGTTTGTCCTGTAGGATACAGGGCTGGATGGTGTTGAAGGCACTTGAAAAATCCAGAAAAACGATCCTCAAAGTGTCGCTTTCATTGTTCAGATGTGAGTGGGCTCGGTATAACATGTAGAGGATGGCGTCCTCCACACCAACCTTTCCCCAGTACGCAAACTGCAAAGAGTCCTTGGCATGTCGCATGTGAGGCCTGAGGAGATTGAGGAAGATCCGCTCAAGAGTCTTCATCAGATGTGACGTAATCGCCACCGGTCAGAAGTTGTTCAGCTCGCTGGGCCGGTTCTTTTTGGGAACTGGTACGATGCATGAGGCTTCCGGGTGGGCACCTTCCGAAGATACAGAATGCTTGGTATAAAAATGTAAAACATTCAACACTGGCTGTGCTCGGAGTGTCCCCCGCCTCATGCCCTATGCCAGCTGAGATAGGCTCCAGCTCCCCGTGACACGCTGCGGCGGATGAAGCGGAACAAAATGAATGAATGAACTTGATGAATTTGATTTGGATTTGAACCAAGTACCAACTTGCTTTGAGGTGGCAGTCTTGACAAAACGCATCTCCATTTCATCTGTCCATCAGGAGTCTGACAATTGTGTTTATTCCAAACTGGTGACATTAAGCCATATCAGTTAATTCACTCCATCATCCAAGACCTTTAGCTTCATGTGATACAGCAATATGGTCAGGCTTCTCAAATTCCAGTGAGAAAACAGCAGGTCTTTGATCAACTCTGACCACCATTTCAATCTGCAAATATAGTGCTGTTCTATTAGATTATCACTGTGATTGAAGTAAACAGCTTGACAGCGGAACAATCTGGTTAAGTTTAAATGTGTATATTGGACCCAGGCAGGTGCCTTGGAGGTGAAGCCTTATTTTAGCTGGCTGGAATTTTTCTGGACCAGAATTGTATAGAAAGTGATGCATGGCAACCATATGGAGGGAGAGGGAGACTGCACACCAGCAATTGACAGCTAATAAAGTTTGACAATGTTTGTCTGGGTGTCAGTGTGCCAATTTTGAGGGAAATTCATGAACATGCTTTTTTCCTAGGATAGGGGCAATAACAGGAACCAAATAGTGCTCTTTGGCCATTGACTTGAGGAACCTGATGCAAGGGCTTCAGTGCAGTTGTTATTTAGATAAAAATCTCATGCGGTTTGCGTTAGCAGTTCCATAGTGGATTTACGAGTGAGAAGTGGTATAAATACATCTGCTGGATAATCCATAGAGTGCTGCTGCCCCACCACAGACACAGACAAATGCTGTGCGCTATGCCCACAGATCCACAACTTACACTCACTTAGTACCACACCAGTAATGGCAAGACTTAACAATGAATCATTCACTTATCTTTGTTCTTAAATCAAGTTGAACCCTCCCAGTTAAATGTGATGGGGTGAATCGTTAATTTTCTGGAAGCAGAAGCACATTTAGAAGCTTGATTTATTTTTCCTTACTTTCCTCCATAGAAGCCATCAACGTTATAGGAGGCTGATTGCTTCTCATCTTAAGTTTGGCTCGTTCCCCCCCGCTTGAGATCATGCACAGCTGATAACTGTTTTTTTCATCCTGAGTATGGGGAGGGGCAGACGGAGAAGAGTGAGGAAGACCTTTCCGTGTGCAGCCTCATAATGTTGTGGTTTTCAGATATGGGGACCCGTCTGGGCCATGAAAGACGTTCTGACTCGTCTAACGCAGCTGGTGGCTGAAAAGAGCTTCCTTTGTCACAAGGACTCCCTGCCAGCCATCATCAGTATTCCTGAGGAAGGGCTTCCTGTGTGTCGGGGGGGTCTGCTTCTGGCCCAGGCACCCCTCCCTCCCTACTGCACTGCACACATGGCTCATCCTCTGGCACGGCATCATAGGGTCTATACAAACCCCCCTGGCATGATCTCAGCTGTGAGCTCCGTGATAGAGTAAAACAACACAGTACATCCAGCTCCCCCAGCTGTTCACGAAAACTGTATCTCAACTACTGTTTTTTATTTTCTTTTTTACTGTACTTGGATGGCATCCATTAATTTATAAAATGAAGTACAACCATACAGTTCAGTGATGGCTGTACTGGAAAGGTTTGTGCCATACGTCAGTTCTGGATATGACGGTTCCTCATGTCGTAAAGGACTCAAAAAAAGTTGCTTCATGATTTGCATCCTGTCATATAAAATTGTATGTTATGTGGAAATTTCTGTTCTATTTTCAAAACATTAGAGCCTCCGCCGCCTTTATGTATTCGTCCTTGGATGGTGATATGGTGAGACGTGATTTTAAACAGCACCCTGCTGTGCCAAACCATAGCGAAGCCAGTGTTGCTGCAAGCTCCTCATCACCAGCGTGTTTGCTTGGTAGACGGTCCTCTGCTACCAGTTGGTGGTTTGAATTTCATCCAAGTAGCTTTGAGGCTACGCTATGTGTCCATTTGGGCCGAAGGTTTCAAGTGTAGCTTCTAACCCTTAATCTTCATTATGACAGGTTAGGTTGAGTGTCGAAGACATTGACAAGGATGTCAAAGTTATTTGTTGTCCGTATTCACTAGACAGTTGTAAAGTTGCAGATGAAGCTGCTAGTTTGAATGCATCAAGAGTCTACAGAGTCTATATTTTTTTGTCTACATCATAGATAAAAATAGCTTTGGGTCCTTGATTGATGACAAATGACAATTAACCGTCTTTAGATCTTCCTGCCTCTTCTTCCTCATTTATTACACTAGCTCCCATTCTTCTTCCCTCCTCTTAATTTTGACAGAGCACCATCCAATAACATATTCTCCAACTATAGGATGCAGGGGAAATGGTGCGCTCACTCGTCGGTGGTTTGGAGCTGATTGTTAATCTACTTAAGACAACAAACAACGAGGTGCTGGCAAGCATTTGTGCAGCCATTGCCAAAATAGCCAAAGACAAGGAGAATCTGGCCGTCCTCACTGATCACGGGGTTGTCCCACTGCTGGCCAAGTTAACTGACACAGTAAGTACTCCTCACCGCGGGACACAATTAACTAGGTTTTACTACTCTACAACGCTAGTAGCTTTCTTTACAATGGATCTTTAGTTGTTCTTTTCCACTCAGTGAAGCAAATATCCATCAAATGAGAACATTTTTGCTGGGTTTTTACTAGAGCTTGTTTATAACATGTTAGACTAGTCTTTGGAGACCAAAAGCATCCAATTCTTCTCTCTGCAGACTGACGACAGGCTCCGTTGCCACCTGGCTGAGGCCATCGGCCACTGCTGCATGTGGGGCAACAACAGGTCAACTTTCGGTGAAACAGGGGCCGTCGCCCCCCTGGTGCGCTACCTCAAATCCAAAGACAAGGCAGTCCACCAGAGCACAGCTATGGCTCTATATCAGCTCTCCAAAGACCCCAACAATTCCATCATCATGCACGGAAAAGGAGTGGTCAAGGTCAGAGATATTAATGTTGTCTATGGATTCAGACAGGTTGCTTCCTCTAATTTTCCATAATTGTATCGGGGTAAATGAGCTTTGCCTCTTGGTACCGTTGTTTTAGTGACATGTGAAAAACTGCATCATAAACTTTGAAAAGCTGTGACTATTTTCAGAGCCTTTGACTGATGGAGCAGAAACAAAGTGGGTTTTATTCGGCGACGGAAACATGACTCCAATTTCTAGCCGTCATGGGAATTCAGAAAAGCAAACAGCTCAGTGTGTGCGCAGTGCCATTTCTCCGGTAGACCCTAGATGCCATTACAGCACAAGTCAAAGGGCTGTAGCTGGGGGTAACTGTTGCTAAGGACTGTTCCTGGACATCAGGAGAGAATGTAACAGTGATATGGTTCAAGCAAAGAGTGGGGTCATTGCTGTTCAAGGCTGAAAGAAAACAATTTTTTTATGGAGCATTCTTTTTCCAACTCCATAAAGCTACATCCGCCAGCTTTTTTCATCACAGCAGTTGTGTTGCTCTCTTCCAAAGAGGAACAACCATTGTTCTGTCTAACATTTGAGCCTGTCGGCCTGTTTCCATGTTCAGCCCCAGAGACTGTGGATGTTTGTCTGTGACAGTGATATAGAGATTTTACGTGAAGACTTCTCATTTGTTGATGTCTTGTTCCAGATGATCATGCACCTATATTTCCGTGTATAAGGAAAACTTTGCCCTCTTATTCCTTAATTTCATCATGTTTCACACAGAATGATTTTCACATGAGAACCAGCTTTGTGGCCATTGTGAGTTTAAACGCCCACCCTAAACAACAACTGTGATACAAATTATGAAGTGGTTAGACCATAGCAGCCAAATATTTTTTCTCACTTTCATTAAATGCAGTTTAGCGTGCTCTGCTGTGACAGTCTATGTGGTTCAACACTGGTCATAATTGGTAGCTGGACTGAAGACTGGGTGTTCCAAAGGAGTTATGTCCAATTTGCAAAAGCTGTTAAGCTGAATGCTTTTTGTAGTTTGTGCCACGACAAACCCTGTGTATGTGTATTTGAAATTGTACTGTATGTGCATGGGTGTGTGAAAAAGCAATATAAACCACCCTTTTTAATCTCTGTGTCTAAGTCTATGTGTTGGCCCTTATTAATGTAGCAGTTAAGAGTTGCAACAATTCTCTAATGTATTTTTGGACTTTTAAAGAGCTTAATTACCAAAGGCCACATAACTACACCAGCATTACATTTGTCCTTAATCTCAGACACGGAAATGCAACACAGGCAGCCTTATTGTTCAGTCTGGCCTGGTCTTAGCCAGTCTGGAAGCGAGGCTGATACTTACCTGCCTTATCCCGGAGGAAACATTAACATTACGGCATGAGCTTGTCAGTCTCCTGGAATCAGAGCGATGTAACGCTCCACAACGTGATATACAGGCAGCTGGTGGAGAGAATGTGTTAAAACAATATCTGTAATGCTTCTGAATGGATTGGGGAGGGACTATTGAGGATTGATACGAGGCACTGTGTCAAATTTACAGCTTTGTGTAAAACTCTTGACTGCCTCTAGTATTATTGCAACCCTATTTCAGAGAAGCTCTAAAAACGCTCAGCCATTTGTGGTATACGATGTTGAACGAGCGAAGGTCTCCGACTCCTAAGTCAGGTAGAGTAAAGTTCCTCACTCGTGCACTAAACAGTGTATGGCCCCGTCCCCTAAGATTCACAGGGGAAATCATGCATTGAAAAGAAAGTATTCAACACTGGAAAACACATTAGTGATCTGTCTTAGTCTTTTTATTTTACCGCTTCCACAGCTTTCAAATTTGGTTCAGAGTCAATTTAATTGTTGAGTAAAACATCTTTAAATAAAACACTGTGATTAATGTTGGACGCTGTCACACAAATTCTTTTAGTCATTGCCATTTTATTGTCCGGTTTTTTGTCAGCGTGTTTTGCTTGGAGTCCCTCGGCCTCCATGATCAGACGCCGTTCAAGAAAAGAGATTCAGGTGCTCTGTCTCACAGGAGATACATGGCAGATAAATAAACAGTCCAAGAGATGAATCACCCTCTCCGTTTGATTTGACATCCACTCTTGGTATCTCACAGTTTTATACGGATGTGCTTCATTTTGTACCATGTACAAAATCAACATGCCTTCCACTCCTGTGCTTTACATTGCTTCCAAAGGAACTGGGGATTGTTTGCTGAGACCATAAATCCTTGTAGACAGCTTCAGCCAGCTTCAGCCTTGTATTTAAAGGGCTCTTTCATAAGAAAAGCTTTGTGAAGTAAAATGATGAAAATTGCAAAATGTGGATGGTAATTATTGGTAATTTTCATCTGAACGTATTCCAGAGCATCCCTTCTGCCAGGTCCTGGTATGTATTTTGAGCTTTTACTAATCTGAATTGTTAAATTGTTTGCACTTTTGTTGCCATGAAAGCATTTATGCCCTGGCACTGATCATATTTGTTTTTTGTTTTTTTTACATGGTCAGACTTTAAAAATAAAACAACACAACGAGACGTTAGGGAGAAAAAAATTACATCAACTATGGGGAATGGATAAAAACCAAGCTCAGTATGGCATCGTTTGTTCTTGTAATACCTGTTGGTTTGTGGGTCACATGACTTCAGGGTGTGGGTGGGGTGAGCATGTGATACAGGTGAGATCCGTGTTTTAAAGTCTTTTCAGTTGAGCCTCTTGCCCTCATGGAGTGCCAAGCTGTGCTCTTCGTGATGAACAGGAGTCCAGACTGAAACGTTCCACTTAAAGTCTTCCATTTAAAAGCTTCCCTCTCTCCTTTTCCTCTTCCTCATTAGAGACACAGAAAAATCAACTTAGCAGCCACTGACTCACTGGAAGCAAGCAGGGAATGTAGTTTACATTGACCAGCTTCCACCTAAGCCCAGCTAAACACTGCTGTCTGTTGATGCTGTTTGCTTCCACAGTGGTGTCTAAAACATGGGAATGCTGGGATGGAGGTGGGGGAGCTGATGGAGCCACAGTGGCTGCTGGACCTGGCACATGGGAATTCAATCCTGACCTCCTGCAGGCAGACGAGGTCCAGCTGAGAACACTTAACGCCACAACACCTCGATAAGACGTGTTTGTACACATGTATGTGCAAGCCTGCTGCCCCCCCTCCCCCTTCAGGCAGGAGGGAAGCGTGTTCCCCCAGCTCCCTTCTTGGAGGTCAGGACTCACTGGAGCTCTCTGAAATGCAAAAAAAAAAACCTCAAAAACTTACAATTCAGTTTTCAAACGTGGGGCAAGTGTTCATGTTACCACAGTCAGGGAATATCCAACAAGTGGTGTATTATAGTCCAGCAGATCCCAGCTGGGAGGGAAAGAGCAGCCTCGGGAAGAAGGCAGCAAAGAGAGAAACGCTTATCTTAGCCTAGCTGTGCGCTTCGGGAGACCTTATTTGGCGACGTCTGAATAACATGCTATGAGGTTGGCAAAAACGCTGCCTCTGGCACTTCTCAGGCATCCTCTCTTTTCACAAAAGAGACTTGTTTAGTGGGCTGCATGTTTTCTGAAGCCTGTGGATGTAGGTTTGCTTTCAGAGGTGTTTTTGAATGCTATTTAAAAATCGTATAAAACCTGTGGGCAAATGTTTCACATCCACTCCTTGACACTGGTGCATTGAGGAGCTGACATCTTGGATTGCTATGTGCATTTTTCGCAAGCTGATGTGATTATAATAAGGATATTATTTTCTTAGATTTTAACAGGACTTTTTGCGTAGGTTCTCAGCTCTCTCTCTTTCTCCCATCTCATCCTTTATCTGTTTTCCTTTTGCTGTTTGTCTTTGTGCTGGAAATCCCGGGAATGTCCTCTCTCTTCTTCTTTGGCTGTTTGCTGAATGTGCAGAGCGGCGTTTTAAGTTTGCATGTAACACAGAGAGAGGTCGGGGTCAACCTGAGCTTCGGTCTGACGTGCATTACAAACACATTTACAGGCTGAGAGGAAAACAGTCTCAGGTTTGCCCTGGTCCCTGATCAGATGGGTGGAGAATTGGCCTACAGACAAACGGCCATTCAAGTTGAGAGTGGCATTTCATTTGTGGGAACCTGACAAAGAAATCCTATCCCTTGCTATGTTGATACATGAAGCCAGTGAGGAAAAGGAGGAAGAAATTTGGGAATACAATGCTTGCCAATGCTTGTCAGAATAATACTGTTGTCTTTAACTATGTAAATCAGTGGCTGGATGTTACTTTGGATCGCTTCCTCTGAATATTGTCCTCTGTGTTGCTTAGGATTGACAGCGATGTGACATTTCTGCACTGAAACCAGGGAAACATTCCCGCTGGTTCTCAAACAACACTTGTAAGCCGGATGCAGCGATCTCTGTTGGAGAAATGTTTATCAAAATCCCTTGTCGTTTAGTTCAGGACAAGCCACTCACATATGGGGCTTAAAAGAGCCTCAGACGTCTCAGCAGTTGCTGTATTTATGTTTAGGAGCAGGCAGTCCTTAAGTGCTTAGTTGAGGGATGTAATGTTGCCGCTGGTTCATTATGGATGTAAACACAGCAATCTGAAATAATTGCAAATGCGGCTTAGGAAACCTCAGTGGCACACCATTGTGATTTTACCAAGGAGCACACATTAAACTAATTTAGATTCATCCATTGCATCCAGTATTTATGCTTACATTTAGTTTTACTTTAATTCAACCCCGCAGCTGCCCTCAAACATAACATGGGGATTTTGCAGCCGATAAAATAGGAAACATAGCTAACCTTCCAAATAAATGCCATTCGCTCTGTGGTATATCCAGTGTGTTCCTCTTTTTCTTATTCCCACCTAATCTACAACTCTTTGAACATATGAAATCTTTGAAATATTCAGTTTTCTGTAACAACAAAAAAAAAGATTTAAAGCTGGAGAACTCTGGAAAGCACAAAACCTTGTTCCGCAATGAGATCTAACAAGATCCATTACATAAGCCACTAATAGTCGGATATAATCTGACCTTTGGAGCAGCTGAACGCCTGTCAAGTGGTGTGGTTCATGCTCAGGTTTTTAATGTCGACGCTGCCCTGCATGACTTTCATCTTTACAAACTTGCAAAGGCATGTGAGCTCGCAGCTGTAACCCCTTTGCTGAGGCCTGGTTTGGAGGGTAAAATGGGAACCGCACACACTCCACACACACATGCACATACTCCACTCCAGCCTGAGAGAGCAGGAGCGCTGCTGCTAACTTTGCATACAGTGATGCTCTGCTGTGACTCCCGTGTTTATCATCCGCTGCATCAGTCATAAAACTGACTCTGTTCAGCTGCCAGTTCTAATCTCTGTCCTTTGTGCTCCACAGCCCCTCATCCACATCATGGGCTCTGATGATGAGATGCTCCAGGAAGCTGCTGCTGGCTGCGTACGCAACATCCGACTACTGGCTCTGGCTAATAGGAACGCCCAATTATTTTATTGACAATAGATAACCACAGCTCTTCTGGAAACCTGGTAGATGCTGCACCGAAATGATTGGTTTGACTTTCTAAAATATCTTTTCCTGTGGTTACTATTAAAGTATGCTTTGGACTTTTCCCACTAACAGCTCAACTCCAATTTCAGGTTTGATTTGTGAACAGAACAGTAACTTCACACACTCCAACTCACACATTAGTGTACTTGAATGAGCAGTGCTAGTGCTGCTCCCTTCACTTCACTGGGTTGGCTGTGCTAAACCCACACCATAATACTAGTCAGGTTTCTATTTCAAAGTGACTTTCTGTTCTCTGCTAATGCAGAAATCAAAGTCAGTCTTCAAATTCCTGCTAATTGAAATTACTTTAGTTTTTAACTTGGCTATCTGGTGACTTTTTTTTTTTTTTTTTTCAAAAAGCAAGAAATGAAATAAGATATACAGTGTGCCCTCGTTACTCGCGGTTAATGCGTTCCAGGAACCATACGCGAATAACGAATTCCGCGATACAGCAATGAACTATTTATCTTATTATTTACAGTAATTTACAGTGACTTGTACCTTCTAAAAATCCGCAATGAGGTGAAGACGCAAGTGTTGATACACTTTATGAAAAAATAGCATCTCGACTGCATTCCTCTATCTGAAATCAGGAACAAGCTCCTTCCTTTTCTGAACAATCTTTGTACGGTCCTTTACTAATTCAAACAGTCTGGCTGTGACATGAGCAGTAAAAATTTCCCTCATTTACGATTAGGTTGTTTCAAATGTGTTTGAATATCGTTTCAAACCAAATAGTTGAGAAGTGTTACAAATACAAGCTCTAATGTTATACTATCATGTCATATCAAATCATCTGAGAAAGGTTTCAAATAAAAACCTTTCTTTTTGATTGATTTGTGTGTATTTATTTGGGCTCCTGCTTCTGTTCATGCAGCAAACATTTATCCCGATCTCATTGTTTACTTCACTTAACTCATCAAGACTTCATACAAATATTTTAAGAAGCCCCCTTCTTGCTCTCTAACATATTATAAAAGACATGAGTTTTTTTCATGTTTGATCTCACGCCAGTACCACGTACGTTGTTTGGTGCAAGACGCTTCGAGGGTCGCATTAGTCCAACAATGTGCTCAAGACCACAACATATAAACAAGACCCACATCTGCTGTGGTTGCTCAACCATCTCGTTCTCTCTGGTTACTTCTGTACTGATGTGAATATTTGTAACACATCCAAACACAGAAAACACACAGCCTCCATAGAAACATTTAGACAAAGTGACTTTTTGTCAGTTAAATAGCACCAGTGAGGAAAACAGTATAAATACCACAAAATAATACCATAATAAGTGGGTAAGAAATGAGTACAACAATCAAGAATACAATAGTGTGGCTTGTCTCCATCATCTCCATCATTATTAACGGTCCCTTTGCAGTCCTAATTTTATTCTAGGGATATGTAATATAAATAAAACAAACTCAATTTTCTTCAGTAAAACTAAAACATTCTGCAGATATTATAATTTTGGTCTCATCTCTTTACCAAAAGAAATAAACGGCATTTCTTTCACAACGTCTACGAAATAGCTCAGTAAGGGTTTGTCCTTTTGTTGCTAAACATCTATTTTAAAACCATTTCCCACGCTGCAGTAGCAATGCTGTGTGAGGGCAGCGTTTGCAGCTTATTTAGTCTTCTGTTGTATTTATTATAAACAGGCTACATCAGGCTTGACAGCAGTTTGCACAGCAGAGTTGACTAACAGACTGTTGGCCTTTGCTGCTGCTCCTCTCTTGCATGTCTGTCAGGCTCCGTGTCTCTCTGATCCCTCTTTCCTGGTCCCAGTTAACCCAGATGCTCAATGTCGAACCACAGAGACTGTCATAAAGTCTCATGGGACTTTCATCATTAATATCAGCCACGTGCTGAAATTGAAAATTAGCAAAACACTGAAAAAGATGTGGTTGAAAATCTGCATCGCCCTTTGAAATTTAAACACTGCCAGCTGTTAGCAGGGGTCACTGGAAGAGCACAGATGGAAGAGAGTAGATGAGAAAACTTAGTCTGAAGAAGAAACTTCCTCCAAAAACACAAAAGGAGCTGAAAGAAACCAACCGATTCATTGTTGATGATTTCACAAGGACAAATGGATCTTTAATTTTACAATGCTTAATGTTCTCTAGCACATACACAAAATCACAAGCGATCCTCCAGAAATGTTTAAAGAAATAGCGGGCAACACGGTGGTGTAGTGGTTAGCACTGTCGCCTCACAGCAAGAAGGTCGTGGGTTCAAATCCACCTGGGGACCTTTCTGTGTGGAGTTTGCATGTTCTCCCCGTGTCTGCGTGGGTTCTCTCCGGGTTCTCCGGCTTCCTCCCACCTCCAAAAACATGCACCATAGGTGAATTGGTCAGCCTAAATTGCCCGTATAGGTGTGAATGTGAGCGTGAATGGTTGTTCGTCTCTCTCTATGTGGCCCTGGATCAACTGGCGCCTTGTCCAGGGTGTACCCCGCCACCGCCAATTGTCAACTGGGATTGGCTCCAACAAATCAAAGGCAGCACTTAATTGGTATGAATGCAGGTAATTATTTTTTTTGCTAAAAAAAAAATAGCAGCGCAGTGGGGAGCGCTGTCACCTCACAGCATGATGGTTCCGGGTTTGAATCCTGTTTGTATGTTCTCCTCGTGTCTGCATGAGTTTTCCTCCCACCTAAAATACATGCACTTCCAAATTGTCTGTGGGTGTGAGTGTGCGTGAGTGGTTGTTAAGTCTATTGTGTGGTTTCGCTTTTTGATCAGGTTTTGGGGTGGTGGGGTGCAGTCGAAAAATCAGTCCTTTAGACTTTTGAAATCCGGATCAACATTGAGCTTCAAATTCGTAACAATTAGAGGCTGGCGGCTTTAATTTCTATACTTCAACCAGCCAAACTAACTAATTCCCTCCCATTACAGTTTGCATACTGCACTACATCCAGACTCCAGCTCTATACTTTGTGCACAAACATTGAATAGCTCATACAGAAAATTACTGCATTTCCTCCACCATTCTCTCAACAAACCGTAGATGGTAACAGATTTTACGAGAGATGCATTTCAGTGCCCAGTTTTCAGCTTCATTCAGACCACTGCTGCATTTGTGGAGATTCTGATTTCATAATGTAAACACAGTTTCTGTAATTGGGGTGTGAGATTAGAGAAAGTGTAATATTTATTTGCTTATTAGGATTTGCTATGATTTTCTTTGCTTGAGTGGATTTTGCTGTTTGGCTGCTGACATGACAGCTCAAGGATTCTTCCTCCCATCCTGACTTGAACTCGATAAGCCTTGATTTGTAAAATTACAACTCTTGTTATAAAAAACAAAAAAACAAAGTTTGTTGTTTCCACTCTGAACTCAATGTAAAACCTTTCAGGACTTGAGGAAGTTCGTTTGAGGAGTTTGGCCCTCGGGGCCATTGGTCATGAAGCCACAGTCAGTGTATTAGTCGGGCCACAAACCCTCTGAGAAAGGAAACTGCCACTTTCTTTGGCTCGCTGTCCAACACATGAACATTATTCACGGGAAATTAGAGGTTATGCCTGCACGCCTTGGCAGAGGCAGCAATTAGGTCCAGCTCTAGCCATTCTGGTCACCAATCAAGATGCAATGCTTCTCATCTCGTGACGGAAGGGATAGAAATAGTGAGGGGATATCCCCGATTACTCCTGTTGTGACGGAACAAGTGAGCCCTGGCATCTGCCACACCCGCATATCGCTGCCGGTATGTCTGACATTGGCCTGACCCTCAACCTATGAAGAGGTTTCCAACAGGTCAGAGTGACGGACGGAGTTTTATTACACGAGACCCAAGGGTACAAATATCGTCTGGACAGTCATGAAATGTGTCCACATTTTGGGTAGACAAACTAATAAACATACTTTTTATAGTCAGGTGGTCCTTCTGAGAGTGAGCTGTTTTTTTTGTGATAGTAGCTCAAATATTTTAGAATGCAACTGCTCTTTTGAAGTTTTTTTTAAAGATCCCACATCTCCTCATACTTTCAGAAGCAATATTTCATAAAAGAAACTAGTGAAACAGTAAAAGCTCTTGCCAAATATTAGAAGTGGCTTTCCATTCCCTTTAGTGTCTGAGGACTATTTTTAATATAAAATCACAAACTGCAGCAAAGCAGCGGCAGCAGCTTGCAATGTTGCCATTAAAAACATGCGTGTACACAACGAGCTCTCAGAGCTCCATCCAAACAGAGAGCCGCACTCTTTGGTAGCTGAGGACCGCGGGGTGAACACGGCGTCTCTTCTCAATCTGTAAATTAGCTTTTCTCACGTTACAGTATGCTCACACCTTCAGGTCGTGTAATGCTCAAACGCTGTTTGCTCTGCAGCCCGCCTCTCTGCATTCATTTCCTTCCTGCAGGAGATCTCCCAGTTCTACTACTTTGGGAAACGCTGTCGGCCGATCCCCTGATTTTTCCTAGTGATTATTGATGATGTCTAAAAAGGGCATTCACATCACAAATTAATCTTGATGTATCCTTCAACAACGTGTAAAAAACAAGTTGGTATGACAATAAGTAAACAGAGAAATGAGTGGGCAAATACCGCACCATCTGGGTCAGGTTTCAAGGCTACAAGATAAATGTTTCCATTAAGGTCTCGCATTAGTAATTCTGACATCGGTTACAGCAGCTGTGGCTTTTGGTCATGAACTTTAATTACAAGTGAACATTTTCTGTGTTCAATTCTGGAAATTACGTTCTCAAGAATATTTTTGCAGGCAGTAAAAACTGATTTTCTTCAGGAACTATAAGAAGTATGCTTGTTGTGAACTCTGGGTTCGTTCATTCAGACAACCAAACAGCAAAGCATGTAAACCTGGGGATCTCTGAGGATGCACAAAAGTGCAAACAATAAAAACTGAAGAACTAAGTTATTATAATTACCTAACTTCAAATAGCTGTTAACCGTGTCAGTTGAAACAGCCAAATTTCATTTTATCTGACTATTATGTTGCTCAATTATTCCTACCTCTTCTTCTTTTCCTTTCAGGTTTTCCCTTCAGGGGTCGCCACAGCGAAGCAGTGTCCTCCATCTAACCCTGTCTTCTGCATCCTCTTCTCTCACACCAACTACCTTCATGTCATCTTTCACTACATCCAAACCTCTTTGGTCTTCCTCTAGGCCTCCTGCCTGGCAGTTCAAAACTCAGCATCCTTCTACCAATATATTCACTATCTCTCCTCTGGACATGTCCAAACCATCTCAGTCTGGCCTCTCTGACTTTATCTCCAGAACCTCTAACATGTGCTGTCCCTCTGATGTACTCATTCCTGATTCTGACCATCCTGGTCACTCCCAAAGAGAACCTCAGCATCTTCATCTCTGCTACCTCCAGCTAACTTATTTCTACCTAATCAGTGCTAATTTGTGTTAGAACTACTCTAACTGATTTGGGTAGTGCATTAGCAGCTATCTTACCAGCTACATTACCTATTAGTCATGTCTATGCCACAGTTTTTTGGAATGATTCTTTTGTAAACACATATTTTGCTGTGTCCATTTCTTTTTACCCAAATTCTCATTTTTGTCTCATGCGTACAGAATTCAGGATGTTGACTAAAGGTGGCTGCTTTCAGGACTTAAGTCAGATTAGTCATCCTGACTTATGCCGTTATGGCCGCAAACATCCAAGCATTACTAATGGATGTCGGACCTGATGTCTGCCTGCTGTAGTCAGTGTAAGGTAGAAGCAGCGGGGCTGGATTTCAGGACATGCCTGTCAACCACATTAACAGATCTGGCTTTTTTTCCTGTACCTGACCTTGAAATTGATGAAATAGTGAAATCTTAGACTGCATCCTTTTGATTTGATGAAATTTGGAAGATAGGAGTCGAGCTTTAATAAAATCACACTGATTGGCCTCAAAAAGGAACAACATGTTTGTAGTTTGTGCGCTAATTTACCGTCTTCCTAATTGCATATCTTTCTTTACAAAGTGGCATGTGATGATTTTCACTCTGCTTCTCAGTTTTAATCTATGACAAAGTATTCATTCCTCTCTGGACTTCTCTTTCTTACAATTACACCAAAGTGGGAGCGGAGGATAGTGATAGCCAACAGGCAGTTATATTCATTTACAGACAAAGGATAATGTCAAGAAAAGATGCTAAAAAATGCCAAGTTCCTCACACAGCAGACAGTGATGAGTTGGCACACGCTCTCTGCTGCACAGCTGTGAGCCATAAGCTCGGCCAGGTTTCCCTTTCTGGATCGTGAACCAACCTGAGAACTCTGTATGGCACCAAACCAAAACTTATATTATTCCAGTGTTTTCATCACAGTCTTTTCATCAAGCTATCACAACTCTGGACCTGAGGGGAAGACATGCAACTGAGTGGAATAGCACCAAATCAACAAATCATCAGAAAGGCATTATAGAACATCCTATTTAAATCTGTAACTGATTGCACGCTTTGAGACATGAGTGCAAAGTACAAAACTATAGTAGACACTGCCGGCTTGAGTTTCCGCACAGAATAAAGAGTCATATTTGTGAAAGTGGTCAATTAGGCAGTTGTTCAAAAAGCGTTTTTCTTATGGTGTGGTATATTTTATATGTGGTTATTATTGTCTTCTATTCGACCCTTCAACTCCAATGTTTTTTTTCCGTTTCGGTCCTGATTTAATCCTGACATTAATGAATGTCCTCTCCCTAATAAATAACATATATCATACACAAAACCCCTTTTCCAGACTCGCTCACTGCTGTCAGTGTGCCCAAGCACTCCCAAATACTTCAGGGCTTTGCAACTGTCTGGTCTGCTCAAAAACAAAAATGCCTGGATACTCAACAGCCCACGATAGTACGACCAGAATTATGGAGGCGATGACACTTGAGTAACTCACTGAATTTTTCACACTGGCATTGCAAACGAGACAGTCAGATCTCTCTCTTTGTTATTCTAGCAGAAGTGAATATTTCTGGCGAGGCTAAGCGGCACAGAAAACACACTTTGTCTGACTTACTTTGCTTTGGATCGACAAAGAGAGGATCAGAGAAGCCAGTTCACAGTAAGAGTGTGTTGTTCGACACATGCATCCATCACCTTCGTGTACACTGGATATCGACTCGACGTCTTCTCTCTGTGAGGTGGTGTGTGCCTATTTAGTAGCTATTTGTATATTTTTGGAAAGCAATATTTAGAGAGACAACGGTGGATTGGAGGGTTTGAAGAGTATTGGGTGTTCCAGGTTGCAATTATTTCCCACTGTAATTTCAAGGAGCAATCCCAGTGACTTCCAATAGCACTTGGTTTTGACTTGATTACCTTCAGTCGACATCGACAGACAGCACATGCTTTTAGTCCCTAATTAGTGTCCCAAATGTTTAAAACCCATCTGAAAACAGTAATTGGGTCATTTCAAACAACCTGCAAATTTTCCATCCCAGTCACTTTTTCCACTAAAGCTGGCAAACTATTGAACAAATATGTCTGTGGCTTTACAAGTAGTCTGTGTGCTACAGTGTGTAATTCCAACTTGGTTAACATGGCAAAAATTAAGTCCAAGTCTGGAGTGAAAACATCATATGAAATGAGGGGCAGATTATCGACGGAGAGACTAGGGTTTTAAAAAATCATTTGGACTGTAATGTGTAAGGTGTTGAAATTGAGATAATGTTGATTTCATGAAATTGGCAGGTTTTATAGCCAGATCTTTTAATGCACACTGAATGACGAAGTACCCCTAGGCCAACCAGGGTGTTCCCAACCAGATCCATGATGTATAATGAATGTCTGCTGTTTAATTTTATATCCTCAGCCTCAAAAAGACATTTAAATCTTCCATTTCGGGCCTCCCGCTGCATCTTTACAACAATATTTTATTCACATAAAAGTAGAAACATTTTATTGCCTTCGTAATTGGTGCGTTATGTTTTTGGTAAAGGGTTTAGGGATAAATTGGAAGAAAACAAATGTTATGAGTGCAAGGAAATAAAACTTTCACTACAACCGCCTCTCTGGTAGGCCAAGTAAAACCCACATACAGACAAACTCTAGTAGATGTGATATAAAACGATACAAGAGTGGGAAACGTACATAAAACATGGCCTGAAAGTTGGTGAGGACAGAACAATGTGTTCCAACATTTACTGATGTGCAACATTTAAAAGAAGCTGTTCTGAGGGGGAAGGAGACATTTTATGAAAATTAATGTCCATATGTTGGGATACAGAAAGTAAGATACCCCTGTCCTGATGTACAAGACAAGGATATTCATTCTACACTGAGCTCTTCTCACTCATCAGTGCAGATATTTAAAGCATCAGTAAAATATGAACAAATTGAAACTGTCACCACTACTGTTTGCCTTCTTTTTGGAACCATAAGCAGCAGCAATCAGACAGAACAATAACATTACTGGCAACTCCACATTTACTGTAATTAACAAAGTTAGATTGGATATGCTTTAATGATCCCAAACTGGGAAATTCACAAAAGCTCTGATCTCAACATGATTTGAACACACAACCTTCTGATCTGGAGTCAGACACACTAAAGTTGCGCCACGAGGTCTCGAAAAAGTCTGTGAGCAGATGATATCATTGTTATTTTTGCAAAATCGAATCCAATTCCTCACTGGAGTAACAAACTAATCAATTCATTCTCAAACATATCCAACTTTCAAATTGACCATTTTAACTAAAATAGGCCTTTGCTGCATCATTACATAGTCTATACGGTGTGAATACATCTCAAATGCTTAATACAATTGAGCTTTTACCCCTTTGTCTTCCATACACATAGAAAATGCAATTTTCTGAAAGGGGAAGTCATAATGACAAATAGAAAAACGAGACGACTCATACGCCTGGAAACTAGAATTAATATTTATAAAATGAAAACAGCGGTTAGTGGTTAAAACAGAAACAAATAGTTGATAAAGCATTAGATCTTCCAGGTGATCGTCCTGCATGAAAGCTTTTATCCACCTCAAACCATTCCTTTTGAGGACATTGTCTACGTTCACATGACAGAGAGTGATGTAAAGAAGAAATTAATTTTAAATGTCATGTCTGGCCATTTGAAGTCACTAAAAAAGTAATCAGGCAGAAGAACTAATAGCCAATCACAGGCGGGAAAACGCAAAACTATCTTCATATACAGTAAAGGATAGATCGCCAATATTGAAGTTCAAGCTAACCGTGATGACCTCACCATGACATCATCGGGGTTACTTCCTTGGACTTGACAAAGGGGCTCCATATTTAACTCAACCCAGGGTTCTCATTACTGACTAACTGCTGCAGCAGTGCCACATGAAAATTCATTTTTTATTAACATTGCAGCACGAGTCTACACAGTGTCTCAGCTGTCTGCAGCTTCAGACTAAAAATATTGGTGTATTGGTGCCAGGCTTCAAAAGCCATTATTGGTTAAAGCCATGTGGAGCTACATAGATCATAAGACAAAGAAAGCAGATGTCAGAGCAATGCAGCTCGGGTCTAGGATGAAACAGATCTGTGGAGAGAGATGGTTTGCAGAGTCCCTGCCACCAACCCCCATGGAGCAGGACATCATGATTTATGTTGTTGTTCTACCTATTCAATGCATGAGCCCTGGAAAACAGACAGGAGTCATAAACAGATGCAAAGCAGGGCTGTGGGAAAGGTGTCCTGAGATGTAAGAGATGCTACTGTCGTAACAAACTCCATATTTCACCGGAGGGGGTTGTCACCCCCACAGGGGAAGCTGACGATACAAAGGTCACCGGAGGTAACAGGTTCACATCAGGCAATAAGCAAAAGTTACATATTGTCCATAACCTGAGCAAATAAACCCTCCCCAACCCTAATTAAAGTTATTGCATGAGTGGGCCATTCATAGCATGTTTGCAAAAAGCTGTTAGTAAAAGTTAACTTTCCCGTTAAATGAAAATAAGCACAAATAAACAATAATTACACAGATTCCCAACCCTTCATTTGGCCCCCTCTGCTTAGTCATGACCCTTTGAATCACTACCTTGGATAAACCCCAAAGCAACACACAGCTGAGGACCTCAGAGGCTATGACTCATGGGCCCATAATGTGACATGTTTCATAATGAAACTCAATGAGAGGGTCCATCAGGAGAAATTAGCAGTGCAGAATCTCTCTCCTTTTCTGAAGGCTAACAAAGCAGTGGTCAATTGTATAGGGGGTTCAAAACTGCTCAAGATGACAAAAATTAAGATGTTTGTAAAAAGAAAGTGATGAGCAGCTTCATTCAAGTACAGATTCACTCCTCTGGTGTTCCAAAAACTAAAGTGATAAGAATAACACTCAGGATCAGTCGCTACCGTGGTGTGATCTTGCTAAAAAAGGAACATGATGAAGTCTTTGAAAGCATCCAAACACAGGTTTATACTTTATACTTTACAGGAATGTCTCCATGTTTCTGAAGAAAAACACTCTTCCCTCAACAGTTCTTGAACTAGGTTCTGGTTTCAGCTAAACCTTCAGAGAAATTATCCTTTATTGAGTAAATCTGGCTCAGTTTATTGAGACCATTATTGTCATTAACATTATAAATGACTTTAGTATTTATTACTGTCAACTAAAACGTCCCCATAGACCCAGATGTGTGAGCCTCTCTGCTGCTGTTGGATGGATCCCATCTTTGCTTACAGTAGTTTTGTTTTTATTTCCTGCTATGAAATCTGATATTCACTGAGACACACCACCGTCTTTGGTCCAGCACTTGGTCAGTCTTAGTATGTCAAACCTTTGTAGCATCATTAGAAGACATGGCATCAGTTCATATGAGTATGCTGATGACAATCAACTCTATACTGCTGTTTCACCTGATGAGACAAGCCCTGCTGATGCCATCCATGATTGGATTTTCAATATTAATACTTGGATGGATGAGGATGCTCTTTCCACAGTGTCTTGGCTTCCTTGTGTCACACTTGCTCCTCTTCCTGCCCCGCTGCCTGGCAGCTGCCACAGCCATCCACCTCTTCTTCAGCCTGTGGCTGCGTCATGACAGGTACGACTGTCACGGTTGAAACGACTCAGTGACAATTATCTTGTGGCACTTGGATAAAGCAGTGAAGCTGCTGTCACACAAACATGGCTGTGATTACCCTCTGTAATATTTGAGCTACACCAGGCATCTGCTGCAATAGTTGCTGCCTATCATGTTACAAAACTGCACTGGAAATGTGGGACTTTTTTTTTTAAAAATAAACTTGGTGATTTGATTAATATGCTTTAAATATAAAGCAACTCTCCAAATTTCCCATAGAAGTGTTAACGCTTTAACTTTAATAACAAGCACAGATGGATGGGGACAGGTGAAGCTGATCCAGTGAGTCAATGGGATGGACTAGAAAATGGACCAATGTGTTTTATGTGCCAGTCATTACCCAACAATTACTGTAATATCAATATTTGAAACTATAACCCCAAAGTGCATGTCGACACTGTTCCCCTTGGGTGTATGCATACTGACTGAGGAGCGCTGGTAGGCCAGAAGACACTGAGGTTCACAAATGGACACTGGGGAGAGATTATTTGGATTAATACCTGAATTTTTTTCTCTCAAAGTGACAAAGTTCTGTTTATAGTTCATTCTCATGTCTGCAATTTAATGTTTCGCGCATGTGTTTCATGCATGTGTCTTTAAAATGTTGTCCTGAATGTTGTGATTGTATAGTTGATGACTGATAAGTGCTCCTCCAAGAAGGAGCACCTATCAGTCACCATCTTTTACTGGGATCACTATTATAACACCAGTACCAGTGGATCAGGTGAATGAAGATAAGTTAAAAAGCACCTGAGAGAAACAAAGATGGTTGGAATCAGTTCGGGGCTGTGAGAATTCGTACAAACATACCAGACATAAACAATACTGTGGGGTGTTTAAGCTTCAGTCATAAAAAACAAATAAACATGCAGACTTGTTCTATAGTGATAGGAACAAATTATACATTTTGTCTGGATTTGGTCTAGATTTTTAACTGCATTTAAAGATGTCTTCACCTCAGTGGTTAAGTTATCTGTTCCAAACTGTTCTTTAAGCTAGAACAAGTTCCCCTTACATAAATAAAATAAAATAAAATAAAATAAAATAAAATAAAATAAAATAAAATAAAATAAATAAAAAGTTTCTAATGTGTTATGTTGTCTGCACCCCAAATTAAAGGTCAAGTAAAAGAATTAAAAATCTCTAATTCAATACCTTTTTCACATGATCATTGTACTTAAACAAGACACATTTTGCAAAAGAAATCAAATTGTGTTTGTCCTTTCCCAAAGCTATGGAGCCATTGCCAAATTACAGTAGATGTAATTTATTATTATGATTATTATTATTATTATTATTATTATTATTATTATTATTATTATTATTATTATTATTATTATTATTATTATTATTATTATTATTAAGTCCTGGATCTTCCCCTGCTGGTTGGTTTATTCTTGAAGCAGCTCAAGAAGCAGTGCAGCTGTTTTCCAATGCTAATCTAACTAGCAGCCCTCAGTCTTCATAGTAGCAATGAATAAAATGGTGACATCATTTTTCACTGACCCTCCACCAGACAACTAACAACCACATTTCACAAACTATGTGACTGATGTGATGATTCATCACCAAACCAAGATGTGGACAAACCGATGGAAAACATTTCAGAACATTTCAGGAACATGTCAGAAAGTTGCCCCCACACTGGGGTGTTCTAAGATCTTTTTAAACCTTAACATTTTCAAGTCCTTCCAGTTTCAATGATTTGGACAGCCAACTTTTTGCAGTGTGATGCTTTCCTCCCTCTCTTTCCTTGCGCTTCCCTCCGCCCCAGAACCGGTGTAAACCATCATCAGTATGTTCGCAGGCTCGGGCTGTGTGCTAGGAAACATGAGCAGGGGGGGATATTCAGAGTCCCGGGCGGCGCCGCGCAGGTCTCCGGATAAAGCCGAGGAGGAGACGGCGGTCCGTGCGGTTTGAGCTCAGGAACTCAGGACGGGAACATGTGAGCAGGGAATGGGCGACTGGAAACGGGATTATTGTTCTACACAACAGAGACACGCAGGAGGCGCCCGGAGCCGGTGAGTGACCGATCCACGGGTGGGTGAGTGGGGACGGATGAATGGAAGGGAGGGATGAGGAGATGCGTCACCCTAACTCTCACCTCAACTAACTTTGAATGGGCATCATGAAATAAAACCAATCCTTATTGGAACACTGGAGTTTAAAAAAAAATAAAAAATGAATATGATTTATACATTTTTTGCCAGCTCTATGACGTGTTCCTGTCAGTGGACATCACTGCGCGTCAGGCAGCGGTACATAGTGGGCAGCAGGCTGGTGCTGATGGCACCACTTCACGTCCACGTTTGCCGAGACAGATTCACTCAGCAGCCTAAATTCTGTGTGGAGACTGAGAGGGAAAAACAAGATGTGTCAGTTGTGGAGCCTGCAGGGTTGTTTGTTTTGCCTTTAAAAGGGAGAGCAGCAATCAAAATAAACCATCCAGGGTTTACAGACGTTCGACCACAGAGGAGCAGGGCAGAAACAGTCAAGATGCTCGGACTGGACTTTTTTTTTTTTTTTTTAAATCAAGTTTTTGGAATATGATCCACCGTGTGTGGGGATAATAATTTATGTTTTAATTTGGCTTTTATTGAGAGAGAAACAGTATCCCATATAGTTTAAAAATGAATGAATGAATAATCTGGTATGTAGACAGGGGTTTTTTACGCACGATTTAAACCAAATGTTTTCATCAACATTATTCACAAGGACCTGCTTGCCTGTATCGATTTCTGCTTGTTATTTCCAAATATATAAGTGACATCGATTGCTCTCCAAACCTTTACATGAACACTTTGGATTTTTCAGGTCAACATAATTTATTTGTTATGAATTACGAAAGCAGTTGCAATTGTTTAGAAAGAGCGACCTTACAATGACGCATCACTACTGCACAATTACGCACGGTCCGCTGTAGCTCGACGTAGTCTGCCCTCTGTTTAATGAGCTGACTTGTGGTGGGGGTTGACTTATCAGAGTGAACGTGTCCACACAGAATTCTAAACACAATTCTGTTTGACTGGGGGGGGGGGGGGGGGAGTTAGTGCTTACAGAAGATATTTCAAGACCACATCACAACTTGTTACTTTTTCTGTTTAAACATGTTTATATGTGTTCCTCTGTTAAAATATTATACCCTTACTCCACAGCAGAGAGACGGGGACACCGTGACACATCGAAGGACGTCTTTTTTTTATTTTTCTTTTTTAATTTTTACGCATCACAACATTTGAGGGAATATCTGGCCAAAGATGAACACCATTGTGTTTAACAAGCTGAGCAGCCAGGTCTTGTTTGAAGAAAAGGCGAAAGAAGTGGAAATGAGCAGCAGAAATTATCTAGAAGTCATTGACGGGCAGCATCCAGACCTCCTTTCCAGCAACCAGACCATCAGGGACACCCAGGGCATCAGACACAGGCGGAGCGGGTATGTGGAACACTCTGCCTTTCATGCATGGCGGTCAGACATGTGTGGCAAGTGTTAACATGTGGATTAGCTGGAGTAGGGATTTTTTTTATTTATTTATTTTACCTGTACTAAAGAGTTTTGTCAAGCAAAGAGAATGGCCAGCGATGTTTTTAATCAGAGCTCTCCAGTTATCTCTCTGGCTTGCGCTCATAATTAAGACAGGGTTGTAAATTTTTTGTGCAGAAGAGGCTTCCTGTGTTCAATTCCTGCAGAATCACAGTTGTTGTTTAGTGTGTGAAGGAATCTTGTGTTATAACGCGTCATCTATTTAGATGACGCGTTGTACAGCTGTGCGTACTTTACGCGTTTACACAATAAGGGTGAATTTTACGCACGGATGAAATTTTTATCACGTCTAAAACTGTAACTTCTTCTGACACGCTAGTTTTGATTATTACCCAGTTAAACTTTTTCATGATGCAGCGGAGTCTGTTGTGTGATTATTTGCCGTTTCCCAATCTGGTCTTCATTTAGGTGTTGATGTTCACAGTTAATCCTAAAATTAATAAGTAGGTCAGCGTGTTCGGTAGCGTGCCTTATAGAGGTCTCCATCTGCTTCCAATAAATAAGTGTGGCCTTCAACGCTCTGTGTGGTCCAGTCAGTCACACGAGTGTTCTTTTTTTTAAATATAGATATTATTTTATTTTCTTTTTGGCTTGGAGAAGGTGTAAGAAAATAGAATGTAATTGAATTATTTCTATATATTTTCATATTTATCGGGCGCATAGGAGGGAGAGCAGAGGCAGTGGCCTCAAGGATCCCCCTCAAGGAGAAACCTTCAGTAGTATGAAAGAATATTGTGAGTTAGTGGACTTGGGTTTCTGTAAGGCGTCACCTCAAGGGAGGTATCAGGACTAATGAAGAACATTAAAATATTAAACACAGGTGTGTTGGAGTGTTTAAACTGAAGTTCAGAACACGGAGTAAGATGTCCTTTCGGATGTTCATACCGATCTAGATTACAAGGAAAATATTTGTAGAACATGAACCTCAGGCAGACTTGAGGTTAGACTAAAATATGTTACATCTGCCGTCAGAGGAACCTTTCGGTGAGATAAAGACTGGAGCAGAGCGCAGCACCATACTGACATCTACAGGTTCACAGAACCTGGAGTTAAGGTGACAAACAGCCCGGTGGATACACAGGCTGATTAGGAATAAACGTCACTGTTGGTGTATAAACCTCTCACTGCTTTCCTCAGGAACGGATTTATAGTGATGTCATCATTCTGATTGTTCCAGCTTGTCTGTCATCACCAAAGTTCTCTTATAGACGCTGTTGCTCGGGTTCAGTTGCTGATTTGAGACTCTATGCAGCCAGTCAGGATTGAGTATTTCCACAGCCCATGATGTATATATTTTCATTTCCATCCCAGTTTTTTTGTTTTTTATTAATAGTATTCTCTTTTTTTATATAGTACTTCTCTATTTAGGGACACAGGATTGTCGTTTCAGGACTTTGTCAAACTCTTCTGTGAAGCTTTACTGATCCAGTCCCTCAAGCGGGGAGAGAAATCTGTCAGTAATGTGAACCGGAGCAAAATGTTTTTTGTTCGTTAATTCTAACGTGTTAGCAGTTTGTGGGACATGCAGTGAAAAATAAACAGTGGCCGTTTTCCCCTCTTTCTCTCTCCTCCTCTGTCAGTCTCTCTCTATGACTCTCTCCCGTTTGATTCAACCTCTCTTCTCTTAATTGCAGTCCTTTGGGTGAGAAAATTGCACGTTGTATAGAGTGTTCACTTTATTTGTCATGACTAGCAGACAGCGTGCCGATCCTCCCATCGCTCAGCTCACAGAGACTCCGTTTTGGTTGGTTGACTCCAATTAGCAGCATAATCCTGGTTCTGCTGTGTGACCTGAAAACCAGAATTTAATTTGTAGAGGAGGTTTACATCTAGGCTGTTTACCAACATGTTTTCATAAAAATAGCTTGATTGTACTTATAAATGCAAAATCAGTTGACAAATCCTGCAAATTTAAAACTGATTTTGATCGAAAAGAACTAAAATATTCCTATATTTAAAGCCTCAAGACATTATAAGATCTGATTCTGCTCTGGCTGACGTTATCCTCCGTGCTCTTCCACAGGGGTCGTCCCAGCGGCAGTAAAGTGCGGCACAAGCGTCAGGCCCTTCAGGACATGGCGCGGCCCCTGAAGCAGTGGCTCTACAAGCACAGAGACAACCCCTACCCCACCAAGACGGAGAAGATCCTGCTGGCCCTCGGCTCACAAATGACCCTGGTTCAGGTGGGTCCACCTTTCATTTCCATGAAGCTGCTGGTGAGGTGGCAAAGACAGAAGCAAAAACTAAAATCTGGAGGTGTTTCTGTGTTCACGTATTCAATCAGAGGGGAAAATGTGGAACGTTGAAGACTCTCATTGAGTTTTTGTGTATTCATTTTGAAAAAGGTTTCGACTGAAGAGGCTACAAGGAGAAAGTTTCTTGAGCTTTTTATTTCACACTCGTGTTGTGGCGACGTGTGTTATTGCTGAAATCTTACAGCTGGTAAACCTACGCTGTACTTATAAACCTAAAGTATTTAATTTCTAATATGCTTGATAATTACAGACAAACAAAGGAGGTGAACTACTGGAGAAATGTCAGAATCTTTTTGTTGAAGAACAGCTTTGTATTCTTTCTTATTCTCTGGTTTCAATTCTTCTGTTTATCTTGAAGTCACATGAAGGTTATCCCAAGTCTGGTTGTTCGTACCGTAGTTCTCCACATGCTTTAGGTCTCTCGGTACCTTCTACTGATAAACCAGAACAAAGTGGACCACCTGACAAACTGACCACTGAGAGGAAAATCCAGTAGTGAATATGAATGTGTTTCATGCGTTGGGCTCGCAGCTGTGTGTGTTCAGTATCATCTGGCTGACAAGGTCACTGATACGGCCTCACGAAGTCTGCGGCGGCTGCTTTGGGCCGCCGGCCACGCTGCTTAATCTGGATCTCATTTTGGGTGCCTGATGGAGGTGTTTGTTTTGGTGAGGGTGAACAGAGTGCGGAGGAATGCTTTGTGTTGGACAGCAGTGAACACACACACACACACACACACACAGCCTGACACCAGTATCTATTTAAGCTGACACCAAAATACCAGCGGTGGGGTCAAAGGTCAGTGGGTGGGTTCTTGGAAGTGTAACCAGGGTGATGACAGGCAGGTAAATAACTTTTTTCTGTGGGTAAATATTGAATTAGTTGTTTTTTAGATGTGACTTTTTTTTTTTGTCAAATAAATGCCAATTAATTAACAGAAAATATTCTAATGCGTTCATTGTAAAGTATGTTTAATTACTTCTCAAGTTCAATAACATTTCTTCTTTTTATAGTTATTGATGGCATAAAAAATGATCTAAAACAAGTAATTTAAGACAACATTCCTTTTTATTTTATAGATTTTCTGACAAACAATTAAATTAGATATGAACAAGTCAATTTATTAGTTCCTAAAAGGATCTTAGGTGCTTGTTTCTTTGCCTGAACTACCCACTTCTTCCATTATTTAGTCCTAACCACTACCGCCGCCAGTAGGACACATCACTTCCTGTGTGGTTTTCCGTGGAAACACCCTCCGGTCACCAGGTGCTCAAAGCAACTACATGTCCTGTTTTAGTGTAACGGTCTATTTTTTCCCATGTAACTGGTACGTTATTCTTTGTGCTGATATATCTGTGCCATCTCAACACCACGAACCTGCCTGCATGAGCCGTCCCATGAGGGTCTCTCCTCATCTCCCCCGCTTGTGCGCCACAGCAGGGGGACAAAGGGACCTGAGATGGTCTCAGCTAACAAGCAGAAAAAATACTGGAAGAGGGGATCAGAAAAATAAGTGCTCTAGCATAAGGCTCCTGTCTCAGCACCTCTGTGAGGAACTTGAAGTCTATTGAGCATGACAAGTTATTCTACTATAACATCTAATGGTCTCTCTTCCCAGTGAAGAGAGCTCTGGCTGAAGTGTCTTTTTTTTTTAAAATTTTTTTACTGCATTTTGAAGACAGTGTTGGAAAAAATGTATGATGCACGAGTCCAGAATAAGCAAGGGGGGGTGGGCATTTTGGCCGGAGCTTTTGTTCATGAAATGTTGCTGGCCAGTCGGCACTTGAAGAATGTTAAATGTCTCCCTGTGGCGTTGATACAAAAAAAAAAGAAGCATGCTGGGGTGTCTCTGCTGAGCATCTGAGATGTTCTTAAAGATCATTTTTAGAGCCCAGCCCTGAAACTTGACCTGCTCTGTCTTTTGCCTGGAGTCTCACTTGGTTTTTTTTTTTTAAATAAGTCCGATGGCAGACGGTAAGGAGACTATTTTCTCGTGTGTGTTTGAAGGACAGTCGTTGCTTTGCTATGGATATAGAGGTGTTTGGACTCCAAACAGTCATCTGTGTTTCTATTTGCTGTGCCTTCTCCTCTCACTGGCAGTTTCCTCCTTCTGTCTCTCAGGTGTCCAACTGGTTTGCTAATGCCAGGAGGCGACTCAAGAACACGGTCAGGCAGCCAGACCTGAGCTGGGCGCTCCGGATCAAGCTCTACAACAAATATGTCCAGGGCAACGCGGAGAGGCTGAGCGTCAGCAGCGACGACAGCTGCTCAGAAGGTAGGGCTGGAATTGCAACTCCTCTTTTTCTGAGCTTCTTTCCAAGTTGAAAAAGATTTGAGAACAGCGGGGGAGTCACAAATGGCCCGTATCACAGCTGGGATACTAAAATGGGCAAAAAAACTCTGTGGCCCTGGACCTTAACAGACCATTTATATAAAAACTATAACAGAACCCTTGCACTGCAAACTGGAATCATAGTGTTTGAAAGATTTAGCGGTGCAGGAACCAGGGAGGGAGCAACGAGAGAAGCTCATGACTTTAAACTGTGACTCATGTCTATTTTG
The DNA here is from genome assembly GCF_040054535.1 of Antennarius striatus. NCBI lineage: Eukaryota > Metazoa > Chordata > Actinopteri > Lophiiformes > Antennariidae > Antennarius > Antennarius striatus. Next base: position 13,047,591 of record NC_090795.1, read on the forward strand.
AGTCTCACAAATTCATTAAAATACACGACTCAAGTGATGAAGGAGCTCAGGGCTCCATTCAGAAACTTTTTACCAGATATAACTTCATTGTTCTCACTGAGAAGCCTTTTTAAATTAGTTATTTTTTGCACCAAAAACCATAAATGTGTGCTAAACTAGAGTCCCAAGAGTCCTATTGTCCTCTTGTGTTAGATGATACTGTGATTACATGATGTGTATTACTACCCGCATTTTGCATATAATTGGAGTTGACGTGTGGTCAAAATTAAGATTGCTGGTTTGCGTATAATGAAGCGTCCGGCTGACTGTTATATATAGACACTCTGAGAGGTCTTGAGAAAAGTTGGTTGTGTTGATAAACCTTTGTTGGTGTTGTTATTTATCCTCAGGAGCTGATCTGATTTTTGTTCTGTGCTTCCCGACCTCCTTGTCACAACTTTTTAGCAGGAAATAAAAATTCAAATAGAGTAACGTTTTCGCGCTGCTGTGTCAACCTGACAGATGATCACACGGTGAACCTGATGCTCTTTGTAGAGAAAGCATTGATGTTTCCTGACATCATTGTCATTATGTCCCTGGAACTCCAATCTAGCATTATAACATGAAATAAGGCCAAACGCCTCTCCCTCTGCGGCCGGTCTAAAGAGAGCCGATGCCATGGTCCTTGTTCTGGGTGCACATAAATGGTAAGTGTGTGATCCAGCAGGGCGGCACGCTGTCATTAAGACACCCCGCTGAGCACCTTCCATCTCTCAGCCTGCAATTGAAAAAATAAGACGCTCTCCGTCTGCCGTGTATTTCCAGCAGCTGCTGCTCTCTGCTCCCTGACGGTGATGAAAACATGGTTACGAGACAAAAAATAAACGATAGAACGTTACAGAACACACTCGCTCAGCAGAAGAAAGAGCAGAAAAAGAGAAGCGCTGTGGTGTCACTGATCTCTAATTACATTTCTGAGGAGGAGAGGTTGAGTGTGTGGCTGCAACAGGAATGTATGCATGGTGTTTGCTTTGTGTCCACCACAGGCCACTGTACCACCAGCGTATCTCCCTCACTCTCCTCCCTGTCACCCTCTGGTCATGAATCTCTTCTGACCCGTACGCTAAAGAGCCCTTCTTTTTTGAAGCCTATGCTTTCGTCCCAGTGGTTATTTACGTGGCCGTAGCCGAACCGACTGACTCCGTCCACACTCCCTCTTCCTGTGTGAAAAAGTTTGTCTTCTAGCTTCGGTAGCGAGCATCCGACTAGACATGCTGTCATGTGCTGTAGGTGTGAAAGGTGTGAAAGTTTAATTTAAAAAGGTGGCAGACCTTGATGTAAAAAGGATGCTGTCATGGGGATTATAACGACAGGTCAGATTTATTAACGCTCGTGCGGTTTCACAGGAGATGCTGAAGCGCTCGCCGAGGCCGACCTCAGACAGCACACGGGGAAAGGCGACCGAGTACGCTGCCAGCATGTGTTTCTGATATGTGGGAGCTATAATTTTAATTTGGCCCAGACTGAATCGAAAGTCCAACCTCCCCAATTACAAAATTACGGTCTTGGCAGGGAAAGTAACTAGAGTAAACTTCTCCCTGATTTCCCTCATGCCAGAGGATATCTGTTTTTTTCAGCCTGGTGTTTTATCTTTACTCTCGCTTTCTTTCATCAGGTACTGACCTGTGATTTAATTCCATCTTTTTCTGCTGTAGAGCACCCTGGAAATTATTTATTTCTGCTGTGGAATAGGAGGGCAATGTGCTCTTGATGGAGAGGAAATAGACTGCCATCAGTTATGGTTTGGTAATGCTTCTTAAGTCTCGGCTGGGCTTTCTGCTCTTGAGGCGGTGCCAACAGGAGGGCAGGAGCGCCAGGTTGAAATCTCCCTGCACTGGTATTTAGATTCAAGATTAGCTCAGAATAACCAGACTCTGAGTCAGTGGGGATGAACTTTGTTTCACTGGAAAAGCATTTGCTGAATATAATGCATATGATTGTTGTGTGCATTTAATGCATCGCAAAAAATTAACTCCCAAGTTTGCACAAGCCATCGTAGTGGATGTGTACCCAGCTGGTCAGTAGAAAACAGGACTGCAGAAGCGTTTCTGCATAACGTTGAAACTTTTACTTTCCTGCAAAGGAAAACACGCAAGATTCTCATTTTCTTTCACAAAACTGTGTTTATCTGTCATCAAATGAATCAAACACACATTATTTCCACGTTATTAAACGCGACAGACTATTTTTACGTGTCTCTCCACCAATGCTATTGCCACTTGGTTATGTCAGAATCACATGCATGAGACTGAAGGTGTAGAGCCGACTACAATAGAAGTAGAAGTGGGAGAGGGGGGGCTGTTGTTTGGAGATGATAGATATTTAAAGAAAATTATAACTAATGGTATTTGTACATGAAAGACACGTGTCTGGTCAACTTTCCTGTATTTCTTATTGAAATATCGTAGAAAAATAAAAGAAAATCAATTCTTTTTAACTTTGTGCAACTTTTTTGTGCAATTATGATTATTTTGAAGTCTCTGGATGCCTGTAGAAATAGTTAAAAAAAATAGAATTATCATCGGCTTTGGCATAAGCATCAGTTCCAGGTGAGAAAAACAGTTGGAATAGAAGTAAATATTCAAGATGTATGAGTGTGAAAATACAAGGAAATATTGTATTTTTCTTTGGAAAATATATTTCACTGTGCATCTAAATGATCATTCAATGACTTTTTTTCCCCCTTGAATATTTAGATGGGGACAACCCTCAGAGGACACAGAGCAGCCCAGAGGAGCTCAACAAACCCATGTACCAGAGCGTGATCAAGAAGGAAGGCTCGTCCATGGTGGGCATGGCCATGGGGATGGGGATGGGGATGGGGATGGGGATGGGGATGGGGATGGGGATGGGCGCGGGGCTGCGCTCAGCCGTCGAGGCGGCTTCGCTGGCCGAGGACTACGTGTCTCCTCCCAAGTACAAGAGCAGCCTGCTGCACCGCTACCTGAACGACTCGCTGCGCCACGTCATGGTGGCCAACGCCGTCATGGACGCTCGCAAGAGGAACCACTCCGGCTCCTTCAGCTCCAACGAGTACGACGACGAGCTCCTCTCACCGTCTTCCTCCGAGACCGAGGCGAACTTTGTTTATCGGGCTGGTAAGGAGCCACATTTCTCAGATTCTTTCCTTTTCAAGACTCTTCTTTTATACACTTGTGTTCTTTTTCTGTCCCCTTCCATCTGCACATTTTGTTTTTAAATCCTGCAGCTGGTCCATTATTTCCAACTGTCTGCCTCTCAGCCTCGTGTCCCTTTATCACGCTGCTGCTGCTGCTGCTGCCTTCTCACGCCGCCCCACCTCCCTTCATTTAATATATTTAGTAGATGTGGAGACACAGACGTGCTTCATCATCAACAGACATTCACATAAACACAACAGACCCGCCCCTACAGCTGGGCTTCACACACACAAAAAACAGGCTCTCCAGTCTCTCACCCACTTAAACCAGAGCGGTGAAAGAACCCCCCACCCCAACCCCAGCCCGCTCCTCTGACCTGGCTTTAGCCGGCCAGACACAACAAGGCCATGTGGAGCATGCTCACTGTCAGACTACTGTTTGGCATGTCTTTCATCCTGCCATGAGGTCCCGCTGAGAGGCGAAAGGCAAACGGCTCCTGTGCTTCGGGTCTTGGCGAACCAAGTAAATGTATTTCTTAGACAAAACAAACACCACTTTAAAAGAAAAGTAGAAAAATACAAACTTGAATGATGTGCCGTACAGGACAGAGTTGTATCTGTTGATGTAGATCAGTGGTTCTCCTGGTAAGTATAGTAAAATGCATCGGCCCTCCGTTGCTCATTCTCCCCAGAGAAAGACATTTTCTGTCATTAATTTCTGTGCAGAATGAAAAACACATTCCAGAGTGAGACAAAGCCAGCTGAAGTAACTCTTTTATTATCCGTTTCCATCCAGACGTGTGTTTCTGGATTTTGACACCTACTGTAAGAAAACAACCCTTTTTAACATCATCTCATCGATTTAATTATCACCACATGGGGTTTTTTTTTATATTTTGACCTCTTAAATTCAGGTTGGATTGTTGCGCTTTTTAAAATCAGTGACGAGCAAGTAAAGTAATGGAGGCACAAACTGTAAAATAATGAGCAGATGTGTACAGGAATGAATATGATGATGTCATCAATTTAGAGAACACAGACCTGCATACAGTCAGATTATTCTCATTATTCATCAAGTGCGGATCTGTTTGAGTTTTTTCCACAGAATTAAAAAAAAAAACAAACCTGAAGATGAAGTCCTATTAAAAACAGACACAAATCTGTCGTAACTCATTAATTACTGTAATAGTATTGATTAAATCAAGTGTCATTTTTGAGTAAACATTCACTTTGAGCCAATTATTCATGATCATGATCTATATTTTCCCCTCAGTGGAGACAAAACTCACTACAAAGACATTTTTGAGCTGTGAACAGTCGAGGTCAGTCCTGTCCAGGTTTTTATGCTGGTTTTTGTTCATGTGCCCACTTCACTTCACTTCACTTCACTTCACTTCACTTCACCCAAGTGTTTCACTGTTCAGCATCTCCCACAGGGGGCAGATTTGAAGGTGTGGGTGTTGCAGGAAGGGGGATGGCTCCGTGTGTGGACAAACGTGGTTCATATTATGAGCTTGAAGGAAGCATCGTGTGTGTGTGTGCGTGTGTGTGTGTGTGTGTGTGTGTGTGTGTGTGTGTGTGTGCGTGTGTGTGTGTGTGTGTGTTAGGTTTGTGTGAAATGAATCAGTTGCAGTCCTCCTGATCAAAAAACGTGGAACCCTGTGACCTGAACGATCGGCGGCCTTTTCCGCGCTGAGTCGCCCTTTGGGACTTACAGATGGAGAAATAAAGAAATAGACGGATGGACCACGTGAGACTTATAACTCCCTCTCTACTAGACTTTAATAAGAGAAATCCCACAAAACGGATTAATTCACCTGGCCAGCCTGATGTTTTTAATAGAGAGTAACTATTTTATCTCTATGGTTAATATAATTTCTTGGCGCTGACATCTCCCTCTTGGGTTTCTTGGGCTCTGGCACCTTTACAGAAAGTGTTACTCTGTTACATGCAAGAGAAGATTTTGAATCCACACATGGAAAGTTCTCTGAGGCGGTGTTGACTCATGGGATCGAACACCTGCTGGGGCCCTCTCGATCCGATCTCCCAGTTGAACAAACGAAACAAAGAAAAAGTGGAGAAAATTAAATTTTAATTCCACATCTGATCTCGCCGACGCAGACAGCAAATGAAAGAGGCTGAGAGAAATAATTTTAAGCTCAGGTTTACATCATTTCCTGTGTAGTTTTTTTCTCCTGTGACTGCACATTCCAGATATTTTTGCAATGAGCACATTTCTCATTTAGAAATAGTTTTATTGTGTTTTTGTCAAAGAAAATCTTTCCTTCGGTAGCAGATTTTGTCGTAAATCTATAGTTTTATCAGTTATGCAGTAAAAAAAAGAGGGAATGAATTTGATTTAAGATGTCAGGATGTTCCACCTGCAAAAAAGGACGTTTTTGCCAGGGAGGAAAAGGATGAGTTTGAAAGAAAGAAGAGACAAGTGTCTTTTGATGTATTATTTTGACAAATTCCTGCCTGTAAAATATATTTGATTGGTCAAAGCAGAAGTGGCGTGCCTGGCAACTGTCATCCCATTGGCTAAAGGTCCATTAATGGAGCGGCTGGCTGTTGTTGAGCCCACACTGTTATCTGTGACTACAGAGGGCAGTCAGACGTGGCAGGAGATGGAGAGTGTAGATTTACCCCAGTGGAAAACTACACTTCTGCTGGCTTGAAAGGACTCACATAAACACTCACGTCCCATTCACGAGCCTCATAGAAACACACGCACACACACACACATCCAATGCAAACATCCACATGAACACACACACCTACAGTCCATTGCCTGTGGGGATTTTCATTGAACACAAGGAGCAGTAGAATTCCATCACACATGCCAGGGGTTTCATGCCAAATTACCCTTTAATGGGATATTAAATGGCAGGAATCTGGCTCAATGTTTTTCTTCTTGCTCCGTACCAGATTTCGCCCCGTCCGATATCATATGGATCATTATGTACCGAATAACTTCCAACGTTTCTGCGGACGGAGACTGAGAGATCTTGGTCAGACGTTTTACACGAGGCTGACAGTGGCGCATTTTCTCAGGTTCCCTCCTTTGTGGACTCTGGTTACGGCTGGTTGCAGTAGCCCCATGGTTAATGGAGAATGCTTGCCAGTGTTGCTATTGATGTGGAAAAGTACAGATAGCTGAAAGCAAGTTGCCACCAGCAAGTTTCCAATAGGTGTAATTAGATTTTTTTTCCTGCTTCCCTTTCAAAAGTGTGCCTACTAAATGAACGTAATGACGTTTAATTACTCTGTAACCACACTAGAGGCTCTGTAGCCTAAACGTTGTAAACATGCTAAATCTAACTAGCCCTAAGGCGGAATATCATGGGGTGTAGACTGACAAAATTCCATGGTTGTCATGAAAAGCCTCCTGGTGGCGCTGGACAAAAAATATGTAATATAAAGTAGGGGAGAAGCCCTGATGCTGCGCCGCTAGTGGCTAAAATAGATGTAGAAAGCGTCGTCTACACGCTACATGGTATTCAATAATCAAACAAGATGTTTTTGAAAAAAAGTGTCTGAAAAATGACACAACCATCTGCAGCTGTGTTGTTAGCTACAGCAACACAATTTAAACGCTGGTCTACAAATTTTGGTGCTGGTGAATGTTTGACTGTACTTTCCTAATTTAGTATTTTCTTCAGGTATTTGGTCATAAAATATGTGATTGGATCATGATGTGTGATGAAACCATAAGGAACGACCACAACATGGGTTCATCTTTGTTCACCCCTGAGCAGCTGATATTTCCTATATAATGGTGCCTTTTTATAGGTTTAGTATTTTTATCTTACTGAATTGTTATTTTTAATTCTTTTTGAATTTATTTTAGAATAGTACATCGCTAAATCCAGACATTTATTATTTTATAATATGTCTTTTTATTTATTTCAATTTAGGGATTCATCTTGGGGATGTTAAATGATTTTTTTTTTTTTAATGAGTGTGTGTAGATGAGAATTCAAATAATCCCCATGGATTATGCATAATTTCTACTCCAATATCAAACACAGGCCTGCATCTTATATTGTTACTCAGTTATTTTACACTCCATGTAAATATTTAGGGCAACATTTTACAGGAGAAGACATTAACATATCAACCTCCTGCCTCTAATCAGGAAAAGCAGAAGTCTTGAATTAATAAATTATATAAACCTGAGGAATGTCTGAGCAAATCCATCATGGTAGATGGATTACATCATAATAGCTTTGTGGCAGTGATGCAACCTTTTACGGCTGAAGTCTATATTTACAACGTCAAATAAGAAACACATTGATCCCAAAAAGTCTCATGAAATATCAGAATTAATCACCAACACTGACTTTAGGGATTTAATGTCTTTTTATGCATTAGAAATTCTCTGACCTCATTCATTTACGCAGTTTTATCAACTGTTAAATGACGTTTCATGTTTAAATATCCAGAGATAAAAAAAATAAAAAGGTTAAAGCTAACACCTTTAGGTCTTGGTTAATTTAAAAAAAAATAAAAATTGAACGTGAATATCTTTCCTTGGCTAAAATTTGTAATTTATTTTAATGTCATCTGATTTCATTAGTATTAGTATGAAAGATATCACTTTGAAAATAAGTGCTCTACTTGTACTAGTGTTTATTGTATTTCACATTAACCAATAAGACACAAAGCAACATTTGTAAGTCATGTTCTGTTCAACACGTAGTTTCCCTTTGTGAGAACAACAGTCTTTGACAGCGAAGGACCGGAGGGCCTTCTGAAATGAGGTCACAGCGAGTGCCAGACAGTTATTGAATCCTGGAGAGATTAGTGGCTCTTAAGGAGCTCCGGAGTCGTCCAGGTGAATGGAAGAAACGCAAACCTTAATGTGGAAAAAATCTTCAGATTTCTCCTCTTGGGGTAAAAAAAGGTAAAAGATCCGATGTTTGTTCGTGATTAAAAAAAAAAAGAAGATTCCTATCGCGGCTGTTTTCGTGTTTTTCACTAACGAGACATGCTTAACTGGATTTCCTTCTACGTTAATGTCGTTCTTGTTCCGTCTCCAAAGAGAAACCCAACTGTGATGATTTATACAGCAGCTGTTAGGAGATGGTAACTGTTGTGTCTGATTAAAGATTTCGATGCCAAGTTTGCTAACACATGAACAGCAGTGTAATTTACTGTAAACCGCAGAGAAACAGTAACGACAGCGCCTGACACCCGGTGACAATCCGCCGCTCCCGGACAGTGATAGATGAGGACTCCTCATCTTACGAGCCCAGAGATGTGGACGGACTGGCTGCGATTCGCTCTTTCCACAGCTTCATAGGAAAGGAGGAATGGAAGACAGAGGGAGGACGAGGTTGGGGATGTTGTTCCAAGGCAGCGGCTTTTTGCCAAGATTCACTGGGTTCAGGTTGGGCTTTAGGGCTCGGCGTGGAAGCGATGAGATGAGGCAAGGGATCCACTTGTTCCATGCAGAGTTTGTCCAGCAGTGGCCTGTTAGGAGAAGAAAGACTGCCTGGTGTCAGACACGAAGAGACAAAGAGACTGTGGGTGGAAGAAGTGTGTGTGTTCTTGTCTTTCTTCTTGCTGTGATGGGGAGAGGAGGAAAATCCACCAGAGTGAGAACAGCTGAGCTGGCCTCACATAATTAAGGGGCCATTTTAGGAATGGGATTTGGATTTACGGATCGCGTAGAATAACAAACCGGGGTGAGGACAAAGGTCACAATCATATTTTTTCACATTTTCATAAGTTTGTTCACAGACCCCTTAGCGGTATCTGGTCATGTACGTTTGCCAGCTGAACCAAAAGATCTTCTTCAAACTGTCTCTGAAATTCTTTTTTTTTTTTTTTTTTTTAAATAACAAAAACCACATTGATTTCGAATATGTGACTCATTTTAAACACCAGCAGCAAGAGAAATCCAGATGACTTTAGTTAAAAAGAGGAAACAAAGTCATCAGTTTTATTTATCTTGCTGTTCGGATTTGAACATAACTGCTAGATATAAACAATAAATAAGATCTGAATACTTAATGCTTAATGGTTGCTGCATTTCTTCTGTTTTTGTTCAAAATAAAATGGTTGGAGTTTTTGGGAAAAAAAACAAAAACTGCACATATGCTGTGTTAGAAAACCGTTCAATGAATTTGTTGCTTATTATGACTTTTTTTTGGATACATTTGTATACAGTAAAAGTTCTCTAAAAATTAAAAGAGGTCATTCTGAAGATAATCTGTGGATTATCTAGAGTTTTTGAAGAGGAGTCACTTTTACATTTCTAAACAGTTCAATACCAATCTCTTTCTGTTCAATTCAATCATTCAAGCAAGAATGGAGGGGTATAGTTGTAGGACTTTCCTGATTGTGCAGATACACAACATTTCTGTCCGAGTCACATTTTCATCAACACTGGTGGTTGTTAAATAATGAAGACAACAACTCCCATGATGCCATGCTCTTTCCATCTTTCACTGTGACATTCCCAGATGCAGAAATCACTGCTTTTAAAGCCTTTTGAAGTACAGTCATCCCTTGTTAGCCAATAGCATGCGCCTACGGTATCACATGACCACCTACTAAAAATCTGCAATGAGGTGAAGCTGGGCATCTTGAAGCACGAATGTGCGAGGGATTACTGTACTCCTGATTAGTAACAAATACTTTTACCCCATGAACATGGATACAGATGCTGCTCTGCCCTGGTTAGTGTGTGTCTGTGTGTCAACAGAAGAACTTTATAGAAAAGAGCACGCTCTAAAGTCGTTCCTGTGATGCAGCTGAAAGGCTGTGAAGGCCCTTCTGGGTGTGGCTAGTCCGACGGTGGGAACCGACGGGTTTTGGCAGACGAGTAGTACAGTCCTGGCACTAAATAGTGGTGCAACTTCATGTGAATGGAAAAGGTGCACGAAAAGACAGACAGGAAGAGAAAAATCTGAGATATTGGCTTGGGATCTCTAAACAGAGGCTGGGTGTGAGGACGGCAGCAGACTGAGACAGTGTTGGGTCCAGCCATCGTCCTACAGGGAAGTGTTAGCAGACAAACATCAGCACAGACACCGTTTACACGCACTCCCTAATATAGAACTGGAAGAGCGCTGTATAATGAGCCTCTCGACCTGATCGTTTTTAAATCATCAGCACACCAAGGAAACACAGCTGCCTGCCTGGTCAGCGCAGCCACACCGCCCCGGTCCGCATTAAACACTAACTGTTTCCATTTTAGAAAAAGCGAGTGGTGTCTAGAACAAAAGGCTGCCACTGTGTGTTCCCACGGGACGGAGAGAGGTTTAATGAGAGAGCGGAGGTGTCACCCATGAGGACACGGAACACACACAGAAATCCCCTCAAGGGTGTGAGAGGCCAGTTACCAATGAGGGGAACTGCAGCATAATGATGCACTCAGTGCAGCGCAAGCATATCATTTGGCCTGCAGCAACCAGAGAAGGATATTTCTGAGCACATGAAAACACTTAAAAATCTGAATAATGTTTACTTGTGGTTTGTGCTTTTTTTTTTTTTTTTTTTTTTAATGTGTGTCTTGTGCGCCACAAAGCAACATCCCCAATGGATGTCACCCAGAGACCTACGATGAAACGACCTGACTTGGCAGATTCATTCCTGCTTCATATCTTTTGGTTCCTGTCGAAGGAATGAAGACAGGATCATCTGCTCTTCATCAGGGGGTCCGGCGATGTGTCCCCCCAGTCGTCATAAAGTCGATGATCATCTGTCGACTCTCCAAATCCTAAACTTCCTTTGTGTTTGTCGCTAACACACACGGAGAGGATGCCGGTTTGTCATGACAATGTATTTACTTCTTTGTCGAGACACGCTTCTCGTTTTGGCTGCTTTACGGGGCCCCTGATTACACTCTGTTTACTGGCCCTCGTAAACACAGCGACAACCTGGCAGTGTTTAAACGTCTGAAACGCTGTCATTATTTCTCCATCTAGCAGGATGACAAAAAAGCGTAATGTTCATTGCTAGATCTTGGTTATCTGCCCTGACTGCAGCCACACCAATGTGTCATCCTCTGGGCACACATGGAAAGAAAGCAACACAGAAAAAAAGAAGTGAAAGGAATGGGGGACTCATTTCTGGGCCGTGGTTCGGCCTGGGTCTGGTCTGTCGCTTTATGTATGTTCTGTTTTATAGTGAAAGAGCTGATTATTCAATATTTGTTTAAGTAATGGAAGTGTTGTCAGGGAACTCATAGGAGGATTTAAATTTGTGCCGCGCATGATTCCCTTGGCTAACAGAGTGGAATTGACAGTCCTATTCTTTGAAGCCTCAGACTCAGACTTGTTCACCACCCGTAGAGACGGATGGGGTGAGAGACGGGGAAAGGAATGGCAGGGAGGGGTAATATGAAAGTAGAGTTGGCAGAGCACAGGCCAGTAGTGTGCCAAGGCATCTCTAACTTCATTTACAGACTCTTCCTAGCATTAGAGATCATTCAAGAAATACTTATAAAAGCCCTGGAGGCAGAAAGCATGAATGGTTGCTCTGGGTCATATCTCAGACTCAAGACTGTGGCTGGGGTCAGTGGGAAGTCAAAAAAAAAGCATCAGTAAACGTCTCCCTATGCAGTCGACATCTCCATTGTGGTTTGAGCCAGAGAGACGGCTGAAAGTGACCGAATCCATGCAGTCATACGTCTGCTGTAGTTTTATCAGCACTGAGCTGGGGGTGAAGTGTGGCTGCAGCGTGATTCATTTTCTGTGGACCTGATTCATCCTCAGGCCTTCACTGGAATCAAAGAATCCACATAACAAGTCTGCTGTTTGTAATTCCACTCCGGTTCTCATCGAGTCCTCAAGAGGAATGCTGCTTATTTCCTCATTCCAAAAACTCACTCAGGATTTTAATGTATAAGTTTCTTGAAATGGTACAATAATCTTTTAATTCCCTTCACAGTAAATGGATTTCACCTTTTGCCCAGTGTCGTGACTTGAAGGAAAGGATTCATGGATTGTTGTACTTTATAGATCGGTTTTTCAAGCTTCATTGTCAACTCACTGGAACCGATGGTATCAGTGATTTTTAGCTTTTTTCTTGATTTAGTCAATTAATAACTTTAGTCACATGAAAACAGAATTTACAGTTTCTCTTTGTTAACACGTGATGGTCTTCATTAGCAGATTTACTTCAACTCAGTTTTCAAGTGATCTATGTAAGGAATTTTGGGTGTTTCCTCACAAACAGGATGTTCTAGGTTTTAATCTTACCTTAGGGTGTTCTATGTAAAGTTTGATTGTTAAAAATGACAATTTTGCACAGGATTTATCCCTTTAGCTTCCCCCCACATTCCAAAACAGGCAATATCAGTGAAGAGATGACTCTAAATTGAGTTTCAGTGTGACAGTGAGCCTGAACGTCCCCGTGATGGAGTGGAAAACTGTCCAGGTTATCACTAAAATACCCCTTGATTCTAAAAGCATATGTGGTTTTTAGCATGAATAGGTAATAGAAAATAGTATTAATTTGGGATGAACGAGTACACCTCTATGTATCTGTATCTGTTCACCATCTAAATTATCTGTATCCGTATCTGTACTTGGAATAGGCAGGACTTAAAGTGGAAGTGGGTCTGGTTTGACCTGAAATGGATGGAGATTAAATCTGTACATTATTTTAAGTTTGAAATGGATGTGGATTGATCAGAAGTGACTATATGTATTGTTTATTTTAAAACTATTTACAGAACAGCCTCAAAATTGATATTCAATGCTTTTGACCAAAATAGTTCCTTTACTATTGTGATCAAAAGCATTGAATCTCAACTTTGAGGCTGTTTCTGTTTTCATTTTGCATTCATGAGTTCAACGCATGCAATAGGAAAATATGAACTACAACGTATGCATGAACAAGAATTGTTATATTCTGAGGATTTTCCTTCAGCTATGCCAGCTGGGATAGGCTGCAGCTCCCTGTGACCCGTGCAAGTGGATGAAGCGGTCAGGAAAATGAATGAATGAATGAATGAATGAACGAGTATTGACGAGTTTTACTCGTAGCATGCTCGTACTCATCAAAAATACCTTTTCCGTACCAGATACTCGTCTGAAACGAGCAGCCGGCTCAACCCTAGTATTAAAAAAGAGTAATAGTCATAAACAAGGTTTTAGACGGAAAAATGCTACATAATGTTACAAATAAAGATCAATAATATTTTTTTGAAAAGCAATAAAACCTATGTTCTTGGCTAGAGTTACAATTAGTCAGTATATTACTTTCAATGTTAATATCAATATATATTTTAACTTATGTCCAGGAATCATTGGGAGGTGACACAACCAACTTCAATAACTTCCTGTCTAGTCGTTCTCACCTGATTCCAGTCTTCATGCTAAGCTAAGTTAAGCTAAAGCTGCATTAGGAAAAGCCTTGTGCCTCTCTCTCCTGCTTTCACATCAGTCTGCCAAGCCCTCCACCAAATGTTTGAGCTCAAATGGCAGCAGAGGGGTTAGTTTCCCTGTGAAACGTAATGCCTCATAGAAACTCACGTTCTGATGCATGAGACTCTCTAAGACTCCAATCCTCCACCTGATGGATTGTCTGTTCAAAGATGTCTTTTCAGGGCAGAAAATCTGAGGGACCTGCAGCTGGACCTCATGACACAGAACAAGAGCTTGACCTTAGTGCCAACCTGAAACAGATGACCAAGACTGTACACCACTATATCCTCTATTCTCGCCACTATTTGTCGTAATTCCTTTTTTATCACATTGAATAGAGTATCAATAAGCTTGAAGGTCTGGAGATAATTACCGTCTGTTTGGGTTGTAAACGATTTCAAACGGAGGAACAGCAAATGTTTCCAAAATCGAAGACTTCCATCAGAAAGTTTGTACTGTCTCTGAAATGAAAGATATTTCACTCTAGGTTGTCCAGTTTGACAGTGGAGCAAAGAGGAGGTGTAGAATCTTTTTTCACTCAAACCACTGGAAGTATAATTAATTTAATGAGCCCTCGGCTCGTTCTGTATAGTTCATACACATACATGCATGCATAGCAGCGATGTCGGTTTCCGGCCACCAGAATGTAAGTAAATAAACATCTTTCAAACATGTCAAACTGTTCCTTTAAATCCTGTCCTTCCTCTGACCTGTGCTGGACTTTATTCTGATGTTTTCATGGTGGTTGAATCATTGTAAAAAAGACTGAAGACTTATTTTTGGCAACATGTGATTTTTGGTAATGTAATTCTGTCACTTAGCCTTAGTCACTTTGGAGGAGACCACCAACTAAAAGCCTGGAACGCAAATGTCCTATAAAATGTTTCTGTGTGTGTGTTTGTGTTTATTTGTCTGCCTAATTCAGGCCAGTCGTCGGTTTGTGCAGCAGGGCCTGCCTTGTTTATTGTTGTGTGTTGCTAACAACAGCTCCAGATGGTAATGATGATAGTAAACCATTCTCTTCCACAGTCGTCTGAACAGGTGTAACCCCATCCTCTGTCTAATTTGTCTGCCCCCGTTTGTTTTCCTTCATTTTCACAATCTGCCTTTTTTTAAAAATTTTTTAGGCTATTCCACTTTGTCTCCCTATTCCCTGTGATGTTAAATGAGTTAGGTTTTTTTTTTAATTTTTTCAACATGAAGCCAGAAACCATCAGACGTCTTAGCTTTCCCCTTTGGCGGCCCGTGAAACCCCGCTGTTAGCGAGGCCCAAAGGCAACAGCATTGTGTTTTCAGTAGCAAAGTGGTAAAGCAAAAGAATGGAATAATGGAGATGAAATATTAGAAAATAATGAAGGAAATGAAGAAGAAAATGAATGAATAACGGTCGTCAATAATTCATCGGGAATTTATTGAGCCTTTGGAATCATTCTTGTTTTAATGAATGATAGTTTGAGATGTTTTAGGCACAGTTTTTGTTTGCACTGGCACATTTCCAGATCCAGAGGTTCAGGTTTCCCAAGGGAAAGGAGTTGTTCTACCTCCAAGAAGAGGACTGGGAGACCCTCTTCCTCTCTTCCTTCTTTGTATCTACACCTTCTCCACCTGCTAGAGACATTGGAGGGCACTGTTAGCATGTTTTGAGTGGAGCATCTGGACAGTGGCCGCCTCACATGCACTGGAAACACTTAAAACTGTGGATGGAAAGACTCACACCCTGCTCAGCCACAGTGACTACACAACACAGAGACACTTTGTTCTGCACGATGTTTGATGTCGCTGCTCTTGACCTTCACATTGCTGTCAGTGACCAATCAGTGCACTGAAGACTGCAGCAGTCAGCACTCAGCTAATGCATTTTAAACAACACATAAAAAAAACTGTCCGATTGGCCTGTAATTACAAAGCTGTGATTATAGAGAGTGGTGCATATTTTTTAATCAGGATCAATCTGCTTCCAAGCACTGGCAACAATCAAGTAGATATAGATGGAGTGCAGAGGATGCTCCACAATCTGAGAAGAAGAAAAAAAAAAAAGCTAAAAAAAATAGAGAGTAAGGAAAATATGAGATGAAGAAGTAGAAGAAATTAAAAACAGCTTTCAAAAATGTTGAAGACATAGCTCAGAGTCGGCATTTAATAAAATGTAGATGGAAAACATTACATTTGATTTGGCTGACCTGCACAAGAACAGAATACCTGGATCAGAGGGTATAAGAGTAAATTGTTACAGCAAGGCAGAACAAGTGGAGGACACGGGATGAGGGATCTGAGGACAATCAATAGAAGGACTCACTGATAAAGCAAAAAAGAACAGCAGAGTGTTGTGGTCTGATAAGAATGTGAGGATTTTGTTGGAAGGCTTTGACGCACTGAGACCTAAAATCTCCTTCTGCGGTTTGTACTGGGGTTATCATGTCCTCATCTCCCTCTCACATGTGCACACACATCTCTTTTCCATCTAAGAACCATCAACTAAAGAACATTGTGGCGAGACTGTCTCTCTTCGGAATACACCAATTACATAGCGAACGAAAAACTACAGAGAATTTCATAATGAGACCAATATTCGGACTGTCAGCGTGGGTCACGCTACATGGGAACATTTTTTGGAAAACAAGGAATGAACAGAGCAAGGTGTTGATAATAATTACACACTTTCAGCTGCCTGCAAAAGCTGGAACACTGGATCCAGAGCTTTGGAAAGTCTACATAGGGCTTTGGCATTGTGAAAGGTGTCGAAGCAGAACGGTACAATCTTTTGTATGCTTTCTCTTAAGTCTGAGGAGTTTGGCCGTCCGTCTCTACGGCTGTCTGCTGTGATTTTAATCCCCAGTGTCCTCGCTCAACCTTTTCAAGTCTTTTCCGACAGGCATGGGAATAAAATTCCAGTGAAATAGAAGGGTTGTAGATTTTCATTAGCAGGAGGTAGCACTGAGGAACGCTCCGGTAATGACGGCGTAAGGAAGGGGCCCATAAACCAACAGCCCACGTTGATGCATCATGTGGTGTGGCCGGTGCAGGAGAATCAACATTATCTGAGTTAACTTAATCGGAATTAAAAAATAAAGCCAAATGTTAAAAAAAGAAAAGAAAAAAAAGTTTATTGAAAAATAGATTACAATCAAAACGAACTGAAATTCACAGCATACATAAGGAGGCATTGGTGTTTATGTTTATTACTAAGTCTGAGCGACTGAGTCATTTGTATTAAATTGTTTTTATTACCTCATCCAAACTTCTTAAATCCCATTCCTGAAAAATATCCCGTACTAAAAAGAATTAAGCTAAATACTAAATGAAGACAGATCATTTTTAAACATTTAGAGCTCAACCATAATGAGTAAATCCAGAAACTACACTGAATCTAAAATATTTACGACAAAAAAAAATGTTTAAAAAAAGCAATGAAAAGTACCAAAGTACAATAACTCTGGTTTCTGGCTGTGGTGCCTGTGGCGGCACATCTGGCAGGGTGAACAAAAAAAAAAGTCAAAGCAGGAAGCAGAAACTCATTGGTGAGGCGAAGTGAGACAAACTTCATCACTTCAGACGAAATGGAGATTTGCCCTCTCCTGTCGGCCATTCATTCACCCGTACCCGGTCACGATCGCACTTCTTAAAAGCTCACCGGGTTTAGCCTGAGACGTTAATTTAAAGAAAAGCGCCTGGAGGCTGCTAGAAAACGGCTAAAAAATCCAGATGCTCCGCTTTCCTCTAATGCCTCATGAAACGCCAAGCCTGTGTCATCATATTCACTGCTGGGCATGACTTACCTAACGCTGGACCCCAGACAGAAGGCAGGTTCAGCACATACACACACACATTTACCCACCCACACACACACACACACACACGACATGCATATGGCCGTCGTCTCCAGCAGCATGCTGAAGTAAACACACTGGTTACCCTGAAGAGAAGTCTCATTGTTTAATGACTTTGCTATTCCCCGCTAATGTTTTACATATGAGACAGAGATTGCTTCCATTTGAAGAGACTAAAAAAAGTGAGCAGACATCCATCTTTCTCTCGCTGACTCACTTGCTTGCCTTTTCATTCCCACTCAAATCTTTTACGCTCGGTCGTTTTCGATCTGATTTCCTCAGACAACTCAATTACGCTGGCTGGGGCCCATTTGTTTTTGAACAAAATATTAGAGAATGGAGTTTATGAGTCATAAGAAACATCTTTCAACTCGATCCGATTACTCACCTTGTTTCATGACGGCTTCTTGCGAAACGCCCTTTGTGTCCAGCGTTTCAGAAAAGAGAGAAAACAGAACAACACATGTTTGCACTGGATATGTACACACAGTAGACCTCATAAAACCCACACACACACACACACACACACACACACCTCTGGAGTCGGTATGTTCAACCAGGTTTCAATAAATCCTCATTGACCCCAGAGAACTTAGAGAAATTAACCTTTTTTTTCCCTCCTCTTGTGCTTCCAGAAACCACAGATCATGGATCAAGTAAATGTGACAAGTGAGTGGACTGTCTATTACCTTGCAGGCCAGATCAAATCACCTGTTATCATTCATTATGAGCTGAACTTGACCTCTAACTCTGCGGTCTCTGTTTTGTTCTTCTGTGTTCGTGTTTTTACGTGCTCGCGTTCATCGGCGGCAGCGGTGGCGTCGGTGCTGCGCAAAAGGAGAAGGTGAAGGGCAGAGACGAGACGTACTGGAGGGAGATCAATGCCGCCATGGCCTTGACCAACTTGGCGCAGGGGAAGGACAGCGCCTCTGGGACCACCAGCTGCATCATCCAGAAGTCCTCCCATATAGCAGAGATCAAGACTGTTAAAGTGCCGCTGATGCAGAAATACTAGTCCTGACGTCATCCTCCCATTCCTCTATGCAAACCAGCAAACATTCCTGTTTCAGCAAAACTCACCGGAGTCCAAATAAAACCCCCACCCGATTAAGAGAATGGAAGGCGAACTATTGTTAAAGGCAGGGGGGGGTTGTTCGAAGGGCAGAAGTGTTCGACAAAAAGAGACGTTTCATTCTTTTTGGTTGTTATTTGGTATCTAAAAAAGTGAAAAGAGAACTTGACCATAATGATCCTTGCTGGGTCGACGTGCAACAGACGAGTGTTGATGATGGTTTAACTGCAGTGTTGCCTAGAACAAGACACTTTTGTAATGTTAACTTATTTTTGATGATCTTTTATTTCTCCTTTTTTTTTTTTTTTTTTTTTCATGTTACAAAAATTTGTATTTTGCCAAAGTGCCTTTATTATTAAGCAGATAACTCACCGACTGTGGTCAATGCAAAGCACAGATACTGAGACGTTTCTGGAATCTGTGTTGGAATATTTGACAACGTTAAGAGTTGGGGTCACTTTTTTGAATGAACTCCCCCTCCCACATCAGCCTGTGCCTTAAAGACTGAATGAGCCCACCCATCTGAGGCATGTATGAACTTAGAGAGTACCCCAGCAGTAATTCCCCAAAGATGTCATTCTTATTTTGACTGTAGTCTTCATTTTGACTTTAAACTGAACAGTGTTTTGTCTCAGGCAGCCTCTCGCTGTTGCCAGGCCAACAGTAAGTTGTTGCATATGCAGATAAGTTTTCCTCACGTGAGAACAGACAGATAAGAGGCTGATGTTCTCCACCTAGTCCGCATCTTGGCCTTGGATTTCTTAAACCTTTCTTATCTGGACTTTTAGTGGATGAAACATGTACAATCACTCAGCTGGGCTCAAATTCAGTCACGTTCAACCTCTCTGTGACACAAATGTACAAAGATCTACAGGCTGGCTTTAAGGTTCAGCACAGTATCTGTTCTTTCAGAAGAATGCCGTGACCTAAAAGGGATGTTTTTGCTTTGCATTATCAGTGTTTTTTTGTGCGGACGGTGCTGCCTTTTCACATGTTTTTCCTCAGAACAAGATAGTCCAGAGCGAATGGAAAAGAAAAGCCACCAGCAGCTCCCCCAGCCGTTTGATCCTCAGCTGTTTAGCATTACATTCAAATTGCTGTTTACAAGAAGCCAGAGGATAGACTGAAAAGTTTTGACTTTCTGCCATTTGCTTTTTTTTTTTTTTATTTGTCTGTCTTTAAAATTACATTCCAGTATTATCTATTTGTCTGCCAAGCAAGTGTTAAAGCATCTGTTATCGTCAGTCTGTACATGTTTGGTTGTGTTTTTGATCAAGACTTTGTAGCGTACCACATTTAAGAGCTGCTTTTGTCATCCGAAGGAAAGAATCTCTTTTTTTATAGAAAGTCCTTATGTTTGGTGCATATGTTATAAACGTTTGTGGAGGTGCCAAGTTCACAAATTGGGGAAAATCAAGTTAGATTTATGTGAGAAACTGAAGTTGGCTCTCTGTGCTGACTTAATTTTCTGTATATCTCGAAGGTACTGCTTATGTGTGTCAAAATGTACACTCCTTCTCAAATTGTGCAGTTATTGATGTTTGGACAACCCCCACTGTGCTTTTGGTCGAGGACGTTTTGGAGGGAGTAAAGCTGCACAAAGTGACCTTTTTATGTCCTGAATGTGCAAACTGCACTTACAGTTCTAACTTTCCAATCGGAAAATGCACACACTCCACCGAGAACTCCGGGATGCATGTGTTTTCACACACAGGTGAAGAGAAGGAAAGAAATGAAGGACAATCCCATATTATTCCTCTTAGCGTGCTGATGAAAGTTATAATGCCAATCCCCAAGTACTATTTGCTTATACAGTGGGGGTTGTGTGGTCTCCCACATGTGTTTTTTATACACCTGATCCAGGCAGGGTAGCTGCGGGGTACTGCCGACCGGCTCCTTGTGTTTCTAATTGCACCTCTTGAACGTCTGGACCACTTGCGATCCTCACACCTCACACGACACCCGAAGAGAGAACGCGGAAGACCAAGGCTCCAGAAAACAGAGCAGTCCATGTTGTTCTCATACCTACAGTCGCTCCTGAGAAAGACGCTCGTACTAAACGTCGGTACTGTACTTGTCTTCCTCCACAAGCCCTGAAAACGGCCATGCTGACGAATGGAAAGCAAAGGTATGTTGTAAAGCTCATAAATTATTCGTATGGACTTTGTAAAAACAAAGAATGTGGTGATCATGATTTGTTTTTGTATTGTTAAGTTAAATGAATCAAGAATTTTTTTGTTTGTTTGTTTTATTGATAGAGACTGGATTTCCAATCCAATGACCAAATGCATATCTCCTTGTTTCTCTCATGTAAAATTTCTTTTATAAAAACTTTTCTTGGTCAAAGCAATGAATAAAACCTCTAAATCAAATGTAAAGCATGTGCTTTTCAGTCATTCTATTTTGAAAAGTTTTTTGCTGGTACCTTAATGCAGTGAAATAATCTTGAAGGTATAAATATTTAAAGAAATTGTTACACAACATTTGCATATTTTCACCTAATAATATGCCGGGAAAAAATGGCTTTTCACGCAATTTTTGTCTACATTATATTAAAAATTGATGTGAAGCCATGTTTGTGTTCTCCTAATGAATACAATTGTGAAGTTTATTCTTTTAAACTGGTTTTAATCTCCATCAACTTCTTGGAAAAATAACCAAACCTCTTCAGTGGCTAAATGCTCGACAGTGTTTCTTAGCCAGTTGCTAACTTAGCCTGTCTGTGCTCTTTGGCAGGTAGATTTGTATATATAAATGGATGTATTAGAGCTATTTGACTACAATATCTGTTTACTGTAATGGGAAAAAGGTTAAAACAATTTGAAAATGTCCAAAAAAGAAACAACAAGTTGTCACTTTGAGTAACCCTTTTCACAAAACACTGGATTGGATTTATTTTTCATATAAAAATATGAATCAGTGCAATAAATTTAATTTCTGAATACCTTCAGATTAAATGCAGGTGTTTCTTATTTTGAATGGGGAAGCAAAAAGCAAAACACAAGTACATATTTTGGCATATTAGGGCCATTTTATTTTTCTTTTGTTGATGTCACCAGGCTGAAGTCTGAAGCACGGGCCATCTCTCCACACTGAACACAGTGAGGATGTTTGTTTATGACACACAGGGCCGGTGGTTTTTAAGAGCTAAACAAACTAATCATGACAAACCCTTGGAAGAGCTGAATGTATACAGCAGTGCTCTGCGTCAACCACACACCACACATTAGTGGTCTGGGCCCCAGTGTTTGCTGTCTCCTGTGTATTTTCGCTACCTTTAGAAGGATTCTGGTCATTTCTCTTTATTTCTTTGACCCAGGATCAGATTAAAATCTGTCTCAGGAGTTCAGGAGGACAGCAGTAGAAAGCGATAAATAGCTTTAAATAAAGATTTCATCAAGTTTGGGTTTTCCATATCAACTGTCATCATGTGGAAACCCATGGAAGTCTGTACATATAATTTGAACACTTGTGGTATTGTGGATCCTGTATGATAGCGTCAATAGACAAACAAGTCTTTATGCAGCGTCTGAGTCTGAAACCGTTTTGAGGAGACTAAGAGTAAATTTATATGCCAAACTTCCTAGACGAGTCCTTGCTCTCCCTGCTCTTTCCTGAATATTAATGGCTCCACCATGCCATCTGAAAACCCAACCACACAAATGAGACACTTGATGAGACACTGCAGGATAAAATAAGCCTGCCAGAGGTGATTTGTGAGGCAGGAATACGTCTTTTTGGCAGCAGATCACCCTGAGCTGCTAGCAATGAACTACATACATTGCAAATGAATGCTTTGCGATGGAAGGAAATGTGTCCTAGTGTTGCTTTGTCAGTCAGAGCCAATCAGGAAACAGTGTGTGGAGTGGCCAAATGCTTAACAAGATGCCCCGCTGTTTTTCCTGTGGATTAGCCGCCTCTAGAAGACAGCATGGCCCTCTGAGATGGCTCACCCTGACACCTCCTGAAATAATCCTATCAGGTTAGTTGACCTCTCATCCCTCACAACACCGAAGGAGCCAAACCCCACCTTCGCTGAGCCACATTTTCCATTGAAAAACTAAGTGATATTCCATTCCGCCTGTTGCCTCTCCCTTCAGTTTTTCACCCATGCTTCCTCTCTGTCCTGCTGACAGATTTGAAAGGAGTCGTGGAACTGCACGGTTATCTCGGCGCAAGAGAAGGACAAGCGGAGATTCTCGCTTGGCGAGGCCCGCGACTTGACAAACTCCAGACTTCACCTTGGCCATTTAGTCCGCCAGAAACTCAACTTCAGCGACAGCGGGCGAAACCACATGGAATGAAATCCAAGAACACAGATGTTCCAAAAATCATTTCCCATTTGATGAGGAAATATGACTCCCGTGGCATGCTGAAGTAATTAGTTACCTTGCTGTGAAGGATGCTCCAAGGAGCCCCCGTTCATTAGACTGAAGACTTTGTCTTTGCTAACTCCTGCCCTTGGACACAAGTATGAGAAAAATTGCCGTGCCTAATTGATTCCTATAAGAATTGACTGATTAAAAACTTGGTCCGGCCTTGCAATCATTTTAGGACTGGGGCTGTTTTGGATCAGTTGTAACTTCATGGATGCTGGAGGAGGTGATGCATGTAGACCACTGCTCAGATCATGGACACTGTGTGAACCAGAGCTAATCACACAGGAGACAAAGGGTCAGGAAGGCATTATTACTTTGCAGACAAATTACACTCCTCAAATTAGCATATTTGCCTGAAGAGCACGTCTGCAGATTCAGAGTGCATTTTGAGTTTGCATGATAGTGGGAACTTCCAATGAATATTAGGAAACATTAGCTAACTCTGAGGAGTAATTACACTGCACAGTGCTTAGACGGATTACTGACGAAATGAATTACTTTAATGAAGGCAGTATGCACTGGAAACAATGTGTTATTTCAGTATTAAACTCTGATTTCTGGGTTTCCTGCAATTGTTTAATATTTTTTGAAAGACTATTCACATATGTCCAGAATCCATGCTGTTCTTACCCGAGTAGGAATCAGATCCCTCTTTTTGATTATTGTATCAAAAATAACATTTTCTTTTGGTCTTTTATTCCATAGATTGATGTATCATATCCTAAAATCTTTCATTATATAGTGAGCAATGCACACTATGTTTGTCTTCTTGCTTCTATTATGGTATTAAAACCACATTTTTCAGCTCCTCTTCTGGATCCACGGTCTATTTCATGTTGAGCTAACCTGAGGCAGTTGAAAAATATTTCCTGTCTTCATTTCTCATAATAAACTTTGTCGGAAACCACCAGAAACAACAGGGAGAGAGCTATGCTTACAGGGAACCGCAAGTAAACCCTGTGTTTGGCCAAATGAGGACATGCCGGGTGTTATTCCAGGTGGTCATCATCTCTATTTTGATTTTGAAGTTTTGGGTCTGAAATTAGGGAAAATGTGACACACGCCAGCTTTAAACAATAGGGGTCAATTGCACTTGTAAGACCAAACTGCAGGCATGAAGGCATGTAAATTGTTCTGTTCTGAGAGCAGTTTGGAAATGGTCAAATGTAGTTGGTTAAGAAATCCTCTGCTCTCACATAAATTTAAACAATACTTTGTATTGTGAAAGGGAAGAGGGAATGCAGGAAATCTCTACTTTTATACTTGGTGTCGAGCTTTAATTCTCAGGATTTCATCAACCGTGGTTTCTCGTACGTGTGCCATGCCGTGTTGTCGACTAGACGACGCTTACACAAACGTCAACCATGCAAAACATTTCTTCGTCTTTACTGTAAACCAACATAAGCCCAGTTGCAGTCTCACCACAAAGCTCTGCAACACAACAGCTCTCATGTTCACTGCTGTTGCTCAGAGGTCAGTCTGATCTTTTTCTGTTTGCTTCACATCGCAAAAAGGGCCACCATGAACAGCCACATGCACTAGATCTTCTTGTTTGTTTTTTTGGAGGATAATGCCTGTGAATTTCCTTCCAGGATCCCATGTCTCAGTCCATCCAAGAGTCACTCACACACACATGGTGAAAGCAGCAGGGCTGGATGAACTAGCTGTATACGCCTGCACCTCAGCTGTTTCCTAACAGCCTAAATCCTGGTAATTGGCCGCGCTTTGAGCTCCTGAGACAGGCCGACTAAACAGCTGCTACAAACAATGAGACCCCTTCCAGAGGTGCTGCAGGGCCAAGTTAAAACACAGCTGCCAACAGGGGATCAAGATGAAGCAGACGAAGAAGGGCAGATTGTAATGCAAGCTGTAAGGGGGTACACTCAGACAGCATACATAGTCATTGTTTGGAACTCACAAAACGTGCAACCTAACCAAAGTGTAATGTATCCCATTTTGGGTCCAAAGGCTGGCCAAGAAAAGTCTACCTCAGATCTAAGTAAAGTTGGCCTCTTTAAAAGTAATTTCATTCATTTTACCAATTACACTTTTTTGTGTATATTTTGTTTTTGTTTCAATCTATGGTTGCGTAGACTATTTTAAATAAGCCAGACCCCGGCATACAGCTGCCAGTCTGAATAAACTTATAAAGTCCAGGGCAAATTTAAAATTTTTAAGTTGATTAAAGGATGAAATGAATAACAATCATGTTTCTTTTATAAAACATGTGTAAAGTAGTATCTCGACTTATTACAGTATATCTGATTGTACACTCAGTAGCTTTTATCAAGAATTTCATCCACATTTCATGGTATTCAAAGTCAACATGAACAGCTGACTGGCTCGACTAGTAGAGCGTCTGAAGAAGCCTAGAGCAGATGTTGAAGCCAGGATGACCTCCTCAGGATGAGCATCCTACTCTGCCACTTCTTGTACACACAGTCCAAGTTGGTAGGCCGGTCCAGTCTGCTGTCCAGCTGCAGTCCCAGGTATTTGTAGGTGTGTACCACCACCACCTCTTTGCCCTCGATGACCACTGGCTGTGGAGAGACAGGTGCTCGCCAGAAGTCCAGCACCCTCTCCTCAGTCTTGGAGATACTCAGCTGGAGTTCATTCTGGTGACACCACTCCATAGAATCTGCCACCAATGCTCTGTACCCCCCTCCTCACCCTCCGTGATAAATGCCACAATCACAGTGTCGTCAGAGAACTTCCCCATGTGGCATGTACCCGAGTTTTATCGGAAGTCTGTGGTGTGGTGCTACTGGTTACTACTGATGACAAGCAGTCCCCCACAGGGGGGTCTGTCTGTCAGGTAGCTGGTGACCCAGCTCATAAACTGGGAGTCCACAAGGCAGTCCGTTTTACCCTGCTTTTCCTGAGACTGGATGGTGTTAAAGACCCTCAAAAAGTCAAACAAGAGCACTGTAACAGCGCAGCCCCTGGCGCCCAGGTAGGAGGTGTACATGATAGCATCATCAACCCCAACCTGAGCCTGGTAGGCAAACTGGAGAGGCTCCATTGCACCCTGGACCAGCGCCAGGACCAGTTGCACCAGAATCTTCATCACAAGGAAAGAAAGAGCAACCAATTAGTAGTCATTGAGCTCAGAGGGGCATCGCTTCTTAGGCACCTTCTCCGGTCCAGCCGCCCTCCTGGGACAAAGCCTCCTCAGCGCTGACATCACCTGGTCAGCAGTAACAGAAGCGTAGGTGGAGCTAGTGAAGTATTCCTGTCTTGGTCCCAGTTCCAGTTTTCCCTCCTGCCCTCTGTATCCTGATTTTACTCCCACTCAATCCACTCATTCCTGTCACCTGTGTTGCTGCAGCCACCTGCTTCTGTCCTCCACCTACTTAAACTCTGCTCAGACTTCAGTTTGCTGCCAGATTGTCATCAACTTATCCTACTTTTCATGTTACTTGGACTTGATTTTGCTTGTTTGTCTCTTTTTTGTCTGATTTTCTGACAACTTGTAAGATTCTGTTTAATTAAACCATGAATGTGGACTTCTGCATGTGGGTCCTAACCACACTCCTGACAATTCCATGCCTTAGTTACTTCCAGGCCTGAATGCTGCAATTCATCACTGTCCCAACAAGTCTATTAAAGATCTTCAGCTGCTCCAGAATGCAGCAGCTCATCTTCCAACAGGAACCAGATTAACTGGTCCCATTCCCCCTTTGCTACCATCTCTTCACTGGCTCCCGTCTCAAAGCACAAATAGAATTCAAAATACTTATTCCCACTTCTAAAGCCCTTAACATCCAGGCCCCATCATATCTTGAAGAACACATCGCGCCATATTGTCCCACTAGAATTCTGTGGTCTCAAAGTGCTCAAAGTGTTTGCTTGTGGTTCCAAATTTGTAAGAGCAGACTGGGGGGGGGGCAGACTTTTTAGTTCTTAAGCTCCTTTATTGTAGAATCAGCTCCCTGATTGATTCAAGAGATAGACATCATTTCATGTTCAAGAGTAGAAGACTTTCGTTTTAATAAAGCCTATAGTTAACCCATCCAACAAGTAAGCTGTTTTAGGCCTCCCATGACACACTGAGCCCCTCCCCCCCCTCCTCCTCTCTCTGTATTTACACATCCCATAAAGACTTATTAGCTTCTTTTCATCCTTGTAGTTGTTTGTGGTCTCTCCTTCTGTTCTCACTCAATTGTTCTCAGTCTGCAGGTTGTTCTGTCCATGCAGCTGCAGAACTGACCTGTGGCAGTCACTACCTGCTACATCACCTGTCCAACCTGTTACCTTCACTGCTAGCATTAGCATTTGTAGTTTCAGTACTTCCTCTATATACTTTAGTATGAATCATTGCATAGATTAATAAATGCATTCTGTTCTGTCTGAAGCTGTGGTTATTCCACATGCTTCATAAAGCAGCATTTGATGCTTTATTTCATGATCACCTCTATGGTAAAGATTAAATTGTATCTGACTTTTCTTTTGCTTCTGAAATACTACAAAGTTACAAACAGCCTGTGGACTAGTGGTGAAGGACTGATATATTCAGAGATGCTGACAGACTACTACGGAAGACTTGATGTACCTACAAAGGTCGTGGTCACAGAGTTATAAACATTTAAGTAAAAAAGGAAATGTTTGGTTTTGAACGAAACCTCTCATTGTAGTCTAATTTCAGCTCCTGTGAATGAACGTTGGGTGTTGCCGATCACTCATGGCAACACCAAATGCCATGATTGCATGATTGCTGTTTTTGCATTTTGTGGTGTCACCAGTGGAGCCACTTTGCCGTCCAACGTTCATCCTTCCAAGCTGATAGGACTGCCATGTGAGGTTTGCCCTTAAGCAGGCACTGAATTGTTGGCTTTTGCCAGATGGATTGGGCCTGCATGAAAAGTAGATTTTCACAAGGTTTGCAATTTGCACAGGCAACGCCTTCCTGAAGAGGTTGTTATATCCTCCCGCATTCACAAGGCCAGTTAAAGCGTAAACAGAAACAAGTAGCA
This sequence comes from Antennarius striatus, assembly GCF_040054535.1. NCBI lineage: Eukaryota > Metazoa > Chordata > Actinopteri > Lophiiformes > Antennariidae > Antennarius > Antennarius striatus. Next base: position 13,075,381 of record NC_090795.1, read on the forward strand.
CCATAACCTCCTGTCTTCTATTTGCAAAAGGTGGACAGACAGTGAGTGTTTTATACTTGTTATAATGGTATGAAAAGTTATTGGATGCTCACCTGATTTATATTTTTGTGTTTATCATAAATGACACTGCAGGATGGCTAAACAAAGGTAAAATCATACCACTATTTAAAAAAAGGCAAAAAGGTTATCCAGTCTGTAAATCGAGTGTTAAAGGCTATCCCTCAGACCATGACTACTACTAGTTGTTCCATCCTTAGCAGAAACAACTGCAACCAAACCCTACTGATAACTAGACACCAGCTTTATGGAACTTTGGCACATTCTTCTATGCAGAGTTGCTCCACTGCAGTCAGTTCAATTCAGGCCCTCGTCTTAATGGGGTTCAGGTCCTGACTTTGACTTTGCTCCTCCAAATCTTTAATTTTATTATTGTGAGCCAGTCAGAAGTGGACTTACTCTTGCTTGGGATCATTGTCCTGTTGCATGACCCAGATTTTCTTCAGATTCAACTGACAGATTGATGACCTGACTTCTCCTTTAGGATTTTTACGATGGAGAGCGCAATTCAAGTTTCCCTCAGTTATGGCATGTCACCTTGGCCATGAAGCAGTAAAGCATCCCCACAACATTACACACCTACATGCTTGGCCTCAGGTTCATTATTCTCATCGTGGAACGCTGTGTTTTGTTCATGCCAGATGGAACATGACCTGTCTTCTAGACAGTTCAGGGTTTCACTTGTCAGTCCATACAATATTTTTCAAACAGCTTTGAGTGTCACCAACATGTGTTTCGTTAAAATTCAGACAAGCCCTAATGTTGCTGTGGGTGAGCAGTGACTTTCACCTCATCACTCTCCCATGGATGTCATTTTTTTCCAGTGTCTTTTGAATCGTGGAGTCTTGAACGCTGATCTTTATTGAGGTGAGAGATGTCCCGGCTGCTTCCACAAATCCTTTGTAACTTCCTGAAGGAGTCCTTGCTGTGCTTTTGGAAGGTCAGCCACCTCTGGAAAGGTCCATAATAGTTACAGGTGTTCCACTTTTGACGGTAATATGGCTGTGGAGTCCTGGTTTATAACTCAGATATTTCAGTTAACATCTTTGGATGTTAGCATTGTGTGCTGCTAAAGAGACCAAGTATCAAAGTTCCTGCTTCTGAAATTGGCCTACGTAATTAATGAATGAATCGATTGAACAGCGCTAGTTGTAATCAATCATCAATGCACTTTTATAGTTATTTTCTTGAAAATGGAAGTCCTTTTAAAACTTATATATTGCCCTACATTTATCTGCATTTTTAAAGTACCATTAAAAAATATAGGGAAATAGCGCTTTGACTGATGTTTTATTGTTTCTGGGTGTGTTTCATTAAGATCCTGGTTTGTCTCAAAATTTGCTTCATAATCATAAAATTAAAGTAATACGTAACGTTTGATTAAAACTGCACCAAAAATATATCTATTAAGTTTCTTTATTGGATGTGTAAGTGGGCTGTTTTTTAATTTTTCTGTGTTGAGGGTATCTGTGATCAGTCTACTTTAAAAATGCATTTTGCAGTCAGTGCACCTATCAGACTTGTGAGGTCTGAGAGTGTTTTCCACGAGGATTCACTACGAGGATTCAGTTGCAGCAGCAGTAGCAGCCCTACAGAAGCCGCAGCCTCTCGTGCATAATGACAGCCGGGGGATCACAAATAAGGCATAGAGAAGAGTGGGGTCTGGTGTCTCTGTGTAATATTTCATCACAGAAAAGCTAAATAAATTCCTCACTACAGTCAAGTGAAACCACGTCAGTGCAGCAGATGTAAGAAATGGCAGCTGCCGGAGGAATGCGGTTTGGCAGTGAATGAGGCCTGGAGAGACTGGAAGGTCCTCTCACGTTAACACTTTGTGTTTGGGAACACTGAGATACATTGTTGACGGATAGAGCGGGATTCAATCACATGTCTGCCTGTACTGTGTATGTGTGTGTGTGTGTGTGTGTGTGTGTGTGTGTGCGTGCGTGCGTGCGTGCGTGTGTGTGTGTGTGTGTGTGAGTGCGTGCGTGCGTGCGTGCATGTGTGTGTGTGAAAGAAGCAGGGTGGTCGGTCTGAGCTCCTCCATCCCATGTGTCCGCACCAGGTGAAGCTTCCATTTGGACAGGATGGCATTACGGAAAACAGGGATGTTTAGAAGTTGTGAAACATAAACACACATGAACATTTTACCATGTTATAAGCATGCAGTGTGATCATTAAACATATGAGAAGAAGGAAGGAAAGAGACAGAGAGTAAATGAGACAGACCCAGCAGAATGACATTTTGGTATTTTTAGACTAGATGGCTCCCTCTGGTAGGTCTATCTTTTTTTTTTTCTTTCTTTTTTTTAAAAATTCTCTATATCCACACCAAACCCATCCATCTGCACACTTTAACATTACATGTCATTGTCAGGACACATTGTAATGATTGCAATGCATCGCCCCTGTGACACATTTCAGGTAGATTCAGTCAATAGAAGCATTTTCTCATGTTTAGACTTGACATCATTAAACTGAAATGACAAAACAAAATGCAGACTAACAAACTAAGAATGCTCAGAGTTAGTGTGTTAATAAGGATGTTGTATTGCATATTCAGTACCTACTACTGCAATTTATAATGTATAATACCTTATTTATGTATATAGTTACAATGCAATGCAAAATATGTAGAGTAAGTGAGAATGAATTTATGTTACGTCAGCATCAGCAGTTTAACACTGGAAAGTATAAAAATGTTTAATTTTCTATGCGATCCCCTTTATCTGACAGCTTTAGGTAGACAATCTTAATAAAACCTATGGAACTACTCAAAAGCACGTGAATAAGTAACATTGCTTCTATGTGTAGCAGCTAAAAGCAGCTCATATACATGTTAATGCACAATAGACAATAAACTACGAAGAAATACATTTCTCAAAGTTGCCACATTCATTATTTACTTATATGCTTGATATTTTTACTGAAAAACTATTTTATTTGATCTAAGTTAAACAAGTGCTAAGTGCTTTTACATTGTTTTTTGGATTATTACTCTAACTTATTATGTCATTCATGTAAATCATTCCTTTATTATAGTAGACTCAAAACTTACTGTTAAAATTGAGTATGGACATTTTTTGCCAATAAATTTGACTTCCTAGCGAAACACAGAAATTATTTTTAATTTAAAAATGTTAGATTTCTTATTACAGTCCTGTTGTGACAATGAGTGGGAGAGGTTGCATGTGATTGTAGGGCCTAATGATTTACAAATGGATTGGATTAAATTTTGGTGTTTTTTTTTTAAACTTAGAAAACCACAAATAATTACTTTCTTGACATGAAACAGCCTGTTGAGATTTCTTTTGTTGCTCCTAATTTGAGTCCAGTTCCTAAAGACGACCTCCTCGTGGTTTCCTTGGAGACACAACAGCCTCATCTTCAGCCACGCTCCATCTGCTTCAGGGGAGATCTCAGTAATTTGCACAGTAGTGCTTTATAGCACACGGAGTGACTCGAACACCACTTGGCCAGGACCACACAAGACATCCTGGGGCATTTGGAAAATATGGTCCTCTTGCTGCTTACAGAGCACACACTGTGCAACACTCTGAATTCTTCCTCTAAGTTCAATCAAGAGGCGTTATACCATTTTTGGGTGCAGATGCTGTGGGACCACCTCATGAGGACATATTTGGTCACATATAGAATGCTTTTCATTCAGCCTCCTGGCTTCTTGTCAGAGCTGTGGGACAGACAGAGAGGAGTCCATTCTGCAAATCGTCATTACTACCAAGTAGCGTGCAGCGATGGCAGGTTGTATTGAGCCGACAGCAGAAGGATCCAATGTTTGAGGTCTCCCTAACATGAGACACTGACTGACAGAACCATCAAATGAGTCCAAACACAACAGAATGGAATTTGTTGTTGTGTTGCGGTGGTAGCAGCTTAAATCTTGGAGCATCCAACCAACACTTGGTGTAACTTAGAACTTGTCAGTGTTACCATGACAGAAAGTAAATATTACACCATTCACCTGAGACAACTACCATAATTTTGCACCAACCGCAGTTTGGCGGAGCTGGAGTTTAGCTCGGAGGCCAGTGAGATATAGTGACTGAAGGAAAGCCTAATGGCCCATTTGGTTTGTATTTAGAGAGACAAATCAGTTCAGTCAAAACTTGTGTACTGAAAGAAAAATGTGTCTGAGCGAGAGGGAGAACATCGAGCACAAGAGTAGTAATGCATGTGTTGTCGTCCGTGTGTCTGTCAGACCTGTTCACACTGCTGGGAGACATTCATCTTTTGATATAAAGGGAAGTGCAAATTTTTTGGCAAACTAGCATAGGGCTTTTTCTTTTTTACACTACTCACATATATGACCATTAAATATGAAGCCACACAAAGATTAAAATGAATAGCCAGCTAGCCTTGCCTCTATAAAAATACAGTTTTCTGGTCTTATGTTTTTAGTAGATTAAAAAAAAACTCATCTGTCTTTGGGCAAAGCTAAGTTTCCCCTCTTCTGGCTGGCGGGTTGAGGCTTTGGATTTATTCAAGAGACATGAAAGAGATAAACATTTCTTAATCTGAATCTTGTTTGAAAGCTAATAAACACATAAGACTGTTTTTTATTAGTCTCTAGAGGGTAAACTCAGATCCATATGTCCAATTCAGCAGGAATGTCTGCTATGTTCATGAAGGGATCAGAACAGAGAGGGCCATTCCTAAGATTGCTCCTTGATCTGTGCGCAGCGGAGGTGGCAATGGATGGCAGCTCATGACCTCACTGAAATACATAGGTGCTACTGTCTCCTTCTAGATTGGATGGATGTAAATATTTGAGAGCAGCACTGATGCCTGCTGGGAGGCAGAGCTCAGACATCCAGCACCGTAAATGAATCCAGGAGAAACTCTGAGACCTGAGAGCAAGAAGCCAAGATTGTTACTGTGGGGATATGTGAAACACCCACATTCCTGTTACACTATCTGCCCACACCCCCCAGGTGGGCACAAGATGGGATGCAACTGCTGGAAGGAGCGGGGTAATCTTCTGTTTCAAACCCAATATGAGGGCATTGTGAATGCACAGCGTGATGCTAAGACGAGCTGGAGTCCAGTCGGGTGATAAAGTGATGCATGTTGCAGCTGGAGGTGGTGAGGTGTCAACAAAACAGTCAGCCCAGTCCTTCAGCCACCAGCACACCCCAGACACAGTCACACAGACACTGTGTGCAGGCAGGGAAAGGCCTGAAGGAATCCCACACGTTTATACATGTGGTTTAGCAAGTAACAAGTTTTCTTCAGCCGAAACAAACAATCCGAAACATTTCTCTCCAGCACCCAAGAACAGCGTCGCCTTACAAAACCAAACCATGCAAGGCTGCAAAAACACACTATACCAAAGAGAAAAAAAATCAGCATGTTAACTTTACAGGATTAAAAAATTTTTTCATCACCAGTGATCAAAACCCTTGTCTGCCCACTTACTGTTATTATAGAATCTCTTTTCAATGATCTAATATTATCAATCTGTTTAAACTACTTCATGATACAGACAACAATTCAAAAATTTCCAAAAATGTAGCTTAACTTAGCAGAGTTGGTGGATTTCATGACATAAAGTGCCTCTGAGATGTAAATCTACAACTAAAGTCTCACATGTTTATCTATAAATGAGCTCAAAGGGAAAGAAGAAAGTATTAAATATGTGTCTCTAAATAGGCTAAAACAGGCTACTGAACATGATTTTACATGGGTAAACATTTAACTGCTAAATAATAAATAACATTTTATGTTTAGGTATCTATATTGATCAGATTTCCGTAAAGCTTTTACAAAAATCCACCAAAGCTATCAAACAACCGTGTGCTGTGGCCCTTGTTGTTGAGGACCCGCTCCTTATTTCTTTATCCTCAAGACGCTTTGAGTAACCAGATATCAAATAAAGTCTTCTCTTAGGCCATTAGCTGGACAGAAGTACCTGCGCTTGAACCCCACTAAATGACTCTAGCGAGCTATGTAATTACAAAACACTTGTCACACCTCTGTTATTCTTCTTAATCTGACTGAAAGAAAATCTTGCAACAAAGTGCTTCATGGACACACACAGTTGGAATTAAAAGAAACCCCCACACATCTGAAGTGTCTTTTGTTTGTGTGACCTGGGTATGATTTCCTTAGAGAGAGCTTTATTTGACTTACGCTTGCTGGTGGGAGGGTGGGAGAAGTAGAGGTTGGCTGTGTGTTTTCAAATTCAATTGTCTGCTATAGAGGTAAAGAGCCTGAACTTCCTGTGGTTTGGAGTAATAAAATTTAACCCTGGGTCACATCCAGGGCACAAAAAACTAAAAATGTATGACACAAAAAAAAAAGCTACAGTGGACTAATAAGGTCATGACCTCAAAATACAAGATGGTACAAAGTGTAGGAAAGTGCCAATCATTCATACTCTGAACTCTACATCTGAGCTCTGCCAGGCTAACGTCTGACCTGGTGGAAACTCTCAGAGGAACCAGGATGATTGTCCCGGGCCCTTCTCAAATCCTTGCCCCTTTAAAGTCAAAACTGGGTCCTTCGGTCTTCGTGGTTTACAACAAAGTTTCTATTCCGACCCCAAAATTGAGATCAGCTTGGCAAAGAAAAACAAGCACTGCAATTACACCATGGGACAGATTATTTATACAAAATAATGAATTTGTTTCAATACATGCCAATCATCTCACCCAAAAGGAAATTTTATTAATATGGATTTTTTTTTCTCCGCTGGGACCAAAGTGCAGCAGCAGAGGCATGCGTCCAGTCGGTGAAAATGTTCGAGGCGTGCAGAAAGCTTACACCCACTGTGTTGATACAAAGTGATTAGTTTATTATAGAAGCCAATGTCCTGCGAACATGGCTATTTGCTTCGCTGTTGTAGCGGTAGCGTGAGTAAGATGTGGCGAGAGCTTCTGATCCACCGAATGAGGACATGGTTACATAATCTGAGCGGGAGAGGCGGCGTGTGGCCTGAGATACGCCACATGGGATGAGAGACGGTGATGGGATGATGAATGAAGTTACTCATCCTCCCATTTTGTTTCTACGTTTTACAGTCCCCCTGATGATGGTCGGTCTTCAGTCCTCATGCTTATTGCCACAGAAACTTGAGGATGAGATGAAAGCAACCCCCACAGCGAGGGGAGTTTTTTTTCTCTATGAGGGCGAGGAGAATCCTGCTTTCTGTCTAGTCTCCATGCAGGGTTATTGAAAATAATGGGAGTGGGTTACAATACTATCATTTAGGTTTAAATTCGATTGACAGACTATCAAGTAAGAGGAAACTCAATTTCAGTTCTATTATGAGCTGAATTGACTTACATGGATCCGAGGCCAGAGGTTCACACCAAACAAGGATCGAGGTTTCCTACTCACCCAAGACCTTCTCTTATTGAGTTATACGACCTGGTGTGATTGATGGCTGCATATGCAGGCCTGCTGCTTCTGAGGATGGAGCTAATTCTCCCTGTTGACAAAATCCTGGTACAACTTCTTCCAAAAATGTTCTTCTATACACATTTACAATTAGGACCACTCAGGTCATTTCTTTCACCGAAACATTATTTAATATAAAAATACTGAACCAAGCCCACACAAGAAGGTTCAGATACTGTCATATTGAGGTCAAGAAAAAAAAAAAAAGGGGGTAGAGGGGGTTGACTGACTTCTCTGTAACCCAAAGGACTCCGAGGCCTACAGCAGGTCACGCAGCTCATAACAGATCCTGAAACAGGACGCTCCCATCGCCTGGTGAAATGTCAAAGGGTCTAAAGGCGAACGGGTGTAACAACGTAAACACAAGGTTCCACGTAATCAAAGTGTTTCCACCTGCGGTGACAGAGCCATCAGTTCTGGGCATGGTGGTCATTACCTCAGTCTTCTGGTGCTCACAGGGTAACCTAAGAGAGACCAGAGCTCCACTTTGGAAGGAGAGAACGGGAGCAACGGGGCATTTTCCTCTACCTCACATTGGGAACATAAACAGAGAAACAATCCACAGACCTATGGGTGCCTCGGAGTCTTTCAGTCCAGAACAAGGAAGGCCGTCTGGAGAGAAAATAAGTTTGTAGAGATTCAACCACAGAACTGAGCGCTCTGCTTTCATGTCCAAAAACTCTGTTAAAGTTTGTTCAAGGCAGGCCTGCTGCACCTCACAGTGCCATCGGTCCTATCACATTCCCATTATCACAGGGCTGCCCTCATGGTGGATGTATTAGTTTCTGTCTTCTACTCAGTTCAGGTGTTGGTGGTAGAGGATGGTCTTTCCAATTGTCTTGCGTCTCTCTTATTTCCTCTTCAGCTAGCATGGCAAAATTATTATCCAAACGCAAGTCGACGATGAGCATGAGAGCATGAGTGACGTCTTGGAACCCAACACCTTCTGAAATGATGCCCAACGTCTTGTAACATTTTTTACATGACAGCATGACTGCTCCCCCGAGGGGCCCGTCTGAGCGCTAAACCATACAGCAGCCTGAGGAGGAGCGGGGAGACGAGGATGCATTAATGATAGCCAGACCTGCTCTGTGGGGTTAGCACCTGGCTGCACGCTCCGACACAGACAGCAAGACAAAAAGCAGTCTGTCAAACTGCCCCTGCAGGGCTGCTCACATGCTTCTAAGGCAGCAAGGTGGGGCAGGACAATGACTGTTTTGGGAGTTTGGCACGTGACTGAGACCAGGATGTGAAAGAGTGAAAAATGAAACAATGGGTTTCGCCACAGGTGGCATACATTTCATCTTGGGCCTTTTTTTTATTCTATTTTGGGGATGGGAATGTCTTTGTCTGTTCACTGTTTGCTCCAAGAGAAAAATCTCAATTGCTTTTGGATTAATTAGCATGAAATCATTTATGTATTTGTAGCCTTGCCTTTTCCATATAGTTGTGAATTTACAAATGTTAGTAATCTATAGTTAAATAGCAAACACATTACACACCTGCTAAACATCAACATGCTAGAATTATCGTTGTGAACATATATTATTGTGTGGCCGTTAACAGTTTTAGAAGCCTGTGAAAAAGATAAATTTACAAATGATGTATTTTTTTATTTATGTGGAAATTTTTTTTATTCATAACCATATAATCTTTTCACATCCTGATATACACAGACACAAGATGAGACTGAAAGCTGTTGCTTTGTTGGTTACTTTCCTGAAATGACTGTCATAGAATGGTAGCGCTAGAATTATTATATTTCATTTATCAATCAACTTATATGAAAATGGAATACAATGATGTATTCAAGGAGAAAGACATCCCCACAATTTAAAAAAAAAAAGGTTTGCTCGTCAGAGCAGAATATATAACAGACAACAAAAAGATTTCAACTCTGCCTGAACGTGCAAAAAAAGGCAAAATAAAGAAATCAGTGAAATAGTTTGTCATTTCGGTTCACAACTTCAGAACTATGAAGAGGCAATATCTCTAAAAAAGAAGATAAACCTCCTTCATAAACCCTTCCAAATGCAGACATATGCACCCTTAAGATTTTGTCAGCTAAACTTTATTTTTTCTTTTATGATTTTAAATTCATATTATTGGGTTTAGGTCTGTGTTTGCATGAAACAAAATCATTGCAGAGTGTAACACTGATTCTGACATTTGTATTATTTACAATTATTATTACTGCTGTAGTTAATAACATTTCCAATGATGGCAACAGAAACATTTTTTCAGCTGAACTAATGGTGAACCAATGATTATGAAAACTTGCTTTCATAAGACCTCTGAGAAGACTACATTACAGTTCTTAACTGGTTATTCTAGTTTGTTACTTTCCAATTTTTTGCAGAAAGTTCTGCCAACATCTGCACTACCATCCTCTTCCTCTTTAATTCCTTCTCGTGGGTTTGACGTGAAAAGCTACGAGCATTCTCATTGGTCTAAATGGTTTCCTATTCATTCAATCACCAATCTGTTAAACGAGCGAAAGATGTTTGTTTTTCTGTTTATGGAACAAAATAGTTGGGAAATTGAATTGAAATGAGATCAATAAAAATAACGTACCTAAACACCTAAAAATTTATCAATGGATTAGATGATTCACAAAATTCATCGCTTTAATTAAAATTGGCGATCAGCAGAAAATGCCATTTCATACAAATCATTGCATTGGTAAGTGCAATAAAAAGTGATTCTATTCCGAATCAAATTTTATTTAAATATTGCCAAATCAGTCCTCTCAGCACTTTACATATAGAGCAGCTCTACACCAGTCTCTCAAGCCCATGGAGGTGCATAAATACAGAGGCAGCTATTTGTGAATTGGTCAGATTTGTGAATGATCAGAAAACAAGCCAGTCCAGCCCCAGAGCAGCGGGTAGCAGGAAACAGGAGTGTTAGTTCTGCACAGACCCGACCACATCAAGGCCCGGGCCATGCCGTAAGCCGCCGTTGTTGTTTGACTGAGACATATTTCCGTACGGATGCCTGGACTGTGGCACGAGATGAGGGACATTCTGCAAGAGAGGAGTCCTCGCTCCTGCTGCCAGCGCCCACCCTTTCATAATCGCCCAGGAATTATGCACATCCCAGTTAAAACACTGGTAGGGGGGAGACAGGTCTGTGGTGGTGTTTCCTGACGAGTCTGCCAAAAGGATGATTTAGACAGATCACACGTCTCAAGTCTGAGGGTTCCTTGGACCTTGTTTAAACACAAGTCTTTATTCTGGGGACAGAGGAATGTGAGGGCGCCGAGTGAAAAACCATCACCTAACAGCGACATTTCCAACATGGCAACGATGACAGCAGCGTTAGCAGTCGTCTCCGCTGCATTCTAGGACAATGACGGCCTCACTTAGAAAGACTGAGGTGCTTTACACTCCACTTTACAGAGATGATACAACAAATCTTGGATACATCTGCTTCTATTTGCTTAAAAAAAGACTTTATTATTTTTAATACAGGGTGGTTTTATAGTGAAATATGTTTACATTCAACTTTACAATTCATACATGAAGTATACCACCAGATTCCTAAAATAGACCATTTACAAGGTATACAGTTTTGAGCGTAACAGAAAAAAGACAGCTACACCAGTTTAATAAGTAAAAGCCTACTTCCTTTTTGTTACATAAGACCATTGAATTCCAATGATGAGCCTTTTTCAGATAAATAAAAGTTAGTGTTTAAACAGCCAGAGATGGCTGTTCACAACAAACACAAAAAAATGGCACACAGACTTTCCCATGCAATTAAAAAGAGATTAAAAATATATATCATTTGTGATAAGACATGCTTGAATCCATGTCCTTTTCAACATCCCTGTTACAAGATCCAACTCTCAGAACTACATTTCCCAGAATCATACCAGCACTCGAATACTACAAACATGGCCAGAGGTCAGGCGTACAGTTCACTTTAAACTTCTTCTCAGATACAAACACAGAGATAGCAGGACTGCAAAATCCATTAGTGATGTAGAGGAAACAGCTTTCGCTTTAATTTTCAAAATTCAGTGGAAAAACACCCCTTATGACTCACAACCCTGTCTAATATTGTACACTTTCCCTTTGTTTCTGTCCACTCAAAGGGTAGTATATGAAGACCACAGCAGTGAGAGTGATGTTACTGATATTATCTGTCTGAGTGAGCGAGTGCCAGTAAGTCACACTCCATTAAAACAACTCATTATGACGAGAGCGTGCAATTTTAAGAGGTTCCTTCTTCGTCGTGCACGCAGTGGAAAGCATTCGAGTGCCAATCTCTTACTGCACTCTTCAAAATATATCAAAGGGTTGAAGGCCAAGTCAATAAAAGCAGTAAAACGTCATTCCAGATACTTGGTTACTATTATATTGCAGAGAAATGAGGCAATTGTGTGGACAACAGAGACAAATGATCCAATCGCTTTACTGAGACTGGTGGGATGGAATACAAGATGGCTCGTCTTGATAAGCTTCTTCATAGGCAGCGTATAAAGTTCACTGAGTCTGAAGGGAAGAATCACAAACAGGACAGAGAAAGAGAGCGACAAGCACAGGAGAAAAATCGGCCCTGCATTGGTACAGATGTGCTTGCTAAGGCAAAGTGCTCCATGGACAATAAGCATGCTGGAGACAAGACAGGACCCTCAGTCAAAAATATTCTCATCGTCATTCTTCAGAAATTTAAACATGTGCCTGAATAACTTTGGTTTATGTCTTCATACTCATATCCCTACTTCTAAAAACAGGTGAGAATGGATAATATTTTGACCGAGGCCCTGACACTGCACAGAACAAAACAAAGGAAAGAAAAACTCACGAAAATTCCATTAAGAGGAAGGCTGAGCTGCATTTGCATTTTAGCGCAGCATTGTTATTAGAAAGTGTGCAAAACGTAATGTCTGTGTGTATGTGTGTGTGTGTGTGTGTTTGTGGACGGTCCACCCTGACAGCACAGCGGAGGGGAGACAGTCTGATGTCCACTGCCTTCATATCTGAGTAGGGAGCACAACTCAGCACACACTGGGAGGGGGTGTTTTTATGTCTATGTGTGTTTGACTGTGCGACACAATGTGTGGTACAGTATATTCATGTGTGTGAATGTGGTTCAAGTGTGTGTGCCGTCTACACCAGGGAGCAGTAGCCGCCGCAGCTTCCACCTCCGGCGTCCTCGTCAGTAAGCTGGACCCCTCGGCCGTGGTTCTCGCTCTGCCATAAGCCGGGGGTCTGGATGATCTTCTCCACCAGCTCCTCAAACGCACACTGAACACCGTCCCTGGTTTTAGCGCTCGCCTCTGGAAGAGGGGAAAATAAAAAAAAGGGGGGGGGGGAGAGACAGATAGAGAAAGAGACAAAAAGGAGTGAGGAAAAACAGGAAAATGACGATACCACAACTGTTAATGTCTGCATCTCGCTGTCATCGCGTGCCGGACTCCCACACCGGACTGACCTGTGGTGGAAAATGTTTCAACAACTGTCAGCCCCAGACGGTGACGAGAGAACCTCAGCAGGTTATTAGGAGATAAAGTCAACACTCGCACCAAAACATGATGCTATCCAGAAACACTGCAGTAGTCATTCCTGTAGGATCAATCTACAAGTCAAATCAGAATTCATTTGGGGCACGGATTTTAACCCTTGAAAAGCTACCATTTATTTTTTCAGTCCTTCATTAAAGATTAAAGGCAGACATTTCAAATTGTAGGGTACTGGTTAATCTCAAAAATGAATGCAGAAGCAAATAAGTGGTTACAAAGTGATGGATGGAGCACGTATTATTTATAGACGAATGCAGGCATTCCTCAGCAGGTATGATAGTTATTTCTAAAGCTGTTTCCTCTCTGTAACAGTCTGCTGTAACTCATGCCCAGCAGCTCTGTGTAGCGCAGGGATTCCTCCCGACTTACCTATAAAAAGCATGGAATGTTTTCTTGCAAACTTCAGCCCTTCTGCCCTGTCTAGCTCGTGGTTTTCCTAAAACAAAAGAGAGGTAATGGTTTATTTGAGGTCTACTGGGTGGAGCTGTAAGCTACTGCAGTCATCACATGGCAGAGGAAAAGTCATTTTCGCAGACAAAGAGCAGGACACAATAAATTCATAATGCTCTACTTAGCGGGCATATTTATCCCCGTTGACTGATTGTAGTAAAGCACCAAGTTCTAAAAATACAGAAATGGGGCTGTCACCCTCTTCCACTTCTTTAATTTGTCAAGTGGCTGTAAGAAAATCTTAAAAGATAATTATTTCAGGTCATGCTTATTCTGTGGAAAATAATTTATGCCTAAAAAAAGTCAGCATTTTTATTTCTTTACACAAACAGAGAAAAGTTTAACATTAATCCATATTTGGAAAATGAAACATGCTCCTCTTCAGTCAAACAACCCTACTCACCTGACAGGAACAGCAGGTTTTATGTAACCACACAAACACTCACCCTGTCGATTTTATTCCCTACAAGCATTTTGACGAGATCGTTCCTCGTGCAGTACGTTTCCAGCTCGCTGAGCCAGTTGTCCAGTTTTGCAAAGGTTTCCCTTCGTGTCACGTCATATACTGTTAGAAACCATACAAACAAGACAACAGCAGAATGGAGGCAGATAAATAAATACACATTTCCTGCATTTCCTTCAGATCTGAAACAGGGAAGGACATTTCTATTAATATATTTACTGTAACAATAAGATGTTTTCACAACAAAAGAATCTTTTTTAAATGAAATGTATGAGATTTATTATGAAATGATTAATTATTTACAGACAAACAAGACTTAATAGAAAGGTGATTTTCAGATTTAAGAGTATTTTTTATGTTTTACTCTAACAAACCTTTTATTTAAAAAGCTGTTTGTTTGGGTTTATTTTAAATGAAATGTACAGCCCTAACAAAACATTAGTGCCCCAAATCCTGAGTTACTTTTTAATTTCGAGTAAAACAGAACATGATCCAAGGTTAATATAATAACCAACCCTTAACCTCACACAGAATCCAGTGCCCCATTCCTTCATCATATTTTTTGTTCAAACCAACATGGCAGTTTTTGAGTGCAGTCATTCCCAAACATGTTGACAGATACTGGTGAAAACATAACCTCCTTGGCAGAGGTAATCAAGTTTACATGACTTGAGTCCTCAGATGAAAGTATGCGGGGAAATCTCTATAGCAAGGTGCCTTGTTTTTCTATACATCATTATAGTGGTCAAAACACGTAGGCTGCAGAGGAAGTCTGTTTTAGAGGTTTAACTTAGTTCCTGTGTGTATCCATGTGTCTTCAGATTCATTTCTGTACATGCATGTCCATATGAGGAGTCAGATTTAGGGGTATAAACTGACTTCCAGAGAGAGAGAAAAAGAGAGAGAAAGCATGGAAGTGTGTGTGCGTGTGTGTGTCACAGAATGAAAAGCCATCACTTTCTTTACGATCAGGGGCCTGGCCCTGGAGTGACAAGGGCGCACGCACACACATGCACACACACATGCATACTAGGGCTTGAGCAGTGGTGTGAAGAGTTTGCCTTACCCAGAATGACTCCCTGGGCACCGCGATAGTAACTAGGTGTCAGGGTTCGGAAGCGCTCCTGTCCAGCAGTGTCCTGCAAAACACAACCAGCTCAGCGCTACTGGACATAGTTGCAGGAAAAAGTATCTCAAACAAAAGCAAAAGAGGGAAAGCGGGCACAAGCAACAAGACTGACTCTTCATGACACTCAAAGAGCAAGTGGTCAGAAAGGATGCTGCAAAAGCGCCATCTCCTGGCCACTAGAGAAAATACACTAGACTGGACAGTTGAATGGTTTGTCTCTTGTGAGACAGGAGTGTGTTTGTCTCATGAGTGTCACTGAGGAAAATTGACAGTGTGACACTTACCCATATTGCCAGCTTTGTCTTGTTACCGTCGACAGTGAGGGTCTTCACCTTGAAGTCAACACCTACACAAAGAGTCAATCCATCACTTTCATTCTGTAAATGTGTCTCATCCTGCTTCAGTCTCTCGCAGGTCTGGCCAGTTACTGCCAAGAACATTATACCTCGGCGACACACTATAATTATCAGTGATGAATTGTAAAAACAAAGACACCAGACAATGTCTCTGAACTTTTGCTAACCCCAGCTTTTCAGACTGGCATCATGCGTATCCAATGTCTTGAATTTAAATTATAGTGCTACAGTGAACTTGAAGGCAAGGTGTGTTTTAATGTTCTGAAATGAAACCAATAAATGTCTTTATTCAAAAATAAAAAATAAAAATCCACCACCTGTGAAATGGTTCAGAAAGTCATGATTCATCACTACAAATCCTGCCAGATCCTGAAGGAACAGACATTTACATGAAAATTACAACGTTGCACCCCGTCCCTCAATGAGTAAATCTCTTCTATTGCCTTTGTGCTGTTTCTCAGTGAGCAGAGAATGCAATGTCTGGATGACATATTTGCGTTTAGGTTTAGGCAACCACTGACGGATTTACCAGGGAAATGCTCATTTGCAATGGGCCTGTTTTCACATCTTGAACTGGGAAAGGCTTCAGAGCCAAAACAGAGGAGGAGAAAAGGGATGTGAAGACAGGCCGAGGATATACAACATACAGTATGTGTACCTCACACAAAAATATACAGTCTGTTCACACAGTCAATCACGACAAGTAGCTCTTCCTCCATCCCACAGGGTCGCTCACTTACTGCTGCCAGATGAATATGGAGAGGAGTTTACATTTAAGCTTTCTCTAAACTTTGACCAGTACCTCTTGCTTTTGGAAACAGGGAGTCAGATGGGCTTTTCCAAGAGAACACACGACAAAGCATCTGTTTACTGAATCACAACAAGTTGATACAGCAGCCAGACACCAAGGCTGGACCAGGCTCTGCCGGCCAACCCTATGGTGGACCTCAAAACCCCTTTATCCTATGTTATAAATACACAAACACACACACACACCCTACTACGTTAAAAACAACAAGACTTGCTGTTTGCAATGAGCAGGATGATCATCATTGTACTACGTTGTCCCGCTTTCCTTATTTGTGTTATGCTGGACCTAAATGTCACAAGACTATCAAAGGGTCCTCTTCTTCCTGCTGGTCATCTATAACCTCAAGATCACAAACCAAAGACTACCACAGTGATTCACAGTTGTCGACATAATACATTTAGGCCAACAGTGTTCTAATATGACAATGATCTAAAATCTAATTTCACAGGGAGACACAACCTGGTTTGAAGTGCTGTAGGGGTGACGAGTGATTTCTGCTTTAGGGATTCTGAGTCAATGAGGGAGGCCTAATTCCAATAAAGACATCTGTTGGGCCAAAGAGGTTCAGCCAGCCAAGTAAAGCAGAAGAAATCCAAAGCCTGACCTTGAAAAACAAAAAAATGGTTCTGGATGTTTTAACAAAGACAGCATTCACAATAAGATCATTGTAAATCTTGAGGAGTTGATTGTTAGTCTCAAAGCCACCTGAAAACACAACAGATTTGTCCTTCGTACATCACTTGATTTATACTACTGGATCCATCAAACTTGGAAGACCTCTGTTGGCAAAAAAAACAATGTACCGCTAAGTTGACCATCTCACCAGATATGATGGATGGTTTGGTCTGCCACAGAATTTCATTGCAAACTCTACATTAAGTTTGAAATAAATCAAACAGCTTTGTGGCTGTGTGGTATCATGGTAGCTTACGCTTCCCACTTGCCAAGTGCTCATCCAAGAGACCTCCAGACGGGTCATGTTCCTGAATGGTAACGTCAACTCCGTTTTGACTCCAGAATAAAAAAAGACTTTCTGTGTTACATTATATCCAATAAACACTGGGTGTGCAACTGATACAGGAGGTGAATGTTTTCAACAAGCCAAATCTAGGCTAGGAGGAAATAACATATGCTCTGCTGTTTTGTGGATAGTTTTTCAGTACAATGTGTATTTGTGCCAGCAGCCTCAGCAAGGCTGAGGGAAAAAGAACGAACAACAGTTTATGCTCATATTACCGAATGCCACTGTTGTCTACCGTAGTTGTTTATAGCTCTTAAAAAGTCCAAATGCAGAAATTACACTGGACAACCCAAATACTCTAACTGCTGAAATGAGATTTAACTGCTGTTGTATTTTTGTATGCAGTCTGACCACTGGCACCTTTGACTTCAGTGTTAGATTCAGTAACTGTAGTAAAGCTCAAGGGATATAGTAATCCGTTGTGTAGAAAATTTACAATGCACATACTGTGTTAAAATATGTTTTTTTTAATATTGTATAAGCACTTTGTTAAACACGCCTATATAAACTACAATCCAGCACAGCAGCTCTGCTACATATTTTACATTTATGAGACTTATAATGTTTCACAGAGGTGTTAATTCAACAAGTTCATTATTAGTACTAATGTTGTGCTAGACTGCAGTAAAAAGAAATGTGTTTCTAATACTCTGTCCCTCCTCATTTTAGCAAACGATTTCTGCAAAACATTAGAAGCACCCCTCATTTTAACGAAGTCCAGATAAACTTCAAACTACAGCCTCAGTAATAAACATACTGTGATGAACACATTCCCAAAAGTATCATTGAAACTTAACATTATCTTTTAAAAAAGGGATAATGACCACTTTTAATCTTTAAGTAACCATTACAGTGTATGTTGTTATACATTGTACTCGTAACATCTGGCAGCATCCGTAACTGGACAGATTTTGTCCATACTTACACATCGTGGTATTGTTTATCAGTGAGCTAATATGTTGTATGAGTTGGTATATTTATAACACAATATCTTTATTTCTTTGCCCTTCATGTTTAAGCACAATGTGGTTATTTTAAATAAAAAACTTGCTTGTATGAATCACCTGGGTTTGACTGCATGTGTCTACCATCTGCAACATTTTTGGAACCCTTAGATCTGTCTGAAGATTGTCTTAAAATTACCGCTGTATATTATACACAGCACCTTCCCATTATTTCTGCTTGTTACTCACCTATTGTTGCTGGTTGTTCTGGGTCAAACGTGTCATCAGTGAATCTCAGGAGGAGGCTGTTGACAGGAATACGGAAATAATTACATTAAGACTTATGCATCACTACACACAGGTTGGTTGAACAAACCTTTTTTTTGTGGGATTAGGTTTCAATTTTCTTTGTTCACATTTCCTGTGGTACCAATCTTATCAAATTGTGGATGATCTCAATTGCTTTTGATTTCTTTGTTCTTCACCTGCATTACATGTACAAGCTCCAGATGACATCATCACTACATTACGGTCAGGAAGACAAGGTTCATTTCTTAACTATGACTAATCAGGAGCACAGGCCTTAATCACAATGCTGATGATGGAGTACGCTCAGTCCTTTCCCCTGACCCAAGTATAATTCTCTTATTTTTCCTCATGGGCCATGAAGAGGGATGCAGCTGATGAGCTATGCTTTAAGAGCGCCAAGTTAGAAATGTGTTCTGTGCAGGTCATTTGTTCAGATAAATTAAAATTTGTGTATTCCATGCCAGGTAGACATCCCTGTGATGGTTTAAGTGCTTCTAAAGATTGCATGGAAACAAATTAGATATCTATATGCCACTCAAAAATGAATCCAGTCAGTGCAGCTACTTGACAACAGCACAACTGGCTCAGTATAACTGAAATAATGACATTTGAAACTAATCATGGTCTGTATTCATTTATAGAATTAAGCAAAAGCCTATTTGATAATAATACATAATTGGTTTCTGGAACAAGAGCCCTGAATGATGCACTAGCAGACAGTGCACAGGCGGCCAACAAACTCTTCCGTTTTCTACAAATATAAACAAACCTAAATCTGTGTTATGGTTTTGGCATAAACTCCTTCTCTCCTGTGGAATGTAGAGAACAGAAAAAGACTGCCGTAAAAACTAAAACAGACACAGACCTAAGATTAAAATTACAGTTGCGTGTTGTAATCAATAAATTACAGAAATAAAATGAAAGCCAATAAAATAAAAGTAGAGAAAGAAAAGCTTGTCATCACTACTACCGTAATTTATGATATATTGTAATAAATTTGTGCAAATACTTAAGATTTTATATATAAAAGCCTATCAGCCTGCATTTGAAGGGAAATTCTCAATTGCATTTGATGCCTTTTTTTCCACGCTGCATATCTTATGACTACCACATAAAAGATCTTTTGTAGCTGATGTTAGGTCAGCTGAAATTCTAACCCAGAATGACTCGCCATCACTGTGAAACATGGTTATATGGTATGTGAGATGCATCTGTTGAGATGCAATACAACTGTTAATGTGAAGGAGAACCAAGATATATCATAAATGTGTTGCTTCCAAGCCTGAGGAATGTCTGTGTTGAAGAGACAAGAAGTTTCAGTTGTATGATTCACCAGTTCAAGAGGCATAAGAAACAATCCCTTGAATGTGTGAATATTTCTTTTGGTAAAATTTTGACCAATTTGGTCAACAGATATTAACCACGTAGAGTGTATACTGGTGAATATGAAGGCCAAATTACTCAGCTTTAAAGCTGGCATACTGACCAATTATATTCATAACTGTAGCATACTCCGAAAGGCTTTTCAGACAGCAAGGGTCGGTCTATAAAACAATCTTTCTCTTTCTCAGTCAATCTTTCTCTCTTTCTCAGGTAATTCATACGTTTAACATTGTGACTTATTTCACTTATATTTGTTTGAATTAAAGTTACAAAGTATACGATAAATTGTGTTTATCTCATTAGTTTCCCCTGGAGGGTATTTTTCAATGTGATGGTTGATGGCTCAGGCTGGCTACCAGGATTCTTTCATGCAGTCTGCACTATGGTCATGGAGACCTGCGAACCTCACCAAACTCTCTGTTTGGCTTTCTACACAATATTAATTGCATGACTGATTTTTGTAAAAACATCTGCTTTGAATATAAGGCTGATTTGTGGTTGCTAACAAGAAACTCTGATTACTACATAATGGAAAAAAGCAACTTTGTGGTTAAAGATATGTAACCTTTAAGTCTTTTAAACAAGAAGAAGAAGGTGTTAACATTTTATCTTGACGTGGCTACAGATTCTGTAAATATACATATTACAGGTAATTAAAAACGAGGTGTGGCTCTTGCATGACAACCTTAATTAACAGCGACAGAAGCCGTGACGGTCTCTGATCGTCATGCTTTCACATTTTCCACTAGACGTGTATGCTCTTATGTAAGTGTGGATGTGTAGCGGTACCGCTATAGGCAGCTGACAGGTGATGTGTATTGCAACATCTACCAACAAATGTGAACGAGGGTGACGTCACAAGCAGCTACCGTCAGCTAGCTGAGGTTAGTTGGATAGGTAGCACATACTCTTAAAATAAGCTTATAATAGCTAGACAACAGGGCTTGACTGTGTTTTAAAAAAGAAGCAAGCGCAAGAGGCTTCTCTGCCTAATTTAAAAGCTTTTCGACCTGTGCATCAGCTGCTTTGTAGCTACGCTAACGCTAGCGTGCTAACATTAGCAGTCGGCCACGACATCGATTTCGTGTGGATAATTTTAACTTACCTTGACTTCCCAACACCACTTTCTCCTATTATCAATATTTTCAACGTCGTTAAGATGTCTTCTTCCATTTCCCTTTAACAATAACTTATGTCACTGTTAATATATACCAACCAACAGTTTTAACGGACAATGTTCCCAAGTTGCTCGGGGTCCTGTTGTTTACCACTTGCATTAGAGATGTTACAGACAGTGAGGCTAGACGCGTCACTCCAACCATATCCGGTATGACACATGGGTACTTCCGGTGACCTACGAACATAATAACTTCAGCTTGTGTGATATTACCGCCTATAATTACTACTACTGTACTGTATATATAAAAAAATATATAATATAATTTTATGTTCTGTTTATGTATGTATGGATGGATAAAAAAAAAGTTTTGCAACTGAACTTTAATTACTGCTGGTTTTTTACTGAGATGGGATTTATCCTTGCTTGGTGGATGCTAGCCTGGTCACTAGCTTGGTTGTTTTGTCAACAACCCTGCAAACCCTGCCTCCATGGTATGTTTGGTGATACTGCTTTGCTTAAACTGTACATGGTTAACCTATGGAAGGTTTGACAAATGTTCAATTTCAACCTGACTTTTTTTTTTTAAACGTGTTTAAGGTTAAAATCAAGTCAGACAAACACTATTCACATTTATTCATTTGTTATTCATATCATCATGTTACAGATAATACTCAGAAGTGTTCCTTCGTTGGAATTTTTCTATTTCTCATTTGTAATTTATGAGTCAATCTTTTTGTGCTGCTGTTGTGTTGCTATGGTGATGTTGTAAGGGCCATAGCTGGGCCTTTGAATGTGTACATGGTGGATAACATAATTTATGAGAAAAATCTACCTATCTACCTGCCTACTGATTCATATGTCTCTCATCCAAGAGACTTCTTCAGTTCTGAAGAAGTCTTCATGAACTTTCTTAACGTCCAGTGGATTGACTTAAACAGCTTCTGGATAACCATGACCTGGATGACTGAGAACCTACACAGACATTCTCATCACCCTAACTGATTCGTCCAATCCCTGCTGTGTCATCAGAAAACTTATGGAGATGACAGGTCTCCGTGCGGTAGTTGAAGTCTGGCGTAAAGAGTAAAGAGAAAGTAACTTAAGTGTGTCTGTATCCGTACATGCAATCAAGAGAAGTGAGGGCTGTTTTACTCCAAATTAGAGGATACCATGTGTGGGACATTGACATGAGATCCAGTTGGAGCATAGAGAGAATTAATCACTGAGGTAGTTAAGTATATCTACAGGGAGAAGACAGGAAGCAGCAGTCACGCTGACAAAACAATTTAAAAAGGATGACTAAGTAACAACACCTCTGACTGGTCAAAAGCCTCAATAAACCACACAACAAATAAGGATTTATTTTAAATTTCTGAAAAAGATGCTGAAGGTTAAGGCTGGATTCCAAAGAGATATTAGTACACTGCAGAAAGACTGAACAGCATCATGGTTAACTTCTGGACAAATAGAAATTGTTATGAAACAGTCACAGATATTTAATGTCAGTAACGTAATGTTGTACACAGCCACAAACTTAACTGCTTGTCTGTAGTATGTGAGATTGTTGTCATCCCAGTTATTAGCTCAGATTGTTTCTGTGTTAAGATTATCTTATTGTACTGACTAAGAAAAATAGGTCTTGTGTATGGGAAGGAGCAAACGCCAGGGTCTCCTTACCCTCATAAAAGAAGACAATTTGACTGCTGTGTATAGATACCGAGTGTTGTCAATGCACTTATGTTGCAGAAGATCCCCAGACTGTTGTTGACATTGGTTTTACACAGTTTTCAAGTAGCATCAAGGTAGGCAGACAATGAGCCATGTCGGTTAGGAGGAGGCAGGACAGTCCCCCCGGTGGAGCTGCATCGTCAGGGTCTGAAGGGACGCTGTGGCCTTTGTTGTGAATAGCAGATGGCCCCATTTCCACTTGTAGTTAACCACACTCATATGCTAATAAGCTCCAGAAACAAGCAGCCATGCAGGCAGAAGTAGTTCTAGTATGGTTGTCAGGAAGATCAGGAGGCACCAGCCTACAGTGCTGCTTCCAGCAAATTTCTCTCAGGGCTTCCATCACCACCAAGTCTTTACGTCTGAAGTTATTTAGTGGTTGATCAGCCGGTTGTGATGCCTTCACTTGTATGTGAATGAAGGTAATACAGAGGAAAGGTTTGCACAATAGTACAGCACTTCATCGCTACTTAGACTCGTATCTGGAAAGTGTTTTGAAGTGGGTCCGATCCCAGCAGTTAGTGGTCTAAAGAAGCTGAGACCACTTTCCCTTATTTGGCAACTGGTAATGCTTTTACAAGGGATTCCCAGATAAGGCAGGCAGTAAATAAGTGTCCCAGTTGCTACTGATTTTATCTGGGATTCCCAAACTGACAACTATCTTTGTGGCAAGTTTGTCACAGATCCAGAGTCCTGCTAGTATGGTGGGCAAGCTTCAACCCATTCAGAGAGCATGGTGACAAGATATTCTTCCCCTTCACTTAGTCTTTACTTTAATTTTGAAAGTTTTTTCTGTAATTGAATGTGCAGCTCAATGTATTAAAATGACTGTGTACTCACTGTGCTGTGTGTGACGGAGGTGTTAATTTCCCTGATGGAACCTCCTCCAGGGATAAATAAAGTTATACTCTACTCTCTACTCAGTGTGGTGAGGATACTGATATCATCGGTTAGTCAGCTTTCTTCGACACAACTTTCTCATCCAGAGTTCCTCTGCTTTTCATCTTATACTTCATGCTGTACTGTCTGATATACTGTCTGTGTTGTACTGTCTGTGTTGTACTGTCTGTTGTACTGTCTGTGTTGTACTGTCTGTGTTGTACTGTCTGTTGTACTGTCTGTGTTGTACTGTCTGTGTTGTACTGTCTGTGTTGTACTGTCTGTGTTGTACTGCCTGTTGTACTGTCTGTGTTGTACTATTTGTCTGTGTTGTACTGCCTGTGTTGTACTGTCTGTGTTGTACTGCCTGTGTTGTACTGTCTGTGTTGTACTGCCTGTGTTGTACTGTCTGTGTTGTACTGCCTGTGTTGTACTGCCTGTTGTACTGTCTGTGTTGTACTGCCTGTGTTGTCCTGCCTGTTGTACTGTCTGTGTTGTACTGCCTGTTGTACTGTCTGTGTTGTACTGCCTGTGTTGTACTGCCTGTTGTACTGCCTGTTGTACTGTCTACCGTGGGTCAGAGAGGACTGCAATTTCATCTGTGCTGTATGTCGTGCATATATGGTACATTTGACAAAAAAAGCTGACTTTGACTTTGACTAAATCAGCCACAGGTGTTGGGCAGCTTTATGGAAAAAGGTAAAGACACAGATATCGATGTGTTGTCTCCTGCTTTGCTGCTGCTCCCTTTGCATCAGCTCTTTAACTTCCTCTGGAAACCTAAGTACAAGCATTACATTTACTGACAGCAACGTGTTTTGTGGAAGGCATCCAGCAATACAGTGTGTAAAAGGCTTTCGTTATGATGCTAAGAATTCGTCTTGGTCCAGATACAAACCTGGAATCTATACAGATGATAACAGATTTGTCTTTTGCCAATTTGCAAGCTCTGCTAATGCCGCTAAGCAGGAATTATGTTAAAGCCATGAAGAACATACCAAAATACCAGCCATCTCACTAAAACCAGAACAAAAGGATGTTATCATATAGACATGGAAAGAAAGATAGTTTTTGGACTTTATTTAATAAATAACCCATAACAGCATTGGTAGAGAAGATGCTATTGAAATAAAGGCACTTTGAAAACAATACTGTAAAGGCTTGAGTGTGGTACTTCAGAGGCATTTGGGTGTGAAAGAATTTTAAAAGTGATTCATAAAACATCTAAACAAATACTCTTGTTTCAGATTTACTAATAAACAATGAGATCACAAAAACAGAAAAATATATTTGGTGTACTTGACAAACATAAGGGAGGACCTGAGAATGAGTAAAAGCTACTGCAGCTGGCACACAACTATTTCATTAGTTCATTGCAGCCTGTGTCATGATCCTTGGAGCACATTGCTAAACATTTCCACATTTTCAGAATTCTAACAAGTGGTATACAGTCCCTTTTCTGATAGCATATCAACGCCTCAAAACACGATGGCTGATATTAAACTTCATTTTGTGAATTTACTATTCGAGCCTCTCAGCTGCAGCTCAAAGCTACATTTACACCCACTGCACAATCTACTGCCATCCAACAAACTGATCAGTCAACACTGAATGCTAAGTACAACATTCCCTACGGCAGTTGTTTTCCTTATATACACACATATTGATATTATGCGCTACAATGGCTGCCAATTTACATATGGACTCAGGTCCTGTCTGGAACACAGAGAAACACACAGGAAGTCAGTGCACAGAGAGACGAGAAGAGGTGAGAGACAGACCGTGTGACAAAGAAGATGAGGAATTCTTTGACATATATTGTGTATCAATTGTGTCCATGTGTGTTTTAAAAAAAAAAAAAAAGCTAAATCCTTCATCCATACCAGTCCTGTGACAGGAAATAACACCTTCATGTCATAATTTCTGCAAATATGCAACTTAAAAGTATATACACATACTGTATACTGTACACCTAAAATACAACAAATGCATATAAATCATGAGTGTTAGTAAAAATACAGATGCAGTGGCTGAATGGTACATTGTAATGGCAAAGCGACAACAAGAAATGACATAAATTCCACCACAAGTTCCGCTCAGACCCCAAACCCACGGTAAATACTGCAGTGCTCAGATACTTGATAGCAGAGTTCACTGAAAACTATGATGGCATCATTTTCCTTCATATTTGGGATTGACCACCGTCGTGACAGCACTTTTGTAGATGGGATTTTCACCCTGCAAAAAAATAATTAAAATCATGCTATTATTATTATTGTTATTATTATTCAGATATGCAGTGTATATAAAGTACTTACATTTTTCAAACACATTCACTAAATGACACAGAATAGAGTTACCAATGGGCATCTTCATTTCATCACCTGTCAGATATTTACAGCTCATAACCATGCTTTTGTCACAACTGCTACATACCTGTAGATACACATTAAGCATCCCATTCACACACACATAACATACTCACCAGATAAAGTTTCAGTATTTGTGCTCTGATGACACTTAAAGACAGGACACACCATCGTTTTATCTGTTTGTGTTGTCACAGCACACTCATGCACCCTTTTTATTAACTATGGATAGCACTTCTTTCAATTATATTTGACTATAAGTCTTAAAAGACGTGGAATAAAGGAAAGGAAGCGACTGTGTGAAGTAAAGCCACACACAAACAGCCCATGCAGGAAAAGAAAAGATAATACAAACTTAAAGAACAGCAGCTTTACGTCCATAGTGTGGGTTCTGGAAGTTATTGATAGGACTCTTGTATATGGGGTTGTCTTGCTACAGGTAGAGCATAAGGACAGAATGTCATTCAGCAGGAAAAGAGATGAACAACACACACACAAAAAAAACATGGTAAAAACAAATCTGTATAGAAGGAAAAAGAAAGAGTATGACTGAGTGTTCTCCGAGAGCTAGGAAAGGAAAACAATGTGAGAAACAAAAGGTACAAGTGAGGACAGAATCTGACCAGACACAGTCTGATCAACTGATACAGACGTGAACCCTCGTTCATAATTTTTCATTGGAAGCTTTTGTTCAGAGAATAGGTTCCTGTCTACAGACAGGGAACATGTCTCCTTACAAACTAATAGTTTTCTTTCATTATGGGTCGTGGCCCCGTGATGAGCTGGCATCTTAACCGAGGTATACCCCAGCCTTTTGACAAAACCACAGCTATTTGAAGATTCACTTGAAGTCTGTGAATTGTGAAGGATGTGGAGTCAGAGACCTCAAGAACGAAATGACAGAGTGAGTAGTGTTGATGAGGAACATCTGCCTCGTGAAACATACACTGCAGGTTTTCTACCACTAGGTGGAGCCATAGTCCCACGCATGACGGTGAGCTGCGCTCCATCCGTCTGATTTATTGATGTTGGCTGGTGGCAGGGCAGAAAGAAGGGAGGGGAGAGCCTTTGGCCACTCCCTGGAAAAAGTCCAGCCTTGCTGCCCAACATTCCCAAAAGAGGTCCACCAAGGCCCCAACACTTTCCCTATTTAATTAGAAATTTCAGGAACAACACATTTAATCTGTTTTAACAGCTGTGGGCCTTCAAACAATGTGAGCGACACACTAATAATATCAGTGAGTCTGTATTTCTCATCTGCTGCTACGAACAACAAAGAATCTTCACAATTCTATTCCCTAACAGTGGCTGACTTTGCAGACCAGCCAAACAGCTGTTTTCCACATTTAAAAGACTCCTGAAGCCAAAAATCAAAAACAGTTATGCTGCTTTTTTTTTCACAGATGTAGTTAGAGTTCCTTTACACCCACCGTATCCCATTTGGCATTCATCTTCTCCTTTTCAAACTTGGCAAACTCTCGCCTGTCATGGATGATCATCAGTAGCTTCCAGATGAGCAGCAGGGCTAAGCCAATCAGAACGATGCCGGCGACCACGCCTGCCACGATTGGGATGATGTCAGGACCGGCAGGGCAGTCTGAAGCAAGGCAGGGGACAGAAAAGTGTTTTGGAAACTTGACGCAATGCTAAAAATAACACAGCCATGGCTAAAACATGCATCACGCAGCTGTATGTGAATAAACAAATGATCTAATTTTGTAGCTCAACCAAAACAGCCCCTGTAATTAGCTTTCTCTGTAACAGAATCCTTCCCCACCCTGGAAGAAAGAAGTCAGCTCATGTTAGCAGAGGTTGATGCTTACCCAGTGTGTCCACAACATGGACCTCCTTCTCCGTGTTATTGTTGACGGCGTAGGTGTAGTAGAACCAGCAGTCATTGGCGTCCCTCTCCTTGCAGTGCATCACGGGGTAGGTGGCGTCGTTGGGCTGCGGGAGCTTGTCCCTGTCCTTCACTTTAATCAGGTTGAAGTAGCTGCAGTCTCTCTCACAGGTGTCCTTCTTCTCACCGGTGCCGAACGCCCTACACTGGACACACTCTCTGCAGGAACACCGTGTTGATGCAGTTAGTCATGAGGTGAAATCCACTACCATTAAAGGGTCGCACTAATTATTAAAAGACCCCAGAAATTCTCACACTAATATCCTTTACTATATTATTTTATATTATTTTAGGCTATTGGTTTTAAAACCTTATCAGAAAAGGCTCAGACCCCTGATGTAAGCTTGAGAACTCATCTATCTGTATCACTAGAGTCTGAACTGAACTTGTAATCGGACATTTACACAAAACAGACATGCTGACATTTTAACAGAAAATTTAACTTATACTGTGAGCATATGAGGAAGTTAAGAAATGTTTCAGTTGTGTTTCTATTTTACAAAATGATTGAGAAATAAACAGTATTTCAGGGAAATCGTAGTTTAAAACTGTATAAAGCTTATTCAGAGGAGTGGTGCACTATTCCAAGAAAGAACTGCATTTCTGAGCTTTGAATGGGAAATGAAGCAACAAGTCTGTATTAACCTCAACATATCACAATGTCATTGTTAGTGGTTATATTACATCTGAAGTTAATGATTTCATTTAATTCTATATTGTAATCAGATTCAGCAAAAAAATTATACTTGTGATTTTATCTTATAATCACTGTATTATTATTATTATTATTATTATTATTATTATTATTATTATTATTATTATTATTATTATTATTATTATTATTATCAGCAGCAAACAGACCATAACAGCACAGAAAAACCAGTGTATTGCACTTTGGACATGAAAAATAGTCTTAGGTCTGTTGTATTAAGGGTAAATTGGGAGTTTATACCCAGCACCAAACTGGATACTTTCACAGTTCCTCTGAATGACTTCAACAAACCTGTATCAAATGGAACCATTTGAGGCAAGAGAGAGAAATATTGCTTTTTTTTTTAATTTTTATTTTGTGTGCGTCTTGCAAACACATTCCAAAGTTTAGCCAAAGCTAATATGAGGAATTTACTGCCTCAATTTTACCAAATGGGAGAGTAAGTTCCCGTTCTGTTGACCAGAATAGACCTGGATATTCTTCGACATATCTGTGTGTTGTCATTGATCCTTTGTTTGGATGGACACAATAAAAAATCAGGATTCATCCTCATGCACCTAGCCTATTGCAATACTTAGCATACGACCATCTTAAAGTGTTTGTGTGTCCACACATCTTCCTTTCAGACTTACTTATGTTCTACACAGACTCCAGGACAGGTAGGACATGTCTCACAAGTAGGACCCTGGAATTTGGGGTCTGTACACTTGCAGATTCCACATTCACACGATCCTCTGCCGTTACAGAGCTGCTTGTTGCTGGCCAAACACGTGGAATTGTCCATAGAACAATCACAGGCACTTCCGGTCCACATGGGGTCACAGATACACACTCTGCACTCACAGCGTCCGTGGCCTCAGGGACAGACAGTCAGAAAGATGAGTTTTTTCTCCTTTCATATTCTGCTACATGCACAAAGGAGGTCTGCTACTCTGAGCGGTGCCTGAGAGCTGAGACCTTTCGAGTTGTCGGACTCACCTCCACACAGTTTGTTTCCAGCACGATCACAGTTGAAGTTGTCACACTCGCAGTACTGGCCACTGTACCTCTCCTCAGGGTTTTCTCTCTTCTTGCACTCGCATGTGCCGCAAACACATTCTCCATTGTTGCTGCAGATGTCTGTGCCGTTGTCTTTACGGCAGGTCCGATCCATGTCCTCTGTGGCCACGTCGTTGCTGCTACATTCACACTGCCTACCCACACGCCCCTCGTTACACCTGGTATAAAAATCAAGTTGGGATTTTAGCGTGTTCCTTTACACTGACACAGACATGTTTTCCTCATACAGTACAGAATGTGAAAATGTTCACAGACTTACTTGCAGGCTCCACATTCGAAGGTCCCATTACCAAAATGGCAGAGCTGACTGTTCTTGATACCGTCATTGTGGCATTCACACTCGCAGATGAAATTTAGTGTAATCTCCACCTCCTCTGTGAATCCTAGGGGTTTTATCTTAATGGTCTCAGGCTTGCCTTCTTTCGGACAGCCTTTAGATGTCACACTGATGGTGAACATGACCTAGAAGTCAAGAAATAAATATTGTATTACTATTTAATATTAAATCACATCTTGTATACTCTAGATCGTGATGGCAACATTTTTCAGCGAAAGTAAATATGTGTCCAGAGATTTCTAGAAGTTGTTGTTACTGATGGTGTTATTATTACTTAAATGCATGAATTTATTTCCATTTATTTCAACACTTTCAGTCTCTTAATGATCTGAATGATGTGTGTTGTGTTAAATGACCACCAAAACAACCAAAAGAAAACCTTCCTAATCCTCACCTCATCCCCAATGGAGATGTTGGAGCACTTCCGTCCATTTTCACCCTCACTGACCACTCCATTCTTACAGCGGGACGTGTAAGCTATGGTCACTCCCTCTGGAAGCTTGCTGTTCTCCAAAATAACCTCAGATGAGAGCGACTGCCAAAGGCAAGAGATAAAATAAATATTACGCTTTCCTGCACTGGAATGTCCTCTGGTAGCTTTGTTTGGACAACACATGCCAAAAAGATGCTAGTTTTTTCACTAGGAAAGAGCTTGTGGTCTTACATTGTAAGCGTCTATAATAAGGTTGATAACGTTGCTGGAGTTGGCAGACAGGGTGCCCACTGCAGACTTTGGTATGAGATTCTTCAGCTCCTGAGGACAGAGGAACATATTTGAGAATAAAGCTTTGAATAAAGTTTATGAATCTTGTAATCCGTCTAAACAATAGTAACAAAAACAAATGTTCAATGACACATTTTAATAAATGTTTGCAGTCTGCAAGTACAAACCCTAATCAGCAGAAAACACAACATAAAAAAATTAAATGAAAATGTATGTTAAAAATAATTAAATAATAAATTCTATTTGTAGTAGAGGTAAAATATATACAACAATGACTTCAACCTTGAAATAATGAAGTGTTTTTTTAAGGATACTAGAGCTACTGTGACACTATGAAAAGAAGTCTAATCAGTGTCAGATGAAACTGGATTCCAAAGTAACAGCATAGCAAAGGGTAATAATAATGGCTCATAGCACAGGAATCAAGCAAAGATGACAGATCTACGTAGTGGTCGTCTTCCAAATGCACACTTATGCGTAAATATTAACAAGAGGGTGGTTGAAAATAAAAGGCTAAAAATGAAGTTGTGTGACAGAGGAGAGTCAGAGGGGGTCTCACTTGGTAAACTGGCTGGAACTCTTCCGTCACTGCAAAGATAGTCTGAATATTGTTGTCACTCAGCTTCTGAACCAGGTGAGCAATGGAGGGATAGTCCTACAAAACCGGATTCACGTTAACACAGTCAGCATGAGCAGGAGTCTGTCTGACACTTCAGCTGAAAGAGTTATCCCACTGTCTCCTCATATGTAGAAATCTTACATAGTAGTGGCTCATTGTGTACACGTTGTTCTCCAAGTGACATTTCCCATCATTGGGTAGAACGATGCCACCCAGTTTGCCGTCACCTGCAAAGTGGAAACCAGCGTCGGTGGAGAACACCAGCAGACGAGTCACATTCCTCCAACCAATCTGTTCCTGAGGATGGAAGAAAAACACTCCAAGTGAACTGTCTGCAAACAGCCAATAAAAGCTTAGACGAAGAATGTGACACATTCACTTTTTGCTATCACTGCATCCAAAAATCTCCCTGTAAACAAAAAGAGCTCGTAAAATATATTTTCACCCATCAGCACATTAATTGGCCCTGTATCGCTCCAAGTAAGTGTTTTATTGGAAGAGTTGTGGGAAACTAAGTATAGTTATTTCCAACGGAATTACTGAAGAGTGGTGAATTTCCCTTCTTTATTTTCTTACCCCACACACAGCCACTTGCATGATGGCATCAAAGCCGCCTTCAGGAGAGTCCAGGTTTCCGGAGATGTGCTGCTGGCCCACCAGAGTGTTGAACTTCTTGCCATCACTGGTCAGCTTCAGGACGTTCTTGTAGCTGAACGGGCTGGTGCAGTTCTGGTCCCCTGTGCACGGGTTCAGCAGCTTGGCCGGGGTGGTGCTGATGTATGGCATGACAGTCTTTTCCACAAAAGAACCAAAACCTTGGAAGGGCAGAGGAGCTTAGAATTTAATTTCACACAACCTAAGCTAAAAGGCAACAAGTGATTTTGTGAAGGTGCTTTGGTATGAAGAGTAAACTGACACCAGATCAAATAAGAGGAGGTCAGCAAGCTCTCAAAGGTTTAATGGTTGGTTTGTTTGTGCGGGTCACAGAAGGTCATTCAGACTTGGAAGCCATTTAATAAACACTATAATAGACTGGTGAATCAAGTCAGGGAGTCTAATTCAAGAGTTTAACCCAGGATGGACAGTACTGGCCACCTGGTCATAGTTAAGAGGCCATATTCTTTAAAGATAGAGTAACCCTCAGCAATCTAGGAGAACAACTTAGATTGACCTTTTCTCTTCCTGATGTTGTAAATACGGCCCCCAAATGTCACACTGTTTAACACATCCTGTTGGGGGTTATTGCTGTGGGCCTGGTCCCAGTGATCAGACCCTTATTTCCCTGTTGTTGTGTGTAAATAGTACTATAGAAACAACATAGTCATCTAGAATGAATAATTATACACAACAAGCAGGTTGTTTGAACCTGACAAGTTTCACATCAAATTCATCCATGTACTAAAAGATAAATATTGTGTGTATAAAGTTGCCATGGCTGCGTTTGTTTGACTTAAACAGATTTTGTAGCACCATTAAACATGTAGAATCAGTTAGTAAAAGTTCTTGTTTCAAATGTACCATTGGTGGTCCAGGTATTGTTTACTGGATTAATTTAAAACTAAATGAATGAACTTAATATTGAATAAATCAAAACTGTTCAACCTGATGGCTTTGGAGTTATATAGAGCGATGTGTCAAAGGATTCTTTGCAGATTTAGGATTTTTTGCAGAGTGAATTCCTGGAATGTGTAAGACAAACAAATTCCAAAAGCAATCTGTGCTTTTAGTGCTGAATAAAGACTCATAGAAAGAGAGTAACTACAGCAATCTGATTTGGATGAATTCAATGAGATGTAATGGACAATGCTGCTGTCTTCATTACTGATCATGTAATAATTATATCCATGTTGTCTAGCATGCTCAGATCCATTTTTACTTCAAAAAGGAAGTCACTCTGAGTTGATCGAGAGTTCTTTGTACTATGATTTCATTTGCGCTATGTTAAATTTTGTATTCTTTGCATAACCTGTCCTGTTCACTCGAAGTGACTGAACCACAACAAAAATGTGACAATGAAAACCATTCATTTCTTTGCACCCAAAGCAAGCACGCTGTTTAATGTGATCACACTCCATGATGCAAATTCTTACCTATCCTGAAATCAGAGGTAATCTTTGACATTTCAAGCATCAGACTAGTTCCCAGGTTCTTCACATTCTCCAAGTCATCCTTCATGGAGAAGGACAGGTCCATCAGGTAGTACAGGTCAATAGGGTAATCTTCTGCCCGTTTGAACTTCAAGTCAAAAGACTGAGGCTCACCTGCGTGAAGATTTCATAATTACCTCTGGTAAAGCACTGTGGCTAAAATCCATTCAATTCCAAAGGTAAAAAAGACTGAGTCTCACCAGATCGGAGGGTGAGGGTGAGTTTCTGGGGCTGGATCTGAGTGATGTCCTCTGGTTTCAGTTTATCGGCTCCTTTTTTGCGATTTGTCACAGTTTTGTTCCTGATGACATCCTGGCTCCCGTGGGGGTTTTCAATCAATTGTTCATCACAGCCCCTTTTTAAGAGTGACTGCAGCTCATCACAACGGGTGGACACGGTCTCCCCCTGCTTCAGGAAGTTCTAAGGGTAGAAACCAAGGGATTATTAAATGTATAATCAATCAGTTTTACATATGACAGTCACAGATTTGTTATAATATCCTTGCATTATCCGGGAAAACTGATATCTCTCAAGGATCAGGAGAAACGTGACTCGGTAGGCCCCTCTCACACTCATCTTGGTTTAGAGTTCTCAGTTGGTCTGCACACGATAAATGTGTTTTAAAGCCCCAGAATCACGACTCCAAATTGTTTTGTCTCAAAAACATGAAAAACTTATTTAAGTTACAAAAATAGATCTAAAGAATGCAGTATATTTTTTTTTTAAATTGAAGACCTAATATATCAAATCTATGAAAATATAGTCCAACCATTTATCAATGATCTAAATTAATGTAATAAAACCTGTCAGTTTGTCAGCAGAATTTTCTGCTCTACTGTTACCAATCAAATATATGTCTGCTTTGGTTTTTTAAGTCAACACACCTGGACAATTTTTTATGTATATTTCTGATATTTTGTATTGTAAAAAATGTTTTCAAAAATGTTGATCAGCCTAGCTGCAAATCAACATAGGCAACAGTCTGAACCTACATTGTTACGTTTGCTACACAGTACAACTAAAATCCAATTGCCTTTCCCAGCAGTGATTACAACTGACAGTTTCATTTACATACCGGGTCTGAACACCAGCCACATTTGGCTCCAGCCTGGATGCACTCCCCGCAGTATTTGGCGTTGGCATTGATGCAGTCATTCCCCTCTGGATGGAAAACAAAGAATAAAGAAAAGAGGAGGCAAAATCAGATGGAGCAGGGATTCAGCACAGTCTCTGCAAAGTAAGCAGCTTGTTAAGCCTCCATGTTTATGCATCAGTTCATCTGGAAAGCTGAGTGATCCACGGTAATCAGAGAAAGAGATGGAATATTCCATCTTTCCCATTATCCTCTGGTGAATGACATTAAGATCAAATAGCAGGCCTCTGTCCCAGGGGTAGTCGTCATCTTTAAGTGCAGTTTACCATTCAGATGACAACAAAATTGCATCACCTAATGTAATGACGTCACAGCAATGCAGTCATACAAGCCAGTTTAGGTAAACACATGGAAAGGGGACAGATCATTCTTACCTTTCTGACCGTTACTGGAACAAAACACTGCTAATAACGTCGATATCAAGAGCAGCTTCAATTTCACGTCCATCTGAAAACACACGATAACATCAGATAACGTGAGTCCAGTAGTATCATCAGACACCTACAGCAGGTTGGAAAAGCAATATGCCGCCATCTTTGTTAAATATTAGTCTGTGTGCAGACTGATCGCTTGATTTCATAATATCCTGGTCAAAAGGATCCCACAGAGCAAGCAGGAGATGAAGCACTGGATCCATAAAAGGCTCGATTATAATTGGAGGTAATAAATTATCCAGTGCTAAAAGCTTTGTTATTCTTAGTCGGCCATAAGGCTAACAATCAGGTCATACAGTTCTCACACGTATGAGCACATTAATGTACCGACACACACACATGACCCCAGTGGTTTCTTCTGTAGCTTCATTTTCCCAACAATCCACTTCACTGCAAATAGCATCAGCTCCCTGGAGTCAACCACTCTCTTCTCATTAATATCGATCGGCTGTCTGTTCAGGCTCTTTGGGCGGCTTTATTGATGCACCTTTTACTGGTCTTAATTGAAAAGCACATGACTTACTTAGGATGAGAGAATTGAAGGACCTTCAGGCGAAGACTTAAATGTTGTGAATACAGGTCTGACAACATATGTACAGTGAGAATTCTATTTCTGTTTTGCAGCTACAATGTGTGCTAACATTTGCTAATTCATGAGAATAAAAATCACATCTGAGGCTGACAAAATGTCATAATCCAAATGTCATGATAACTGATCCAGTGTTACAAAAGAAATTTAAGTCCGGGCCAAAGCTGCGCACTAAACAAGTAAAATAAAAAAACAACAATCCACAAAACATTTCAAACTCTTTATGATCCAGTGGGATCCATCTTCTGGGAACCATAAATGTTTTAACATTCAACTTTTGAGTGATTGGAGTCCAACTGAAAAGATAAATTCTGTTGTTGAAACAATAAATCCTTCATCACTGTTGCTGTCTCAATAGAGAACAGACATTTCTGTTCTTCTCACAACTAATGGTTGGCAGTTCTAATGAGTGACAGCTGGAACAGCTCCAACAGACGGCCACCGCATCAGTGGCCTGGTGTCGTATTAAGGTGCAGAGGTCGGAGAAGGATTAGCATGTTCTGAATAGAATTAACGTGGAATGTTCTTCAAAACCAATATCTGGCTGGACCATAAGTCAAGGAAGTTGTTTCTATGAGAACCTCCACTGCGGTTCCTAATTGCTACCCCACTGGATATTAAAGCATTAGGTTCACATTAGAGCTAAAGAGAGATAACGTGACCCTCCGTCTCTTCATGGGTACTGAGGCCAGTGGTTGATGCTGGCTATTCATAGCGGGGGCTGCATTCCCTGACACTGTGGTAAAGGAAGCTCTGACGTTCACTGTGTCCAGTGTTGAGTGATGCATTCCTGAGTGTGTGTGTGTGTGCGTGTGTGTGTCCGTTTATACAGACAGGAGGCTCAGACGGCCTGTCTACAGCCACCCAGATTAGATCAACTGGCTTGAATCTCCGCTGCTGCAGTTGAGAGATGTGTGTGTGTGTGTGTGTGTGTGTGTGTGTGTGTGTGTGTGTGTGTATTTTCACAGAGGATATACCAAATTTGAACCAGGCTGCTGTCATTATTCAGCTACAACACATCTAATACGCTTTCAAGAACATACAGTACATGTATCACTAAATGTCTATGTTAGAATAAAAGATCCATACGGTGTTTTATCTGTCAAAGATGTTTAGTAAAAGTGACAGCCAGCGAGCGAAGGAGTGAAAAAAACAATGTGTAGGTGAAGGAATTTGAGATTTGCAAATAACAACATCACATTCTCTGATATTTTCTTTACAGTGTAGCTGTGGTTTCTACTTCAGCTCCAAGGAATCATTCAAATGCAAACTATGTCCATAAAACGCCAGTCAGGTGTCAAGTTAGAAAAATCACTATGTTGTCTTCAGTTCCAAGAAGCTTAGCAGCGGAGCAGAGGAATGCTGAGTAAAAACACTTGAATCTCCACAGTAAAATATGGCAAAGACTTAGAGAGGCCTGAGAAACAAGCATAGGGGGCTATGCTGTCTTTCATCTATACTTCACTGAATCCAAAAAGAGATTTCTTGGTTTATATCTTCATAGGAAGAAGCTGTACAGAGACAAAAAACAGACATCAAGCAAATGAAAATTTTTGGAGGAAAAGTTTAAACCCTAGTTTTTAACTTTAGTTAAGCAGAGCTGTTTGTGATTATTCTGGAAGCTTAAAAAGGGTATTTTTGGTGTATTACTTGCTGACCACTGCATCCCACTTTCATTCTAAGCACAAAACGAACATGTGTGGTCAACACAAGGCCTCAAATTTGTTGAATAACAAAAGTAATGTCCTGCATATAAAAATGTACTGGGGCCCAAGAGGCATTACATTACATTACATTACATTACATTATTTGACCAATTGGATGAAGCTGCATCTGGAGCTGAGAGCTAGGATAAAGGCTAAGGAAAGAGTAAATTTCCACTGGATAGATTTTCCTCATACATGCACAGAAATCTGGTTTGGCACAGAGAAGCTGCAAGCAAGGGATTTTTAGCTGGAATTCTGTCTGTTGGATGGATGAGATTTGTGGTACCCAGAGAATGAAACAATAGTCCTTCTTTGTTTCAAAGAGTAGTATCACAATAAATAATTAAACGAGTCTCAATATTAGTATTTGAATTTCACAAAAAAATTGAAGTATTACGCGAATCAAAACTACTAATATGTGGGGAAAAGGTTGAGGACTATTGATTTTTTCAACAGACCCCATGCTTAAATGTATTTATCTGATGTAGACAGACCAGCACTGTTACAGTAAAGGTGTTTGTGTGGCTCCTGTGTTCTTCCTGCATCTCATTCTGATGCTAACATGCATCAAAACAGTCTACTCCACAGTTCTTGTCCACTTATCAGATACACCCCAGCTGTGACTCATGGCTTTCAGTGTTGAACAGCTTCAAAGATAAGGTGTTTGGTTGCAGACACTGAGGTACATGACAAACAAACAAGAAACAAACAAACAGGTCACACCTATCAGGCATTCCTGAAAGACTAACCACAACAGAAACCTGAAACACTGTTAGCACTCGGACACTTTAAGCACTGGGTCACTGTTAGTATTGGGACACTGTTAGCACTGGGACACTGTTAGCACTAGGACACTGTAAGCACTGGGACACTGTTAGTATTGGGACACTGTTAGCACTGGGACACTGTTAGCACTGGGACACTGTTAGCACTGGAACACTGTTAGCACTGGGACACTGTTAGCACTGGGAAATGTAAGACACGAGGCCCATGATGTACGACTACAACCATGTATTTCTGACTGTGTTTTCATTATGTTTCATCACAAATGGATGTAAGTTTTCATTACAAATGGAGTTTTAAAGCAGTTAAATATTTACAGTACTTAAAAAACGGAAAGTTATTGAATACAAAATAAAATATGCATACAGGTAGTTGCATTCTATCCATTTAACATAGAACTTTATTGAATCATAAAGCATCCAGACATTCACTCCACGACGGTCTCCAGAGGCTTCACTTTCCATAATCACAGATAAAACCTCAGTAAACACAAACCATGAACTCTACTCCTCATTTTATGTTCTCTACACTTTAGCGAGAAGCAGCTAGCAACATTCCTTATAGTTTAGCTACTTTATTAAAATGGGCACCAGAAGAAAACACTTCTGCCAAGACTGCAAAACATTTCTTGGATCTGCTTCTGGATCCAGTAACACCTCAAAATCTAATTTCTTCACCCCGATTCTTAAAATATTCTGCTAATCAGCAACAAAGCAAAATTATTGGTGGAGGTAATGATATAATCTAAAACAATTTCGAAGAAGAAGAAGACATACACTTTATTAATCCCACAAGGGGAAATTATATTGTCACGCAGGTATAGTATATACATTCTGTGTTAGTTTTTAACAGTATA
This sequence comes from Antennarius striatus, assembly GCF_040054535.1. Classification (NCBI taxonomy): domain Eukaryota; kingdom Metazoa; phylum Chordata; class Actinopteri; order Lophiiformes; family Antennariidae; genus Antennarius; species Antennarius striatus. The sequence continues at coordinate 13,114,368 of NC_090795.1, forward strand.
CAGGCCCCCTGAACACAGCACACAAGGGGGCCAGTAAGCAAGCAGTTAATACACACACAACAAACGACACACATTGGGAGGCAGAGTGACTTTGCTTGTGGTAATCATAAGTAAATTTTTACTTTGAAGATATTTACACAGGATAAATAAACAAAAATATAAATGAAAAGCACCTTGAATTAACTTTTGCCTGACCCCATCCTAACTTAACCACACAACTTAAGGTTTGAGTGGATAGATTTACTTTTCTTTAAACCATGTCACAGTTTCTAATTAGCAAAAGTACTCCAACGAGCAATGTAGTGACAAATGACCAGTGGTCAGAGAGACAAAGACGCTACAGAGTAAAGCTGTAGCAGCAAAGAGCTGACGGTGGCTAACAGTCACAGCACCCTTTGTGAGTGAAGGTCTAGGCTTCTCTCACTCAGAATGGCTGTTCTTCTGGGGCTGTGAAAAGAAGGAATGGAAAAGAAGGAAAAACAGGAAAGGGCGGTGCACAAGTCTGAGGGGAAAAGGGCTGCCTCACATCCAAAGGAAAGGAAGTTACAGATTTCTTGGCTTTGCTGAGTTCACCTTACATTCTCTCAAAATCCTCCTTTTTAAGGTCAACACAGTATTTATGAGGTCATCTGGTAAACGCGAAAAAAAAAAAGAACAGGTCTGTATCATTTAGTATCTGTAGAGGCTTTGAGGATCTTAAGATTAGTTGATATTTTATCAAAACATTCCAAGATACATCCAGTCAACTGTTGTCAGTGTATGTTTTTTTATTATACTGTATACTCCCATCCTCCCTTGTTCTTTCCCTCGTTCTTCTCTCCCCCCTCCATCATACCACCCATACAAATGCTGCTCACTCCTTCCACAGTGAGCCAAACCAAACCAATGCTTCTCTGACTTCAATACCCTTCAAACGCTGCAGAGACGCCAGACAGAACTGAAGGAGAATACCAAACAGTGTTCGCTGTGTTTCTGTCCACATCCCACCCCCATCCAGAGGACCCTCTCATAGCAGACAAAAGCAATGAATCAGGCTGCCCTCTGAGAGCGTGACAGAAGGTCTGATCCTTAAAGTGTTCACACTCACCATCCCCTCTTTGCCAGAAGAGGCTCTGTGTAATAAATGATACTAATGAGACAGATGCTAATGTCTTTAATCTTTTGATGCCACATTGCTTCCAGGTCATCGATGTGAACAGACAACCCAAATGTGACCTTTTCACAGAAGAAAATGAGAAAAACACCCCAGAAGAAAGGAATGAAGACACAAACAACTAGAAAAAATGTCATCATAGTTTCCACATTACAAGAATTCTGGCATTGAATGTTTTGTCAGATAGAAAAAAAAGTGAAAAGAACTGTGGGGCTTGCAAGTGAGGAAAAAGTGACGGCAACGATTTTCTATCGTCTTCAAATATTTGATGTTGTCTTGATAGAAACAAATAATAAATTGGTGTTAATTAAAACAGTAGAAAAAAAGTATCAAGATCAACCAGTGAACAATATGTCTGTTAATTAAAGCTATAAAATCATGATACATGTAGCTCCTACTTCGTAGCTGTTGGTCTGTGACATCATGTTGTTTATTTGCCATTAGTTCCCATGAGTGATTATGAAAATATTATACAAGATAAACCAACGTTATTCATAATTCTTATGTGGCATTCTTAAGTAGCACAGAGAAGAAGTAACCCAAGAACTATTTGGATACGGAGAGACAGAGTTTTTCTGCTGCCACAAAGTTGACAAAGATGGTACTGTTAATGTATTATTAATCAGAATCAGATTCAGAGTTCTTTATTGAGCCAGGGGGGAAAATTGATTTTTGTTACAATAGCACTGCTCGAGAAAGAAGCATAGAAAATGTCACAATAAGAAAAAAATTTAGAGTCAAGAGCGAAAAAAGAAATGGAAATAAATAAATGAATAAAAATACAAAGGTATATACAGTTATTTACAGTTCTTAGTGTCCAAGCTTCCATTTGTTCTACTCCTCGGTGCATCACTGTCAGAGTGAGGAAATGTACATTTGATGGTCACAGACAGGACGGATTTCCTATGGTGCTCAGCAGTGCATTTAGGAAGGGTCACCCTAATGCTGAACCAACAGCTGTGTCCCATCAACCTGTTGAACAGCTGGTGGCCCTCATTGTCCAAAATGACCTTTAACTTGGACCATGTCCTCCTCTCCAACGTCATCAGAGAGTTCAACTTAGCCCCAACAAAGTCACCAGCCCTGTTCAGTCTGTTCAGTCTGTTGGCGTCCACCACCCTCAGACCACTGCCCCAGCACACCATAGTGTAGGAAAGCCATGGACACCACAGACTGGTAGAACATCATGGTGTTGGTGTAGATACATGGTGTAGATATTAAAGGGCTTCAGCCTCATAAGGTAAAAGAGACAGCTTTGGCCTATCTTACAGAATGTATAAAAGAACCTCAAGTCGAGCAGTGATAAAAGAGCAAACTGATTTCAGTATTGTCCAACCTTCTATATCTTTAAATCCAACCCTGCGCTTCTGGAAAGTGTCATGAGATTAAATGTGGGCATGAAAATGCAAATTTCTGAAACGAGGTTCAGAGTGTAATCTTGTTCAAACGTTACTTTCTTCACTTTACGGTATGATGAAATGTATTTGGAATAAAAAGATGGTTGAATTTTGGAAAAAAAATCTATCTAGTAGCTCAGGGATACAACAGTACAAATGGTTCTGAGTCAGGGAAAACAGACAGAAAAGTGTTCATCAGGTATTCCAGAGCAGTTTCCAAATAGATTTCCGCAATAAACCCGTAATTATGCACTCTGTAATGTTTTAACAAAATAATAAGGGTAGTAGTTACAGGCTAAATGCTACCTTTATGAATAGCTCGACAGCCAGCTTGTTGCTGGTCTTGAAAATTCTGCTCTGCTTTTCATACAAAACATTTAGCCACATGCGTCGACTTGAAGCTTGCCAACATTCCTGGTGTGTATGAAGGAGGCTAAAGATACCAGTCTGGGGGGAACTGCTTCAGAAGCCCTTTCTAACTTTGCTGGTAATAAAATCAATAACACTTAAGCAGTTCTGCTTTTTCAGCATATAAAATGTATTCGTATTGAATAGAGCTTGTACCTCATGAAATCATGTTGTCCAACAGCGGTTCGGTAAAAACAATTGAGGCCAAACCACAAGCATTGGAAGAAGGCCAAATCCATATCGCTATTCGTGGCTCCATCTCAGTGTTGAAAATAGCTGTTCGAAGCTAACTGTTATTTCTGACTCATCCTTTCCACCTGGCATCTGCAATCACTTCTAATGCATACAAGACAAGAGCAAATCTGCCTCCCACAGAGATAAGAAAAAATCTCCCACTGACCTTGAGACTTTAAAAGATGAGATATTGATGTCTCAGTCTGGGACACAGACTATGTTTCACATAATTACACATCAACATTGCACTGAATTTTAGAGGGAACAACGTGACTTTAGTCAAGGTTTCCTTAAGTGCATTTGTTACTTGACATTGAGTGTTTGTGGTGAGCAGGTCTAAGGGCTGTTTACACTCCAATGTTTCTGCTGAAGATGGAGGCATTTTTTTTTGTGCTTACATAGCACCATTTTAAAAATCATTACTATTTACATGAATCTCCAACAAGTAATGAAAGGTCAAAGCAAAAGTTGGTGGTGTAGCTTTTGGAAGTCAACACATAAATTGAGGTCACAGTTATAGTTCAGAAAATCTATATTGGAGGAGCATCAATAAATTCAAACGTCTGCAGGATAAACAACAACCAAGGCATTTAGAGATTGCAACATCCCGCGACTTACAGGGTACCCTGACCTACTTCCAGGGTAGGTCAGGGTACCTTGAAAGTAGTACCTGGCAAGTGCATAGCTTTGACCTTCAAGGGTAGATCAATGCTATGCACTAGCTTTGACCATAGTTCAAAGCTAGTGAATAGGTAGATGAAAGGTAGTGCTTTGATCTATGGTCTTATTCACACTGGCCTTCTCCCTCCTCTTTCTATCTTATCCAGTTCTTGAGTGTACAAAGTTTCAATATGACCTAGTTTTCTCAAAGTCAAGGTCATCAACTCATTTTCATTCCCTTTGCTGCCCGAGTAACCTGCTTTTTGTTTCATCATTCTATCAGTTGCAAAGATATTTGGTGGACATACCAACAGACGGACGCACGAACAACACAGAGCCACTGACAATTACAATACATCACCACTTTGAAGGGGGAAGAAAACCCAACATTGTTTGGAGTTCTGCCCATAGTAGGCTATCTGATGTCTGTGTACATAATGAAGGCTTATCAGTAGTGTGTTGTTTAAAAAGTTTCCAGAGCCCACTATCAAAAGTTTCCATTTTCATTTCCTGAAAATGCCGTTCTCTTAAAACTGGAGTTCAAGATCCAACAAAGTTTTTTTGGATAGTGGGTGAAATAGTCGTCATGCAGAGAAAGGCAGAACAACAGTCATCACGACCAACACTTTGGCTATCAGTCTGAGCTCAGCATTCAGCCTGTGGTGTTGGGACATCCTGTACAGCAAGCCCCCCAAAACCTGTCTGAGCTGAGCCGTCACTTCCTTTGCTGAAATACAGGAAGCTCATACAGAAACACACAGGAAGCCAGTGTCATGGTGACTACAAACCAGCTGCGATGTCCTCTGAAGATGACAAATCTATATTTCAATGAAGACAGGAAGGGACTGAAACAAAAGAGCGAGAAAGCAAAGGGACCACGTCGCCTTGTTTAGTTGCTGAGTCAAAAATGCTGTGAGCTGCCAAAACGGCAGCATATTGTCTTTGTGGACCCAGCGTCTCTGATTTGTAAACCTAAACCAGGCCATGAATGTAATCCAAACTCTGGGAAAAGCTAAACAAGCTTAAAACTGCTTCAGACAACACCAAAGAACCCTATTGGGAAGAAATAAAAAATCTGTGACAGATATTAATTTGAGAAAAACCACAGAGCACCTGCACTGCTGAGACAGGGAGAGGAATAATTTAGATAGATGGAGGCAGCCTGCAGTCTCCGATAAATATTTACAGAAGGGGGTGATATTTTAACAGTCTGTGGGAATGGAGACAATGATGAAGACCAATTCTCAAGAGCTAATAGTCCCAACAGTCAGTCTGCTTCATAGCAGCTGCTGCCATTGAGGATGAACTGTTATGATTATATTAAGTCTGGGTTGGTCTTAAGAAGTTAAACAACACAAATTTATTGAAATGTGCTAATATAATGTGAGCATGAGATGATAAGGACATCATCTAGCTTGCGTTAGTAGTTTGTACAGTATAAAATGTAATAACAAACATTCTACTAAGGTCATCTTCCTATAACCTTGTGGGCAGCTAGGATTGTACTAAACACCAATGTCAGTTTAATGTTTAATGTTTACTTGGTTCACAATTATTTTACAGCATGTTAACAAGCTAATAACACGCACACACATACAACGAACAGAACCATGTGGAAATGACTGAACTGAGTTATGCGCTGTACTGTTTTTCTTTTTTAGACAAACAGATTTGTCATCATGTGGTCTTAATCCAACATTGAGGCATCAATAAGACAGCTGTGGACACCTCCAACCGGCCGTAATGCTTGAAAACTAGCACATTAATGATAATCAGATGTCTTTCATTAGGCTGCAGACCTGACACATGAACTAAGGGACTTTCATTTCCGCTACCACGGGAGAACTACAGAGCTAAAAACAGTAAGCCCTCCACAGTTACACACATGTCCTCCCGGGAACAGCAGAAAAAAATCTGTCATGTTACATTCTCACAGCATATTGGGGAGGGGGGTTGTCACTAATCGGACATCTTGTTCTAAAATGAAAAGTCAAGGCTTGCATTTCAGTGCCTCCTGTCCAGCGTCCCTGAACGGGGACAAACTGAATTAGAAATATAAAGTTGGTCTTACAGCCAGAACGAATAGTGTGGAATTTTTTTCCCCCCCAAAAATTGCTACTGTTTGACATTATTTGCATGCTTCAATGTAAAATGCACATGTTTTGTGGAGTTTTTTAAAAGGCATCAGTGTCAGGAATATTATGTGAAATCAGTTGAGATCTCTCTCTCTCTCTTGATATCCTTTATTAGAAAAGTGACCATTCAACATGTCTCAACCCAGTTCAAACATGTTTGACAGGCACAATAAAACTTCATGTAACTTCATACTCATAATGGCGATGAATGATTTTGTTGTCCTTTAAGAGAAAGATGAATGCAATAACGATGAATAATCACGTATGAACAATGTCATGAGGTTGAGAAATGGTTAAAAATGTGTCTTATCACGCCCCGAATGCTCCGTGCACACAAAAAAATCATGATTTGAATGCTCTGTGTAAATGAGGACATAAAAAAATGAACAGATTGCAAGTTGCACCAGTTGTGGACAATTAGACAATTAACTCACTTACTGTTTGATATTTCCTGATTGTCTGCTGTTATGTTGTATTTTATCTTTTAAAGATTTGTGTGGCTTTCAATCTTTTTTCAATCTTTTAAATTTGATTGTTTTTATCAATCAAATTCCTGTAAGAGGAGAGACCACTTTACAAACCCAAATAGAGATTATAATAAAGAACATCTTTCAACACATCTACAACTATAAGAATCCTGGCTTTGAAGAAGAACCCATCTATGACGCCGTAGGACTACAAAGTGTTTCCTGTTTCTGAAATGTCAGACTGGTGGTGACTCATGTAAGATCCCCAAATCACGAAAGTCCAAAAGGCTCTCTGCACAAATACAGAATCAATGGTGGCATTATATAGATTCATGCTTAACTGATGTTAAGTGCATTGATTCTGATCTTCTCCTTCTACTTCTCCTTTCGGCTTTTCAAAACCTGTAACGTGCTGTCCCTCTGATGTACTTATTCCTGATCCTATCCATCCTGGTCACTCCCAAAGAGAACCTCAGCATCTTCATCTCTGCTACCTTCAGCTCTGCCTCCTGTCTTTTCCTCAGTGAAACTGTCTCTAGACCAAACAACATCGCTGGTCTCACCGCAGTTTTGTACCTTTCTTTTCATTTTAGCTGAAACTCTTCTATCACACATCACACCTGACACTTTTCTCCACCTGTTCCATCCAGCCTGTACACGCTTCTTCACCTCTTTTCCACACTCTCCATTGCTCTGGACTATTGGTTCTGATCACTAGTCAATAAATGATGATGTAATGACAAATAATAGTAATAATAAAATAATAATTAGAAGGAGAATAAAAATATCATTGGCGTCGCGCCCAGACTCTCCCCTGCCTCACTCCCCAAGTTCGCTGGGATAGGCGCCAGCAACCCCGTGACCCGCAACAGCACTGAAGATGTATGTATGTATCATCATCATCATCATCATCATCATCATCATCATCATCAGCAGCAGCAGCAGCAGCAGCAGCAGCAGCAGCATTCTTATGCAACTCATTTTGCTCTATCATTCCCAGTGCTTATCAGGACTAGTAGACATAATAATTTTTCCATGAAAACGTCAGAAAATAAGAATAGAAAAATCTAAAGACTCAACTGCTTATTATATTTAATTTATGAACAATGTTGGATAGGCTATAGTATGCATAGTTTGCAAGACAAACTACCGACAATACTAGAATGACGACAATATGTCCTTGTCATTGTATGTTGGAGTAAATGAAAAAAGACAAAATTCTGATTCACTGTCCAATCAGACACAATACCAGACACCTCAGGATGTCCTTCTGCAGGCCAGGGGTTAAAGGTCCTGCCCATAAACATCCCATTATTATCCATTTATTTATTCTCATCCCTCTACTGTTTACTGTGTAATAAACGCCAACAACTCTGCTTCCTTAATAGGCACAAAGTATTGAGGTTGGCTTCTCAACCACAACTTTCCATTTGGATGCAATTACAGCTGGACTGCAGCAAAATTTTAGTGTGTGTTGGACAAGTCAGTGTTCACATTTGAATGAAGCCACATTTCTTAAGCAACGTTTTCAGATCCTTTTATGAATGACAAAAATGGTATTTTCTCACACACTGGCTTCTGCAGTTCACACTTCACAAAACCACATTAATGAATAAATAAACTCACATTATGCAAGTTGTGCAATTATTTGGTAACTTGTTAAGCTTCATTTTTCTGCAGATTTTAGCAATCAGGGGTCAGCTTTAACCACGCCATTCCTCATCAGTGTTTCAGAAACGTGTGTTTTTAGAAACGAGGGGTGTCCACAAAAGACCCAGAGGTGTACTTGAACCCAATGTGGAGAGAAAGACTGAACAGAGAATGGCAAAGTCAAAAGGTTTGGCTATGAGCAAGTCTGGTGGTCACAAACCAAAACCAAGAGTGAGACCCACCCCACAATCTGGATGCAAAAATAGACAAACCTGGGCCAAACATGACTTCCAGAAGAAAGGAACAGAATACAAGCAAAAAAGAACAGTAGTGAGTTGCAAATCAATAGCTGAGGTTTTTTTTTCTATTTCAGTCCAATTGAAATTAAAAATGACTGAGTGGGCTGAGAAACCTTTAGAATGTAGGAAAGACTGCAGAGGTTTGCACTTGTTGGTCAGGCAAACAAATCACTGCTGAACAAATCACAGAAAACTGCTCCTCTGGGATTACTGGTTGTAGATCCACTTTCATATTTGCATGAACGCATGTGTGCAAGAACGTGTGTGAGCGGGGTGGGGGTAAATGGTTACAGCAGTCGATTATTTGCACGCCTCTGAGCTTAAGAGCTCCCCATCCGACTCAAAGCATGTGTCACAGGGGCCAATCGTACACATCCATCTCCTCTGTCCCAAAGGAACACGGCAACACAGAGTCAAAATGTGCATATTCATCACTTCCGTCTCCAGGGGACAACTACACACATAAGGTGTGTGTCACTCAAAGACGCAAACATCACACGTCCACAAGAGATATCCGGGTGTGGCCATCTGTGTGCAGTAAGTAGCCTCGTAAATCAGGTGGGAGCACAGCTGCTCCGCAGGGGTCACATCCATTCAGCTGGTGGCTACTGGCTCCGCTATGTCTTTCAACTCCCCCACTGTCCTACATTTACCCTCCTCCTCAATTAGCCTTCCTCCCCTCCCTTCTTACTGTCCTCCCCACACCCCCTCTCATCCCCCTTCCTTGGCTCCCTTCCTGCCTCCATTTCCCTGATTAAACTGTGCTGTGGAATCAGTGTGGTCAGCTGCATTCAGAGGGCTCTCATCTCGTTGCTCTCATTCAGATGAAAAGGGGAAACTGGAAGCAGGGCAGCCTGTCATTTACCAGTAACAAGGAGTAGGTTGTGCTACTGTGTTTTCATGTCATTGTTGTAAATTCATGTTTCACTTCTAAATAAACATCCTCACATCTCAGCTTGCTATTTGTAACACCTTACTTTTTCATGAATTTCTTTTTGTGTCTGTGACCTCATTGATTTGAGATGCTTTCAGGACTCTAAGCTGTCATCTTCTCATCCAGCATCTCATGTTGAGAGAAGTCTGAAGTCCTTTCAATGGAACATTCACTTTGAATGTGACAGTCTATTGAATGTAATTATAGCGTAATATTTCATAATTCTAAAATAAAACAACATAATAATGTCTCAATATAATAATGTAAGGTAACCGGGTGCATTTGAAACCTGTAGACGACCTGGTTAAACTATTAATACCTTTATGTATAAATAATGGCGTCAATAACTCATGTATAGCAAGAGTGAAATGTTAGCTACTAACTGTGTTCAGAAAATAGTATTCTGTAAATATTTCCGCAAAAGTAACACAAACTTTCATAAAAATCATCCTAACAAAAATAAAGAGAATAATTTTTAGGCTGTAATAAAAGCAGTGTCGTGTTGAGCCGTATTTGTCAGCTTACCGTAGCGTTGAGGTGTTATTTCGGGAGCCGCATACAGAAGTTAGCTAGTGATGATCCGCTAGCAGCAGCTTGACGGACAGCGGCAGCGACCGTCTGCCCTGTTGGCACCGGAGTCACGGTATACTCAGCAAGAGTCACGGTAGAGTCCTCTGCCGCTCATTCCCTCAACTTCCCTCCGCGAAAAAAAAATGAATACAATAAAATAATAAAAACAGTGAGATTAGCAGAAGGTCCCAGAGGCTCCCGGACACACGTCTGCTCCGCTGTCCCAGCCTGGAGAAAGCGGAGATGTCGACCCTCCCGCAGCGCTCCAGAGGGACCCCCCCTCCTCCATCACGGACTGAACAAGCGCTAGGAAATTCACACAAATCACTTCCGGCTGGGACATTCAAAGTAAAGCACGAACTGTGTCCTGTTTGCCGCAGGCACATTTTTATTCATTGCCACTGTTGTCGATACTGAAGACTACAGTATTATTAATGTTTGATATCTTGATTATTGTCCTGTACAATGTTTTTTAAGCTTTAAGTGATCTGATGATGCGACTTAAGACTTAAATATTCAAAAAATCACACAAAACTGTTGCTGTTATTAATTTAATAACTTAGAAATTTATTAATTTATTAATATTTCATCCAATACCTGCTTCATCGCGAGAGTCGCAAGGTGCTGGAGCCTATCCCGGCTGACTGGGGGCACGACGCAGGCTACACCTCGAGCGCAACGCCAGTGCACCGCCGTATTATTATTATTATTATTATTATTATTATTATTATTATTATTATTATTATTATTATTATTATTATTATTATTATTATTATTATTATTATTATTATTATTATTATTATTATTATTATATTGAGCATGGTGCGCTTAACCACTTTATTTATTTGGGTGAAAACTACAAGTAAAATATTTTTTTTACCAACAACAATTTTTTATATAAAGAATGAATGCAACTGAAAGAAGAAAAAAACACAACTGAATAGGCTGAATATATCATAAAAATGTGTTACAGTATAAAAATGGTTCAAGAAAGAAATAAAAATGCTGAATAACTACGCATTGTTAGCACTCTTATGGTACATTTTGAGGGCTCCTGGTGTGTATGTGGCCCTTAGGAGATCTGGCTGTGTGTTGATTTCCAGAACATATCAATTCACACATGTATTTGAACTATAAAAATATTTTGCTAAAACTTGCTATAGAATCACACAGAAGACTAGTATGTAGAAGGGAATGATGTGAAATGTGCTTTCACACGTGGTTTTCAATGTGAAACTGTACTGCCAAATGACTGCGAATGATCACATCTTCATTGATTTTATTTTGAAGGCAGATGGTTTGTCTATTCGTGTTGAAATTTGCAGCTCTAATTCAGACCCCCTCCCATTACGTCACGACTGGAGGACACGCCCACACATATTCATACCTATATCCTATAATTATTACCGACAGCAGTATATCGCACTAGCAGAAATAATGTTAATGTAAGACTTCAACTGTGATGTTGTGAAATACATTCATATTTCTGTGCAGATATTTAGATAAACACCATAAAATAGCTGTGAAGAAGACACTTTTCCATAATTTAGGTACCACTGGCTGTTAATCTCTTCTTAATCGTTTGATGTAATTTCCCCTTGCGGGGATTAATAAAGTATACTTCTTCTTCTTCTTAAATATTATTGTATATCAACCTTAGCCGCCCGCTTTAGTATCCAGTATTTATTAATACTGCGAGTTCAGCTTTACTATTGCAAAATAACAAACAGGATTTTTAGTTACGAAATGCAAACGATTATTATTCTTACATAACAGGAAGAGAAAAGTAGCTGCCATGCAAGTGAGATTTTTATTTCTGATATGATAGGGGTGATATATTGGGGTAAAGTTATGTCTATTTACATTTCTTTATAGTATACTGATTTATCAGTACTTCCCACTGACTACTTAAATTTCACAGAAAGAAAGAAATCTAGAGATCGAGATATGATGAACTTATGTACGTTAAAGTGAACTTTTCCTTCACAGCAGTGGATTATACAGAATCTTCCAGCTGACTGTAACGTTTCTGGATATGTTCCAATGAAAATAATCGAACCAGCTAGTATTTGCTTGGTGGAAAAATTCTCCAGCCGTAGTAGTGAAGACGTATTGGGGAAATGTGAAAGAAAACAAACCATCATGTCCGGAAGAGCCTTGCATTCTGTTTAGTCTCTGAGGAGTGTTTTCAGGGAACGCAGCTCTCACTTCCCTCCTCTAGAGATGAGTGAGTTAAGTTTTATCTGCTTCAACTAGATACCGACATTCTCCTTTTCCCACACTGTAAGTTCTGGTATCATATGATTAGTAATCAATTATTTTTCCCATAAGGCATTAATTGTCATATACAGAAGAGCAGCATGATTCATGTAGGACTCAGATCCTTGCAGAATTCCTTCTGGCAGATCTGGAGGAAGCAGATATTCCAGAAGTGATTCAGACCAGAGTTACATATGCATGAATCAAATCACAGTGAGCAAATCTGGTTTGATTCACTACCACTAGTACAAAGTGGAGGTGATGGTGATGAAGATGAAGGCTGTATTGAAACACATACTGTCCAACAGGCCTATGAATGTTTGACAGACTCAGTCAGAAGACAAGAAGCAAAGGCTCAGACAGACTGAACACAGAGTAAATCCAGAGCTGAGCACCATTTGAATATGTCATCAATCTATCACTTGGGGTTTGTACGGGTTTCAAAGTTATCGTTTATTGTTTTATTATTGCGTAAATATTTTCTTTTTATAAAGATCACAAGCGTTCACGTTAATACTCCCACTGCTCCTAGTGCCTCCTTGTGGTCTGTTTTGGTCATTGCATGTACAAATGTCTGCAGTGACACATGCCTGAAAGTGCATTAAGTAGTAAGTTTAATTAATATGCGCTCACTTTTCTTTTAATATAATTTAAAGTGCCTATTACCAGCGTAAAATCTTATTATAAAACTGGAACTGTGCTAAAAAAATATTTTTCATGCTTTTATTTTGTTTTGCCTGGAGGAAAAGAACACGCGTTTCCAATAATATTAACAATAGCCCTCTTTTGTTCTCCTGTCACAGAAAGGTGGTAAGACTTTGATAATATCAGGGCTCATTAATTTGATTTAACCCTCCTTAATTTTAGTTTCCGACCGTGAAACAACAGACTACCCTCTGGTCTAAGATCATTTACTCCATTGAGCCATCTAGTGGAAACATGAACGACTACAAAGTGGATCTGTATCCAGGCTGGGGGACGTTAATTTATGATTATGGGTTTACTGGCAGTGGAAATACTTGTGTTATTGAAAGAATTTCAAAGGTCATTGTGAAAATGGCAAAAACAGAGGAAATTATGAGCAAGAAATATACTTATCATATCAAAGGTAAAAGTATTCCCTGTGACTGATGTATTATTATGAGTAAAGTAATTAGATTACTGTTTTGACGCAGCACTGCATTATGCATGCTGGCATCAGAGCTGCTCAGGTTGGAGCTAGTTTGAGCGACCTTGCATGGAGTAAACTAGTTTCCATGTCTAAACCAGAGCAATAGTAACATGATGAATGGAGAGAAAACAAAGATCTGCCACAGAATTTTAAAGTTCTCCCATTTGAAATTTACACAAAATATAAAGCATTCATTACATCATTCTTAACATACTGTAATACACTTGTATTATTTATTAAACAATAAGTAATTTTAACTCTTGGAGCCATGAATACTTATAGAAATTATGTTTACAGGGGAAATAGCTGATAACTGATAACATTTAATTGTGATCAGTTTACATCAGCACCTATCCACAAAATTTAAGAACCACATTTTCATGTGAAGAATATGAAGCATTTAAATGCTGTAAACATCACCGTATTCGATGGCTGTTAATATTTTCCATGACTGCTGTTTAGATCAAACAAGCAGGAGCATTTTTTTTCTCTCTGAAAACCTTAATCAACTCTATAGCATTAGCACACTGGTTATTATCTAGTAATAACCATAAACAATTTGTACTGAATGAAAATATTTTATGTGCATTTCCAGTCATGAATCTTTGATTGTAAATATACTTCATTAAACCTATGATTCTTCGAATGAAAGAGTAATTTATCTACTTAATTGTTGCTTTGTTCTGTAATTTAATAAATTACTGAGCTTGGCTTCTCTTTTTTTTGTCTTCCTGACTAATTAATGAATGATAATGTTAATGGAAGTGCTAAAGTATCTCCACGCAAAAACTAGTATTAGAAAAGATAAAGAGGACCTGGCAGGGCTACTGAAGAGATAACCTGGCAAGGCTACAGATATCCTGTGTGTGAAGCCAAATAGTGTTGCAATTTCTTAGCTTCATATAATACCCTTCATATAATGTTTATTATGTTATAAATTACTGTCAAATAAAAATATATATCTGTACATATTCATGTTTATGTATCTATATCTACATGCATGCACGCACGCACGCACGCACGCACGCACCCACCCACACACACACACACACACACACACACACACACACACACACACACACACACACACACACGCACACACACACACACACACACACACACACACACACTCCTTCCAGTGTCCTACCATTATAACATACCATTCCTTTTGGAATCCTCGTTTTAATGTGGTCTCTAATTCCTAGATGAAACACAAAAGAGATAAAAAGAAGGCTATGTCTAATTTCAGCTAATGATAGACCAACAAGAAAACCAGCGGAGTGACAGAAGCTCACATCAGTTCCTCATTAGTGGTCAGTACCCGCCCTTGCCCCCATGTGATGATCCCCCCCATTGTGTACCGCTCCCATCACTCCTTACATTACAGACTTTACTGGAGTTATTTCAGCACAGAGATCTGGACGGAAATATTTCACATATGTGACTCTTTGTCACAGAAAATTGTTTAATGAGTTTTAAATTAATTGGGCTGTAACCAAATAAATGAGCAATTTCATGTGAAGTGGCCCATCATTGGTATCTAGAAAGCAGGGGCTGTGAGACAAGATATTCATCTTCATATCTCTGTCTCTTATACTGCATTTTACTTGACTTTGATGGAAATAGCAGATGTCGCTTCAAAGAGTTGTTTGTGAGGCTGCGGGTTTACCCTTTACATCACGGCTGGGATGTAGATCTGACTGGAAAAGGGGGGGAAAGAGTTAAGATTAAGGCTCACAACACAAATATTCCTCTCTCTTTTTTAAGGCCTTGCTGTTTATTCTTTTTTCCCCCTAGAACAGCAAATTACAGAAGCAGTATTGAAAATAAAAGTCTTATTTTCTTGTTCTTGTAAAAAAAAAGAAAAAAAAAGAAAAAGATCTGCACAAAATTTGAATGACAGTACAAAACGAAGCGTTAATATGCCATTAAATGGTGGAGGGACATTACGGTTGGAAAATCTATTTTGCCTTTTTCAATAATGAAAACATCTGAATATTTTTACAGCTCAGAATTATATCACACAATCTGAAACTATATATATATATTTATATATATAAATGAAATAAATGAACATGTTTTTTTTATTTTTTATTTTGACCTCTTGTTTTTTTTCTGCAAATGAATACTATAAACACATAAACTTCTTAAATATATTTATCAGTGCAACATTGTTGTTATGCTACAGTATCCTTTTTCTCTAGTTTAGCAGATGTGGCTGGAGCTGCAGTCCTCTATATCTGAAAACGCAGACAGTATGGTATAGAGGTCAATAAGAGTGTGTGTGTGTGCATTTGTGTGTATGGAGTGGGGGGGATGTCAAATCTGAAATGGACAAGCTTCGAATGTGTTCACCACGGCACGATGGCACAACAGCACACAGATGTGAAAGACTTCTCCGCTCTCAGGGCCAAGTTTGTGATTGTTTGACTCCTGAGTCTTTGTGTCCTTCAATGCAACAGAGTTCACACACAGTTCCTTCCCTTGTGGTGTCTGGTGACGGATCTGATCCATCTGTCCGTCTGACAGCAACAGCTTCAAAAGCTGGTCGAAGAGTTCACATTGACGTGACATTTTCCACTTATTTAAGCTTAAAAAGAGATAGAAAAACTGATCATCACTCATCGTTCCTGTGTATAAATGTCCCATCAGCAACCCTCTTAATTTCCCCCGTGGGGGCTCTTGACAGGGAAAAGCAAGCATTGAGTTTTTTTGTGAGTGATGAGCATTGGTGACCTGTCATCTTGTGATAGTGAGTGTGTTGGTGATAACCCCCGGTGACCAAGACGAGGGCAACCATCCTTTGGTAAAGCCACAGAGGGCAGGCCAGGCGACCTGAGTCAGGTGACATCACTTTGATCCCCTCAGTGTTCCGACATCCCGTCCCAATGACATCAGCTCTGACATCACAACGTTATGGCTGCTACACTCGAAACACGTACAACTCTTTGCAGCCCGTGAGGCCTTAAGCTACATTACAGCATGTGAAAGATACAAACCGCATTTATCAAGAGATAAAAATGTGTCTGGCTAAAATAATGATAGCACCATTCTTCAGTTAGTGTGTATAACCCTCTTTTAATAGACTCTTATCATGAGGGAATCAGTAACAAAGTGCATTCAAGCTGCAACGTCTAAATAGCAGATTTTTTTAGTGATCGATCCACAGTGAAGTTTGGAGGTGAGAAGCCAGGCCTCAGCCAAAGCGAAGCAGTGATGATTGTATTCATTTATCTATTTATTTTTTGGTATGCCAGCAGATGTTTTCTGTATTTTACCACCTCCTCTGCCATCGCCAGGAGTACCTCTGAAGCTACGTGACCTTTTAACTCATTTTACCGTCAGTGGTTGTTTCCAGGTAGCTTGAATGCACGTTGCAAAATGATGTGATATCAACATCACATATATTTGAGTCAATAATCTAAAATTAAAGACAAGAACACTGCACCTTCCACAAAACAGTCAGACGATTGTATTTACACACACAAACCCATGAAAAAAGGGATACTGCAGCTTTTTTCTGTTTTACTTTTTTTTTTTTTTTTTAAAAAAGGGCAATAAAATATATTAAAACATATTTACAGTGTGTGGTTTTTGGACAGAAAAAAAGCTCTATGATAGATTGTTTTTACTTTTTTACAGGTATTTATATGATAATGTGCCCCTGTTTCCTGTCATTTAAACTCAGGCCTTGTACAGTAAAAAACACTCAGATCAACAGTTGAGGCCAACCAAAATTTTCTAAAGGCACTGTCAGAACCATACATTGCCATGAATGGACCCTCACTTTAGAGAGACATAGGTCAAAGGGGAAAGGGTATGGTTTCAGGGTCATGGGATATGGGCACACCCTGTATGCCACACCATGGGGCAAATCTACAGTTTTGCCGGATATGGTTCATTTACGATTTTGATACGTCTCTTTCAAAACTTTAAAATAAACAACAGCCTTCATAAACTGATAATAAAAACATTTCTTTTCCAGAAAATGATAAATACTTTAAACATCATTAATAAATTGGTCTCAACACCAGCATCCGATTGTAAAAATGAATGAAAATCAAAATAGAAAATTAAAATATCATCTAAATCATCTGTACATGTTTTTTTTTCTGTATTTTATTTTTACACAGTGTCCCCTACTGGTAGGTTCTTTTTACTGCAGCTCCTGAGAAAACTGTGGATCAGTCCAAACCTCCCATTGGTTCCTGAACCCGTCCCTCCTCCAGCGAGTTGAGAGTGTCGGCAATCTTTTCAACCTGTCTGCTCACAGACACATGAGGATGTACCTACAGTCAGTCTGGTGCACAGTCTGCGAGCTCTGCAGGGCTTAAAGTCACATGGATGCACACAGTCCCATCTCACGCCTCTGAGTATGAGCTCTGTACATTGAGTTTGTCCTTTTTTAGCTTGACACCATCCACTAGTTCAAAGTTATAGTTCTCCAGGGCCGATAAGTTTCTGTCTGACATGCCTCCATGTGAGCATGCACAGTACAAGACCACACCGCAGATGGCACCCAGGAAGACACCCAGGGCCGACATGGCGATGATGGTGATGAGGATGGGGTCAAGTGTCTTCAACATGTTTCCTGCTCCGCTGATCTGGTTGGTCTCCACAAAGTCAGGGTATTCAGTGATCTCTTCGACTGGAGCAGAGAGACAGAAGAAGCAGACGAGCGTGAGGCACGAGGAATAAGACTCAAATCTGGAGGAAAATTGGGCACACGTTCAAATGACTTACGGATTTCATTGAAGCGATCCTCTGGCAGCATGGGTTCTGTAGGTATGTCGGGATCTGTTGAAACAGAAATTTGAATTACAAGCCGCAGTGAAGTCTGAGTAGGCATATTTCATATTAATAAGGGAAAGCAGACATTGTTACAGTGAACACTAACCTTTACAATCAATCATGCTGAGCCCATCCAGTACTTTAATATCATCCACTGCAATGTCTCCCCAGCTCTTTGCATCCACCAGGCTCTCAATCACCACCTTGATAAAAACAAAAGTACAGTAACCATTCAACTGTTTCTTAAATTCATCAATGACAAGAGGATAGGCGCAGTGGAAAACACCTGAAGAAGAAGTCACAGACTGGAAGAGCGGACAGCTCTGATTTACCTGGTAGGGTTTGTTAGTGCGCGGCACAAGGACACGACCTTCCCTCCACCGGTTGCCTTGGTGACCGCTGACTGTCCACAACAGGATATTAGCTGGTCCCTCAACTATCTGTTTGCGCTGTTTAATGTGGAGCGTTCCAATGTGTGACCCGAACATGTGGTACCAAAAGGAGACGCACAGGTCTGCGTCTGGAGAGCTGACCACTGGGCTGACCAGCCGAGCCACCTTCGTCTCCTGGGGACCCGTTGCTAAAGTGTAGATGAAGTTCCCAGATCCACCTGTTGGACGATACAGCTCGTATCAGTGACGCATAAAAATGTAACTGCTGAATGTAAGTTTCACGTATTGTGTCGCACACTGTCCATTTAACGGTAGTCTTTACGATCCCCACCTGTATGGTCCATGTTAGGTCCAGTGTTGAGGGTGGGGGTGCCACTGGACTGGATCTGCCACCTGGAGCCAGTGTCCTCTGATGTCCAACTGCAAAAGGATGGGTCATTGGCCCAGCCGAAGTCACAGGCAAACCACAGGAAAGCTGTAAATGCAATAGAGAAGGGTTAAGGTCACGTGTCAGAGGACAACACATCTCATCATCCTCCTTAGGACAAAAGTTAAACTTGTCAAAAGTTTTTGGGCGTTACATGAACACCTGGGGGGCTTTCATGACATGACTTTAGGCTACACTTTGGAGCGTTAGCCACACTTCCTGATCAGATGTGAGCACTGGAGGGCAGTAAAGAGCTACAGGGTGTAAGTTTGAAATCACAGCTGAGTGAGTGAGAAAAAAAAAAAAATCAGAACCAGACGGGGAAAGACTGACTCTAAGTTCTGGCTCTAAGATGCGAAAAGAGCAAAAAGACAGCACAGATGTAATTAAGATCTTAAGTTTTGGCTGCAGTTAGTGATATCTTTTAATTAACCTGACACTGTATACAAAGCAACACACAGAAGGATCCTATAAACAGGTATAGCATATGATCAGGACAGGGAAAATGAAGGTGGCGCCTGAGCCGGTTGAGAAAGAAGCATTCATGGCGGCTCATAGATATCTTTGGTTTGTAATGAGAGCAGAGATTTGATGGCATCAATGTTGAAAGTGTCATGGCTCCTTTCCAATGATGAGTCCCCTCATGGACATATGCCATGCTGAAGATTCCTCAGGAGACTAAAAGACCACATTGGAGCCCACATTCGTTCAAGAATCTCAAAGGACTGGGATATTTCCAACGGTACCCTCTGCCTTAAACTCATGCATAATCTACCGTTAGAGATCCAATCATGTAGTTCTTCAAATGAGAGACTATGTAATAATTCCTTTAATAACAGGATGATTTTAGTTTGAATTTGCAGGCAAGGACTCTAATTACCCCTTCAGTACAAAGGATGTAATTCCTATGTGGAACTCCGTTTCATATGCCAAACCACAATTTTTTGTCATCTGATCACCAGTGAAGATGACTTTAACTTTTATCCTCATTCTTTGGAGGCTTAACTTAAGCTACCAATAGGCTGTGGATATGATGAGCAGTTATATGACTCATTTGGTCATTTGATGACATTGTGTTTTTCTTCTTCGTATTTTTCGTATTAACTTTTCCAAATGCAAATTTAAAGAGCACACAAACACACACACACACAGCCACACACGCTCTAACACATGGAACTGGTTTGCATTCATCGTTTGAGAGCTTGAAAATGAAAAGTCATAAAGTTTACCCACAGACGTTCCTTCGACCCATAAACATGCACCTCGGCTCCCATCTACAATCACAGCTGGTTCCCCAGCAGACTGCAGACAGACCACAGCGTCAGCTGATAGAGTGAACGGGGGCTTGGATGGAGCCTATGGCCCATTAGCCAAGGTCAGACTGGGGCACAGCCTCTTAGCTGGCGAATGCCTCATCAACCTGCTGTAGGAAACTGCACCGTGTATGTCAGCTCATGTGACCCCAAAGCACACTTCATTTCCTGTGGTCATGTGCATTTTTGCGTCTCTGTGTGCTTCGTGTGTCTATGTATGCAGTTAGTGTGTGTGTATGTGTGTGTGTGTGCGTAGTGTGGGCCGGTGTCGGCCCAGTGATTAGTGATTGTGCTGAGGAGGCATCAACAGAGCACCAATGCTAATCATTGACTAATCCTGTATCACACAAGCTCCCTCAGGAGCCTCTCAGGGCCATATCATCAGCTTTAATAACAGGAGGCCGGCTGCTAATCATTAGCTAAGGAAAAGTCTATGGTAATGAATTTAGCACTTAAATTATTATATTTGAACACACTGTAATATAACCTTGAAAGAAGTGCATGGAGTTTTGATGGTGGTATAGAAACATATCCATTTTCTGCTCACCTGGGACGGTGTCCACTTCAGTAGTAGTGATCTCAGGCTTTCTGGTAACACCTGTCAAAATAAAGAACATTAGCAGCGTTCGCCCAGCCTGGCAAGAGTTACCGGAAAATTCTTTTCAAATACCTGCACTCATGCATTAAATGCCTTCCTGCCCTCTAAATTTAGGATAATCAATACATGCTTTGTCTATCCCTTTAGTGTTATGACTTCCTTGTCTCAGTATATCCACCGTGAAGTATTTATATAATACTTTCAATGCACGTGACTGAGACAATGCTCATCATTGGAGACTGCAGGTTAATGGGGGGTGCAGGCAGCTGTGCAGGCTCAGTGAGTTAGTGGGTTAGTGGGAAATGAGGCCAACAGGAGCAAAAGGAGAGGAAGGTGCAGCAGGACAAGACAGGTGAGAGATGAAAGGAATGAGAGAGACAGCTTTGGCCTTCTGCTGGGTTTAGAAGCAGGTGTGTGTGTGTGTGTGTGTGTGTGTGTGTGTGTGTGTGTGTGTGTATGCACACATCTGTTGATCTCAGGTGCAAATGGGGCGATCTAGTGTGTTTGCAGAGGGGGAAGTAAGAGGGGATAAACTGAGAAGGGAGGTGGGAGATGCTGCTGAAGCTAATTAGAGCTGTGCACATGCCAGAATAGATGTGGGTGTATGTGTGTGCAGTAGATGGCAGATTAGCTACAGCGTTAAAGGTAACTGTGACAGGGAGGGGGGTGCAGATCAAGGGTGAGAGGCATCGAAGGGGGTTTGCTTGCAGTCTCGTGAGGGCGATGTTAGCACCTGTCACGTCGTAGTCATCACCTGTGCCGCTGTGACAGCTCGCCTGGTCGTCGTCGCATTCGTCCGACGGAACGGTACTCGGGACCACCGTGGTCGGAGGGGGTGTAGGGGCTGCAAAGGTTGAGAAGAAGACAAGGTATCAAGGTATTAGGTATCAAGTTAAATGTGGATACGCCTCTGAAGTAGAGACTGGAGCTTCAGTTCAATGACTTTTAAGCTTTCAAGCAAACCAACGTCTCCTTTAGTTTCCAGAAATTGTAAGGAATTTTTTACTTACCATTAGTTATTATGATTAGCATAAAATTACATTCTTGGTGTTTGGCATGATTGTGTCGTCACTTTAAATGACGCATTGCAAATTAGAGGGTCAATGCTACGGAGATAGAAATAGGAATACATCCAATATGGCAGCCGCTTAAATACTTGAGGTGAATACCCGTAAATAAGTCCACGCAATGTGTTCACAGTAAAAATAAGTCTGCTATAAACAATGTAAAGAGAGATATATGATGTTTCACTAAAATAGAAAAAGTGCGCATGAAAGCTTAGCATGTTCACACTGGGCACAAAGCTGTCTAACCTATCAGTGTTTCTGCTTTCATCATGCATGTAGGGGCATGGGTGTGTACAAAAATGAAGCTACAGCATGATGCCTACTGCTTGAAGAACCAGAAACATGGTTTGGGATTGGCTGTAGGCAGGGCCATGATAGCGCCCTATCATTATGGCCCCGCTGCACTTGGATGTGGGCCTGGCTCTAGATCCACTCCACGTTCCGCTGCCACACAGCCGTCCTGTGGTGTAGCTGCATTTGTATCTGTGTGTGTGTGTGTGTGTGTGTATGTGTGTGTATCTACAGAGAATGAGTAATGAATGGGCTTCCCCAGTGGAAAGGAAGGATAAAGGAGGAGGACAGAAAGAGACAGACATACACAGATAAAGGCAAACTGCTTGAAAAGGTATCTGTCAATATTTGCGTGCGTGTGTGTGTGTGTGTGTGTGTGTGTGTGTGTGTGTGTGTTTTGCTCTCTCTCCGTCTAGGAGATGAAATATGAGGCAGATCAGTCCCTCTCTGACTCGGGGTGGGGAAGGTCAGGGTTGGGGTCAATGCTGCATGAGGGAGCTTCTCCCAGAGATGAGTATTTAGTTTTTTAGTTAACACACACACACACACACACACACACACACACACACACACACACACACACACACACACACACACACACACACACACACACACACACACACACACACACACACACACACACACACACACACACACATGCTTATATAAGCACCTGCATATGTACTTGACAGTGTGTATACGCCTGCAACCACATGTTTGGCAGGGTGATTGCGGTTACTCTGTGTATATGTTAGTGTGAGTGTGTGTGCGAGTTTGGAATTAACACTGAAAACAAGCATTATCATCTGACTAAAGCTCCCGGTGGGAGCCCACGAGGCTTACAACAGAACGGGCCTCCCTGAAATCCAATATGCAAATCCACTTAGGGCTAGCGCTACACACTCTTATATCGCTGAGCGGCTTCTGCGCTACATTGGCTTGGAGAAAGGAAAAGATAAAGAGCTAGGGCGAACATATGCGTAATGTTAAAGATAACAAAGTGTGTGTAACCCTTTGACAGATGAAACACATGCAGGGCTTGGGGAGAGTGCGATGGGGCCAGGCTGCAATAATCCTAGTAGGCCAGGTGGGCTTTCATTTGATCCCCTCCAGAAATGGCTATCTATGGGGGCCACGTTGATGTAAGAGGGAGACAAGACAACTGTCCCTTGTAGGGATAAAGAGCAAGAGCTGGACAGCTGTGTGCTCAACACAGTCTGCTCTCACGGACATCTTTAAATAACTATGGCAAAGACAAGAAGCACAAGTTTACAGCCATGTCATTAGCTGCGATGATAGATGGCTCACCTGGGTACCTATCAAGACCTGTCACTTGGGAACACATGTCAACAAAGTCTGCAGATGAATATGTCAAGGGGTGACAGTAATGCTCTCATTGTGGGTAGGAAAATATATATTCTAAAAAAATTTTTTTTTTAAATCTACAGACGTCACCAGGAGTGAATATTTCATTACCATGAAGCATCACCACAGCTGGAAACGCCATTAACGTGAGAAAAAAAAAAGGCTTTGCTCTGTCTCCGCTGGCAGAAACACCATTACTTCTGGTAGAATCATAAGCAACCACTATAGGTTCAACCACCATTCCTACTGAACACATTTTTATATAATACGTATTAAGACATGTTTGTTTATTTACATGAAAAAGTCACTTTTATGCAATTTTGAACAAGAGTTTCGAGTTACCTTCAATCTCACAGCCGATGAGCTCCACCCGGAGACCCATGCCAGTCGGAGTGGCCCTCTCTGGGTAAATCCTGATGAAACGGGTGAGCAGAGGCTCCACTATCCTCAGCTCAGGAGTGTCATAGTTGCTATTCCCTTCAAATATCTGGAAGGTGAAAATGAGAAAAGAGGGAGGTTAGAGGGATAGAGGAGATGGTGGAAGAAAATACCCCAAAACCCAAAACCTATTGGGTTTGAATCATGAGAGTTAAATACCCCAATATAGACTTGCTTCTGTATTGTAGAAACTAAAGTGCTGTAGAGGAATGATACTTGCAAGATGGGATGAAGGCCACAAAGAACAGAAGATGACCAGGACTCTTTCAACATAATGACCTCTAAAATGCAGTTTATGCAAGTGATTCAAGAGGATGGTTGTAAAGACAACATGCCTCACACCAACTTTTGGTTTCCCTCACAAAATGAGAGAAAAAGAGGTAGACATGGGTTTAATAAGTGGGAGAAAATGAAGAGATAAAGGACAGACGGAAGTGGATTAATGGATGTGATCACATGAAGGAGCTTCGGTGCGACTTGGATGGTGCGAACCTCTCAGGCGAGAGGAGGGAGGTGGCTAACTGGGACAAGGCGGATATGGATCCTCCTTAGTCCCGTCATAAATCAACCATCAGCCCATCTGGATCAGATTTATGCCCTGTCAGGGATGCTTGTAATTGGGGACGAGCTGCTGTAGCTTGTCTTTGTGCGTGTGTGGTTGTCTACGTGCTCGTATATATACATTGTGTAAGTGGGCGCATGCATTGAGCAAAGTGTTGGCATGTGTCCTCTGTGTGTGCAGCGACACTGGCTGATAAATCTTGGGTCACTTTTCCATGTTGTATGTTCTTTCCTCCTTCCTCCTCATCTTTCCTCCCATTTTCTCAAGACTCCCTTCACCCGTCCTTCCTCTCGAGAGGTTTCACTATCCATTTGCTGGGTTGAACGGTGTGTGTGTGGTGCAGAATACAAAGCGAGACGAGAGAACTGGGAAAGGTCTTGAGATGCTTATCCTAATGTGATTCAAAACACTACTGAAATTGACTCTCAATGACTGCATAATGACTCATAACTGCCAGGCACAATGCTCCAGTGAAAACTGTTTTGACGTATCTAAGAGACATTTTGAAATGTATGTATTCAAGTAATTTTCCACAGCGCTGATATTTTGGTCTAT
Source organism: Antennarius striatus (assembly GCF_040054535.1). NCBI lineage: Eukaryota > Metazoa > Chordata > Actinopteri > Lophiiformes > Antennariidae > Antennarius > Antennarius striatus. The sequence goes on from NC_090795.1 coordinate 13,139,504, forward strand.
TTTAGAAATGAAAACCAATTTCCGTGAAAGAAGTTGACAACCTGAAGAATCGTTAAAAAGGCATTATGGATTCTCTGGGTGGCGATAAGCTACTGATTAGAAGAACTGAACCAAGACTTCGATGACTTTTGGCGTAGCACAAGTTCTCACCTTTGGCTTGTTTCCATTAGCGTCAAACACCATCCTCCAGTCGGAGCCATTTGTGCTGTAGCCAAGGCGGAACTTCTTCATGAAGACTTTGTTCTCACGGTGTTTCCCTCCTTGGATGATGAACCCCTTCACGACCTTCTCCTCACCAAGATCCACCTGTAGCCATTCACTGGTAAAAGGCTGGGGCTGGGGCAGCAGGGTCCACCCCGTCCTGCTGGTCAGCAAGCGGGCGTTCTCTGGTACCCAACTCCGGTCCGTATGGGATGATGCAGTGATCTGGTTGTCAGTAATCAAACCAGACACCATGCCCAGCATGCCAGAACATGGATACTCTGAAAGATAAAAAAGAAAGCAGAAAGCGTTAAACGTTTTGATTCAGGCTAATGAAAACCTGCAGATGTTTAGATAGGAAACAAAGGACTTGATCTATATCCAAAGACTTGCTAGCTCACATTGTTTACTATGGCACAAATGTAGTTTTGAGAGTTCAGCTTCTTATACCATAGGGGCATCAAGGATATTGAAAGTCAAAGTGAGGAGAACAATTCCCCCAACTCTTTGAGATGTTGCTGTGATCTCTCCCTCTATTCTCTTCCTCTCTGTGTGCCTGCAGATCTCATGCATACTAATTCCTCCGCCTGAAGCAGTTGTCTCCAGGCAGCCAATTAAAACCCTCCTCTCAGTTTGTGCTTCCATGTCCTGTGTTCTGGGAGCACTTTTTTTCTTTTCATCTCCCCTATCCAACCCACCTCTCTCAACAGACTCAGATATACTCAAAACAAAAACACATTCTCTTTGTGTTTTATCTTCAGCTGCACTCATCTTCTACCTTCTGCTCTGCAGCTGTCAACACCTGTAGGACAGGTGTCTTCTAAGACCTTGTTTTCCGTCCACTTTTTCAAACTTTCCTCCTTTTATTTTATTTTTCTGTCCTCAGGGTAGGTCTAATTTCTTATTTGCTGTTAATATTTATCACCCCTTTATATCAAGATCTGAACAGGAAAACAACCTGTTGCTGCAGGTGAGAAGCATTTTTGCAAAATATAATCAGAATTTTGTCATTTTTGAGATCAAATTCCACAACCTGATGAGTATTTCTTAAGCGCTAGTATTATTTTTGATATTTAAACAGCTGTTTCGCAGATCGTACAGCTACACTGCAAAATTGTTTTGTACTTGCTAACTTTTAAAATATTACATTTGCGAATGTAAGATCTAAAAGTTATACTATCATAGTAACTGTCTTACTGTGTAAAGAAAAAAATAATATTATGTGTTTTATCCTCAAATTCTGGTATTGCTTGTACTTTATCTTCTCCTTTTGGAACGTAAATAAAAAAACTGACATATTTTTAAAATTAGACTATAGAATATGGATATTACATTTCAAAGGATTTATTACACAGCTAGACTGCCAGAATGTTTTAAAAAATAAATGTACAGTATATTTTAATAATAGGTTTTCAGTTCTAAATCATGCTGTTAATTCCAGCTGGATATTTTTTCTTTGACCTTTTTTGGTGTTCATTTCAAATATGACCACCATGACTAATAAAAAGATAAATTAACGTAACCTTTATTGGTGCTAACAGTTAGACTTTCTTAGTCCTTATACTGATTTCTTATGACAATGGGAATCACAATGAGTGTGTAAAGGTCAACTGTACAATCTTAGCTTAAAGAGCATACAAAATATCAAACGGATATCATTCTAAAACACCTCAAGGTGTAAATTATGGTGCCAATGGTTCCACAACTTTCTGCCAACATTCCTCTTCAGTGCACTGGAACCTACAAAAGTTTCTCAGTGCTGTAATTACCACTGGATTTGTGAGAGTTAATAGCTTATATCGGTGCAAATCTTTCTTTCTTTCCTTTCTTAACTGAACTCCAACACTAAATCCCAAAACACTGAGTCAGGGACTTGTGGTAAGCAATAAAATATTTACAATCTGGATCCCACAGAGGGCAAAATCCAGGCATTATTATATCTTCTGTGTCTCTGCAAGACAAAGTGGACACTGTACCACTGCAGAACTCAATAGTTGCTGCATCTGGGAAAAGTCAGTGAAGACTTGGAGAACAAGGCAGCATTGAGACATGTTTTCTCTCTCTCTCCGGTTATCTAAAGCCGCTATATAGACCCATGAGGTTCAGAAATTTTGGAAAAGTGAAGTTGGAGTAACAAACACTGCTGTGTGGATAAAGCAGCTCTTCTGCTTTAAGGGGTTTTTCTACCTTCTTCCTTTCATTTTTGAGTAAGATCTATTTTGTCAATGCTGGCCTTTGGTGGAGCAAAGCTCAGGCCGTGTGCACTGACTGCCTCTCAAGAGGGAAGACATGAGATTAAGGGGTGCAAGTGAGATTTTAAGTAAATTTGTGTTTGTCTGATCTGAGTTCAGACACCGGAGTGAACTCCCTGGGTCATCTGGAACGCTTCATCAAGTTCAGCTGCGATCACAGAAGCTCTAGAGATGGCACGCAATGACACACCCAGGAGAACAAACACGAGTGTGAAGATGGTGATGTGGGCCACATTTAGGCTTTAGGTGGAGCATCAGGCTTCCGTTAGGGATATTTATATACCATGGCGTATTTACAACAGCAGGGCGGTGTATGTTTTTATTAATGAGTAGCTTGCACGCAACAGTGATGATTTAAGGAGCACACATGTAACATTGTGGAGTTCAGCTTACCCTCTAATCTGATGCCTGAAATGTCGGTATAAAAAAATGATAAGAGGAAAAACATTTTATAGAACTCAATACAAATAGTTTTTATCAATTTTATAGCCATATTAAAGCGACAGTGACCAAGGCAGTGCATTTCAGCAAAACACTATAAAAGCCACACATATTTTAGAAAAAAGTTTTTCAGAAAGTTCTGGTACCAGGGATTCATAACTCAAGGTAAAATAGAGTGAGTCACAGAGTTTATGCAGCCCTCTAGAGCCTGACAATTTTTTTTTAATGCCCCAATTGTACTGTGAACATGGAGCTGAGATGGCAGCGTCTCCGGAGGGCCCAGGGATGCTGACGTCCTAAAGGCGGCCCTGTGGTGAGTATGAACTTGTGATGTGTTTACGCTCTACGCAGCGGTCTGGTCCCTTGCCCGAAACAAATGCCCCAGCTGTGGCCCTGCTGGACCCACAGCGCCTTGTCTGTGCAATGACATGAGCAGTCACACATATACAATATCACCCATACCTGCAAAAACCCAACACAGAACCCCTGAATGCTTCGGAACATTCGGCTAAAGATTTAGTGAAAACTAATCCTAACCTTAAATTTAATCCAAGACTTAAAATTGCACAAAATTGCTGACAAAACTTGTTAAAATTGCAGAGGACTTAAAATTGCACAGAATTGCTGACAAAGCATCACTGCTTCTTCCCGTCATACAATGGACTAATATGTGGGTAAGAACAAAAGCCATAGACAAGCATTAATTAACATTCAATACACAAGCTCATAAACCTAGAGAGATAGAGGCAGATGTTCTAAAACCATATGAAAATATGCCACACACACACACACACACACACACACACACACACACACACACACACACACACACACACACACACACACACACACACACACACACACACACACACAAGCCATTCATTAAAACAACTGACTAAAAAAGGCAGAGATGAGACGAGCGTTGCCGAAATCAAAGCTCTGAGAGGAAAAGACAGATTGTGGCTAAAGAGGGGGCCAAAACCAGATCAGCAGGAGGGATGGGACCAATCAGATCCCTCCCAGTTCCAGCTCTTCTCTGCTTGGCAGCTGGTGGCTCCATTTATATTGAATGAGCTACATCTAAACATGGGGTAACATAAATAGGTAATCCGCCTTCATGGGCCACTCCTCTATTATGCAGCAGCTTGCTTTAGCCTTCAAGCAGGACTCTCACAGAAATAGAACATCATCTCACACCTGGCAGAAGTAAGGTGTTTGTGCAACTTGGGCCAGGATGGGAAATACAGAGTATGTTACACAAAGCATAGAGATAAACTAGCGCATGTACAAAAATAACAGATTGAGTGCTATTGTTTGATTGTTGAGTGTTTCATATTTATTAATGTAACCATTCTATTAAAAAGCTGTATGTTCTCAGCAGCAGCCGTGAGTGAAGAAAGAGCTGAGATGTGTGCTCGTATGCATGCGGATCAGCAGGGATTCAGCAGGACCCACCTGATATCTTACATCCATACACCTCGAAGCGCAGTGCGATGCCTGTTTCCCAGGTAACCGGACGGATCCGGATGAAGCGTGTCAGCGTGGGTTTGGGCAGCATCGTCTTGGCAACGTCTGTCGGGTTGGTGTTGCCTTGAAAAACCTGTGATAGAGGAATAAAAAAGTAAATTATTGACAGAGTATGTTGAGTTTTTGATGCGGGTTGGGAAATTTCTCAGGCTCACTGAATCTAGAAATGAATAAACCAAAGCACAGAAAGATGTGAATTGAAATGAAGAATCTCAAATCTGATGATGGAACATAAAACAGCACGAGTTCTGTGATTGGTCGTATTCTTCACTGAGGACCTCATACAGAAGTATAAATCTAAGCATCTCAAAACACAATCATTGTAATGCTGTGCAACGTTGTGTAAATGTCACACCCAAGACTGGTTAAAATAAATTTTCTGTCACTCCGGAAATTTTATTAGCACTTCCTCTCGCTCCACATGCAGCGCCACAAACAAGCCCTGACCTGTGAAACCCGAGGCGGTATCTGTAACACTCACAAGACCAGACTGGCTCAAGATGGCCTTTTACTATCCTCTGGACTCAAGCTTGGTGGAGGTTTACTGCAGTGTCTTGTTTAAAGGTCAGATGTCACTGTTCTCCCCTGGGGTCAGTTGACAGTTTACTAGCACCATTCCACCAGGAATGGCCACCCAGCCAACAGCTAAACCATTCATCACAGTTCATCCTGCGTAACTAAATCACGCTGATGACCATGTGACCTTGTGAACTCCCTACAGAGTGACTACGTGGCATACTATATCCAGCTGGGAGCAGCAGGATGGACAGTTCACCGAAGACACACACTTCTGCCCACACAGCCTGCTGTCCCACGGCAACTGAGTCCCTGAACAATGTCAGTCGTCCACATCACTAAGGGACCCTGCAAGAGCCATCGACTCTCTTAAATGTCACAGCGAGCCTTCGCTCAACTCAGTAACAGTGGCTTTTTCTTTAAGAGCTGCGCCAAGACACCAAACTGCAGACTCAGCATGTAGCAAATGCCCTCCGCACATAAGCACTTCAGAGTCCAGACAGGCCGGAATCATCGCGGCCCCTTCAAGCCCTCACTGTCCAGAGATGACTGTGTGCTTTGGAGAAAGTATGACATAATCAGGGCACGTGTACGCTGCAGCTTGTTTGGATGTTCTGTTGTTGAGAGCTTCTTTCTGTACCACTTGCCACCTTACCTTATGGTATTTACATGTCACACACACAGAACTGTCAGGGACAGACATCTCACTGACCTTCTGGGCACCCAAGGAGGACGGTTTGTTTTCCTCCAGATGGATAAAATCTGGTCTGTTTGACAGGCTGTTCTGCAATCTATGGTTAGGGTCTGTCATGCTCTGGTCAAGCATGTCACCCCCCCTCCCCATCCCCTTCATTGTTCTTCATTCTCTCCTGGACACACCTCTACCAGCTGCTCAAACATGACGTGTTTCTTTCCATCCCCTTACCATTAAACTCCTGTTTGTCAAGTCTTTTGTCATCCCTGTTTCTTTTACTACAGCTTGATGGGTGTTTGACATACAACAGAGGCTACATTCCTTACATAATCCTAACTTCAGAGCTCTATGAGGAACACAGTGAGTACTCTAGTTAAAATACCAACCACTTACACACAGTGGGTACATTACCGCAACAAGGAAAGTACATAATTACATGTTGGACGACAGAGAGTCAAATATACATAAGGGTATTGGGTGTTTCCCCTTCTGTAATGCTTAATGTCAACTTGAACAAAACAGCAATTCAAGCTAGCAAGCTGCTGCACGAAGCTGAGATAGTTCTAGTGTACTTCAGGCTTAAGAGATGTTCTTATGTCATTGTCACTGGTCAGGTGGATGCAAATGTTAATTGCTTTTATGATCTGTCAGCTTTGCTTTTACAGCCTTCGGTGTGGTAAAACTGTATTGCATGACATTTTTATCAGGCAATTTTAATGAAATAGAGACCGCTACCTTCTGTTTGGAGCCTTCCTTCAAAGTGATCCAGTCTTCTCCATTTGAGCTGACATCCACTTTGTAGGTCTTCACAAAGTATACTTTCCGGGTCTCCTGGGAAATAGCGCCCTGGGTGCCGATGGCTGAGACAAACCGCAAGAACCCGAGGTCCACCTGTGGAGGGTGAACAAAGAGACAAATGACAAAGAGTTGCTTAAAATGGTTCATCACAAGTAAATGCCAGAGGAACTTTTATCTTTCCTGAGAATACTGATCAGCTGTGGTCACAGCAGCTGAAATACAGTGATCTTTTCTCTTCAAATGGATGAATAATTTTTCCAGAAAAGGCCATATTTAAAGACTATTTTGCATTCATAATGCACCAGCAAGCTGAAGAGTTAAAATAAAACCCCTCTATTAAATCCCCTTTGGCTAGAGCCTCATCAGCTGCTACCTGGAATTTAATAAACAGCAATGAAATGATATTCACATTAACGAAAGGGACACAGGATGACAACTTAATTTCCTGAGATGTGAGACAAGAGCTTATTGGATAAAAGTGAATGTTGAATAGAGCGAAGTCTGCAATCACATTATCAAAACTGGCCAGGAGGAAAGAGAGATGCAAATTGAATATCAAATATTGTGGCTTTAAAATATGCAGAGTATTATAAAGTAAAAATGAGCGGAGGTACATGACTGGGGGGTTATTGTACTTTTGCAGGGATACCACCAGAGGCAGTGGGGTCAGCGGTATGTGAGACTGTAGGGTCAAGGCGTGCTAACTATTCATATATTTTAGTAACATTAGTAACATTAAGACATTATATTGGACTGAAGAGGTTTCTGGTTTGCATTAGACATGGTACAGAAGCACCGATTCTGTCTAGCAATCATCATCCCTGTTCACAACGATAACCATCCCTGCTAAGGAAGGCAAATCACATGGTAACAGAGTCTTCCCTGTGTCACCCTGTAATTTGTGTCTGTGGTAAAAATAGTCTGCAAAGTCATGTTTTATTATTTTAATGCTTCCATCCGTTGCACAACTTCCCTTGGACTATTAGAACCTGAACAGAAATCTAGGAGTGAGTTCATATACTACTAATGACTATATGACAAATAAATCCACTACCCTTGACTTCTGTGTCCACATGCCTTCATCCGTTACAGAGGACACCATTGGGTACAGTGTAAAATTGAAAGGCTTTAAAAAAAAAAACCTCAATGTCTCAAAGTAGCAGCTTAATCTTAACAAGCGATAAGAGAGTCCCTGACAGACTAAGCTGACGATAATGAGGAGTAATGGTGTTGCGTGCAGAAGGCACTGAAACACCGAAGTGATGCAGGAAGCTCGGGTGGAACAGATCTCTGGATCACGACGAGAGATGAGGTCTTTGATGTTGACATGAGATGCGTTTGGACTCTGATGGATTGTGACCAGAATCTTGAGTAGATTACTGCATCAAGGGTATATGAGCATGAGTACATGGTGAAGAGGGACATCAGTGAAATCCTTTATGTGAGAGCAATTAGACAGATAGAAGGCTTAGACATATTTTAGAAAATTAAAGCCATGGTGATCTCCTGTACCTTCAAAAGACTTCACAGAGCTTTAACTTGTTAAAACCATAAATGGAAAGCCCAAAGCGGACTTTGTCTACTAAACTTATATCCAGTACTGTGCCCAATTTAATGACTCAGAGTAAAGAGCAGAAAAGGAACATCTGCATGCCACAGAATGCTCCTGCACCTCAGATTCACGTCTAGTAGTAAAAAGACCTAAACAGATGGGACTAATAAAAGAGATTCTACCATGCTACTCTGTCTCTCTTGGCTTCTGAAAGGATTTAATTGGATGGATGCTAACAAAAAGTCACATAAAGCGACAGAATACCTTTGTTCATGCCTATAAGCTAAAGGGGATTCTACATTATGTTCCAGAGTTGTTTTGGGTCCACAATGAGAGACAAAGTCAGATCCCTTCAGCTTCAGATGGTTCACATTTAATGATGGAGGAGTTGAATTCTTCTCGGCAGGATGAATAGCCACATGTGCCAGCACTGGATGGGGAAAGCATACTGGATGGCTGTGAGGATTGTGCCAGTGTATATTAGCCGAGGCAGGTCTTTAACCTTTATGTTCAAATGGCCCGTTTGACTCATTTCCAATTTGGACCAATGGCAAAGTGGCTTCTTGAAAAGGCTCATGTAAAATATGCTTAATAGGAATAGTTGGCTTTGGGACGTTTTCTCTGAAGGGATCTCATTAGGTGTAATGGAGAAGAAGAGCCACTGGGAATTAAATGAGAGGTGGGGCTAATTGAGAGCCGTTACGCTCAAATCTCAGAACCACAGCCTGCTCACATATGAGTGGGTTGAAGAGTTTTGGACTTGTCTAATGTTAATCAATATTATGGGCCAAATGGAAAGTTTATTCTGTTATTGTAAACTAATGTTTTTATTTATAGGGTAGCAATTTTTGAAGGGTTCCCTGCCAATGGGTGTGGTGTTCCAACATACTTTCATCACTTGTGGTTCAATAGTTTTAGGGTCCCGCAAACCACAGAGATGCTGGGGCAAACAGAAAATTGCAATGTTTAAAATGTCTTGGCAAAAACACTCACATTTAATGATACTGAATATATGTGACTTGACTTCCCAAAGGGCATCTGGGTAAGTTGTACTGGGATATGATGAGGGGAATAATGATGGAAGAGTGCAGAGGGGATGGAAAGAGGGAAAGCAAAGAGAAGTGTGAAGACAAGAAAGTCGGCAGAGCAAACAAGCCCCCCCCTCCCCGACAGTGATGCCTTTGAAGATATGAAGGACAGAAGCATGGGGTCTCTGCTCAAAAAGTGAACAGACTAGATCAATTTCACAGACTTGGGCTGATAACAGGCCCTGTGTAATGAGCAATGCATGATTTATTAATGGTAGGAACAGGGCAGAGGCAGCGCCAACAGATTGAGATTACAGACCGGTTTTAGACGACTGGATATAAAGTCTGTCCTACAATACAGACCAGGGTTAGAACCAACAGACGGAGATAATGATTACTGTGGGAACTCAATTTAGCCCGGAGCCACTGACAGCATTATATCTATAGACATAAACCAATAACCAAAATTTGGAAAACTGCAAGCAGTGCATGTTGGATCTGGTGTAAATAAATCATTCTCAGATGATAAACTATTTGTCATTGAGCCCCAAAAGGCTAAATCATGCCTAATGGGTGATGTAGTCACAACACGGAAGGCATGAATTATTACTCCTAATCTAGGATCTATAGGGACGTGCTGCATTTTGAAATGTTGCTGATCCATAAGAATGAATCTTGTGTCTGTTCCAGTTCCACCATATTAAGTGTGCGTTTGGACCGAAGCCCACCTACGGAGAAATGATACTATACATTCTGGGCATGCTGATGCACACGAACTCATAACTGGAGGGACACACATACCTTGAGCCATAAACATGCCAGCTGGGGTAAGAAATCATCCAGACTTTTCAGAATCTTTCCATAAATCGATATGCGAGCAGGACTTCAACATGTCCTTGTCTCACGGGAGTATTTTTCTCCTCTGGCACAGTCCAACATATGTTTGACTGTGTTTGTATGTGTCCATTATGTATACCCTACCCTCCAGTTCTGCCACAAACTGATTACTTAAAGCCCTTTGATTCACAACAGCTAGCATGAATAGTTGCAGTCGTCATACAGACTAATGAAACGAGAAAAGCATAAAGAGAATTAACTCTGCTCGGGCTTGTTAAAGCAGCTATTTAAAGCCTGGTGTGCAACATATTGGAATCAGCATCAATCATTTAAACAAGGCATATTTAAGTATGTGTGTAAGCGTGGGAATAAATGGTGGGAATTAGGCACAGACAGTGTATTTATGTCTTTACATGTATTTGTACAAGTTTGAATAAGAGCTTTTCATATCATCCCTCAACCACGGTGGCAGCTGTTTGCATGATCATTAGGTCTATCTAATAGTCAGTGCATTGTCTCTGTGCTGTATGAGTCAGATGTGCGCCAAGGCCACATGATATGTATTTGGGGATAAAGGTTAGTCATTGTTGTGTGGGTGCAGTGTGGGTTTACAATGGTGGGGAGGCGTGTTCAAGGAAAAGCAAAGGCTCAAAGGCTTTATCTCTTCCTGCTTGATTGGCTTAAGTGACTTGCCAAGAAGTTGCATGCAGCAATCCATACTCTGGGAGAAGTTTACAGAATACTTAACTTTAAATCCATTTCTCTGCTTCCCCCAACAGAGAGAGGGAAATAGTTTCCCTGTGTGTGTGTGTTTCTGTAGGTGTGTGTGTGTGTGTGTGTGTGTGTGTGTGGGCTGCTGAATAACCGAGCCCTCTAGGGAATGACTTCATTCGTTTTCCCTCACCAAAAACAAGAGAAATGCCAATGGTGAGAAAAGAGGAGCGCTCCTCTGTTTTCCGAAGTCAAACAAAAGCTTGTAGACAAACAACCAACCCCTGAAAATACCTTATGGATCTCAAAGCATGGGGTAGTTAAAAGAAATAAAACTAAGATGAAGAGTCTGTATCCTTGTTTTTTTTTGCATGCAAAATCTGATTATAATGTCCATTTTATGCATCTAAGCCCAAGCAGACATTTTTGATGACTGCATTCAGCTAGGTAACTGAAGCCCGGATGTTGTATTTTTGAACCAGCAGTCAGCAATCTGTTCACCAATTTCACCCACAGTAATTTGGTGGTGGAAGCTCTTTGGAATTAATCCTCCTGTCATGAAAATTGTATTACTCAACTGCTGCAGGACCTATGAGCTCCGCTCACGACCCTTCATTTATCACAATATTCACCTGACGGAATTACAGTTTATTTTTAGCCCCCAACACCTCTTTGGTGGCATTAAATTATGCATGTCTTCCCATGAGACCATCATCTGTTTTCCTGATGCAGAGGGATGTATAGGGCAAATAACATAATAAAACAGGTGATCTGGTTTGCTGTATGTGAGGTGAGCTCCAGCTCTGATTTAAAGTTTCAGCTACAGCTGATAGAGGAAACATTTTTAACAGTCATGTTATAAGATTTCCGGCCTTCTGACTCATCTTGAAGACTAACTCCAGGGTCGTTCTCATCCTTAGAACACACACATGAGTAAAGGTCTGAGTAATGGCTGCGGAAATAAAAAACAATGATCAGGAAGGAAAAGATGTCGACTTGAAGGTATGTCATGTCTGGGGGCTGTTCAGTGATACGAACCCAGCATATACAGCTGCTGATGACTATTCAGCGATGACGGCTGACTACAGGGCTCTCGGGCATTTCCCTCGTCTGTGGTGCAGACACTGAAAATGACACTGATTACGAATGAGCTGGATTTTTGTCTCCGGATACTTTTTGCTGCACTGTTTGATTTAATTACAGCATTCCATCCTTCATGTTTCGATTTCCAGTCCCACTTTTGGGCTACTCCACTCGAGTACGGGTCTCTATCCTCTCATTGATTTTGCAATTGAGAGTGAGGCCCGGGAACAACAAGGCACAGACAACATCCATTGTTTCCATTTTTATAACATGATGATGATGTCACTGGCAGCCCCGTGCCAGCCACAGCTCCTCTGCGCGAGCTAGACTTCATCAAGTGAGACACTAGTGTTAATTACCGGTCCATATTCTTATTACTCATCACTTGACGAGGCGGTAAGCCCTGAAACAGGGACATGAGTGAGGAGACAATAACGGGGACATTTCAGCAACTCAATGACCCAGGATAATTTAATGCACATTTGGATGAAAAGAAAAACAGGACATGGCAGAGTGCGCTGCTTCAGCATCTGCTTTCGCCTCTGCACTCTGGGCTGTGGAAAAGATAAACGCTACGATGTGCAATTAGTGGTCGTTCAGTTGGTCAGGTGGTGGAATAGAATATGTTATTTTTGCTAAGTGGTCTTAGTTTCGCTGTGATGTTTGCTTAGCTGTTCACAAACTGCAGCGTAAACCTGTGGCAAGTTTGTCTGTAAAGGGTTGGCTTACCTTGAGATCAGCAACACATGCTGCAGATAAAGGAGCATATTGAGTAAACAAACACCGATATGCTTCCCATGTTCAGCGTTTTCATCTATCAGAGGAGCCCGATTAAAGTATTTCTCTCATGGCAGGAGATAAGGGACTCATTATCTCTTCTTATGATTGTGCAATTTAAGTTATCAGATACATGTAGAGGGTAACAAATACATAAACACAGATGAAGCAATCCGGGAATAATGCATCCTGGTAAGAAAGTTGAAAATAGAGCAAAATCAACACAGATAATAGTCTGTGGGGTACACATGCACTGTATATTGCCATGATGAGATACTCAATAAAATGGCTTTCAGGTATTGACTTTTGGGTTCTCTCCAAAACAGTGTAAATTATTCATGGTCCATACATGTGCAATCAATGGCAGCTGCCTGAAAGAGATCCACTCTTGCTTTTATTGCATCATTCAGAAGTGGTGAGTCTACAGGCCATCAGATCCTTGTGCTGGTACAGTGCCTTGCGAAAGTATTGCCCCCCCAAGAATTTTCTGACATTTTTCTACATTTCAGGCTTTAAACTTAAAGATAACAAACTGAAAATATTTTTCAAGTATCCACAACATGTGACACACAATCATGAAGGGGAACCAAATTTATTCAACATTTTATATTGTGTTTACAAATTTAAAACTGAAAAGTAGGACGTGCAAAAGTATTGGCCCCCTTTGAGTTAAAACTTTGTACAACCCCCTTCTGCTGCGATCACAGCCGCAAGTCTTTTTGGGTATATCTCTATAAGTTTTGCACATCTTGGGACAAATATTTGCCGATTCCTCCGTAACAAACAGCTCAAGTTCCTTAAGGTTAGATGGAGATCGTTTCTGAACAGCAATTTTCAGATCTTTCCACAGCTGCTCTTTTGGATTGAGGTCTGGACTTTTGCTTGGCCATTCTAACACCTTTATATGGTTAGTTTTAAGCCATTCCATTGTAGATTTGAATTTATCTTTAGGATTATTGTCCTTTTGGAAGGTGAACCTCCCCATCCTCAGGTCTTTTGCAGACTCCAACAGGTTTTCTGCCAGAATCGCCCTGTATTTGGCTCCATCCAGCTTCCCATCAACTCTAACGATCATCCCAGTCCCCGATGAAGAAAAGCAACCCCAGAGCATGATACTGTAAACACAATATAAAATGTTGAATAAATTTGGTTCCACTTCACGATTGTGTCTCACATGTTGTTGATTTTTGAAAAAATATTTTCAGTTTGTTATCTTTAAGTTCAAAGCCTGTTATGTAGTAAAATGTCAAAAAGTTCTTGGGGGGCCAATACTTTCGCAAGGCACTGTATATTTAACAAAGACTGTCCAAGCTAACATACAGCTTCCAGGCAGTTCTCCTTGTCACTGACCCAGAGGAACTGACAGACCATGAATTCCCAATCTGATAATATACAAAGGTGTCCTCCACATGTACATATTTTCTTACTAATGTCACAAGCCAGGGATATTTATCTTGTAAATCATACTACAAACTGGGTAGTCTGCAGATATACTCATTTATTTTAGCTGCAACCTGCTGCAGAGACCCAGCTGTTCGTGTTCATGAGCTTCAAAGACAGCCATGCCTCAGACAGGCAGGATACATGTAGAAATCTTCCTCTTCTTGATGTAGATCTGTACACCTGAATTTAGAAGAATCGAGGGAAAAAGAACTGACAAATAAGAAGGAGCAGGTTTTGAAAGATTATTTCCTTTTTCTGCGCTCCATCCTTAAATCAGAAAACCGTTCAGAGGACATCTGTCCATCTTTGTGAACACCAAAGGACTGATTAATGTCCTGGCTAACCCAGCACTCAGTGCTGAACCATACCACAACAATCTAATTACTCAGAAAAGAGCACACAGACTCTAGCATCTTGCCCTCCTTTACTCTGTGCATCAGAATGTGGTAGCATTAAAATGGAGCACAACTCTAGATTATGTTTAAAACAAAAGAAGAAAGAAAGCGAGGACAAAGAAAATGCCCAGGAATCAAAAGGCCGGCAGTCATGAATAATAAAACTGTCTGCATCAAACCACAGTCAGGGAATGATAATGAAATAAATAATGAACTAATTATTATGCATCTGATGGCGCATGCAGATGATATGAACGTGCTGAGAGGAGCCCTGAGCTTGTTGCAACACCACAGACGAGCTTAGTGAAAGACGAAGAATTCTACTTTTTTAGTACCACTTGTGATAATTGGGCTTCTGCTCAGAGTGCTCAGCACAAGTGCATCACCCTTCGTAGAAAACATAAATTATGTGGCAACCACAGAGCTCGATCTTTTGGTGCATTTGAAATTAGAAATTAGACAAGCCCCGCTCAGTCTTTTGATATTGTAAGAATTAAGAAATCTGCATACCAATTAAAGCACATCCCTTTCAAATCCAGATTTTTCTTGCATATCAAATCTGCAATATGATCAGTCCGCAATCTATTGATTATTTCTTTGTTTCAAATCTGGGTTAGGGTTAGTATCTGGTGCAAAAAAGATATTATTGTTGTTCCTTGTAAAAAAAAGGCAAACTAATATACAGTAGTAGCATCCTTTGGTGTTGCGCTGCTTCATGCATCTGACTGTGAACAACGGACTTCTCTCTCAGACAGACAACTACTTTGATGTAACAGACTTTCATGTGCCACAAACACTTACTGCCACAGAAGTTTAGCCTCTAATTCACTCAGACACATGATGGGATTCTCCGCAGCATGTTATGGACCCTGCTAGACCCAAAAAGCCAGGAATACGTGCACACTTGGGAGACTGCACAGAAGCCCACACACATGCATGCTCAAACACTGATTCAATTACTCTGAGCGAGCAATGGAGGCCCTCAGGACAATATTTTCATTGCAATAATAAAGGAAAGGCTTGCTTATGGCCCTCCCAAAGTAAATATTTGGCTTTGGGTCAGCCTTATTATTTATCCCCTGAGGAATCAACGAACCAATGACTGTAGAAAAACAGCAGAGAAGAAAAAACAGTTTGAGCATTTACAAGGCCTGGAGGCTTTCGGTTAATACATCCAACATGTTTTAAATGCCTCTGTAGTGATGCTGTGCTTGTGTCCCTGGTAAAGGGGGGAGGGGGGTTGTCTTGGGATATACAGTATGATTTTCCCATTTAGAGATGGAAGGAATAAATCCTTAATCTTTCCACATAAACTTCGCCCGTTGGGTGATGATTGCTTTGTGCAGATAAGCTGACAGAAAGAAAAATATGACAGGACTTGGTTTGAGATGAAAAATCTGTGGGTGAGAGAAAGAGACTGGGTGGGAAACAAGAACAAAATCCCAGCATCCCCAGAGGCAACTGCTTTTATCAAGGAAAAGGGAAGATATCAGGAAAGACAGGAAGACAGAGGGGGAGAAAAGACACAGAAAGGTAGGTTGACTCAACCACATGACAGCCCGTCAGGACAGTTGACGTTCATCATCAAAAATGTTGAAACTCGTCAAAGTGAAGTTGCACCTTCAGTGAATGAAGGTCAGACACACAACGCTCCAACTGTCTTCCATAGCAGACTCCTCCAAAGCTGACCGACCTTCAAAAATGTACTGCAGGTGAATCTACCAATCCTGCCATGGTTAACTTTAGTTTGTACCGTTGGTGAGTGAAGCGACAACATTATACACGGAACTTGAATATAATTGCTTACCTGTATCCATTCTTTGTTTGAGTCCTCTGCTGGCGTCCAAGCATTTTCATAGTAGTTGAGTCGGGAACGCTCTGAGGACCAGCTGGGATTGTAGTGGGATGAGGCCATGATTTGGTCTGATGTTATCTCTCCCGATTCCATTCCCAAAGGGTCGCTGCAGTCAAAATCTAGTGGGGGGGGAGGGAGATGAGAAGAGAAGAAGAGATTTTTAGTTCATTTCAAAGCATTTAAAGTATTAAACTGTTCCCAGCTTGTGTTTCAGTGTCCCCAGATTCAGAGCTCATCTCTGGGGATGAGGACATCACATGACAGGCACTCAGCACTGCTGGCCGGAAAAGGAGAGCATGTCAGTGACGCCTCGGTTAATCCTTCCTGTTTCCTTCTCTTTAGCTTTTAATGGAAGCGGGATGGAAGTGTTCAGCATTAAGACATAAAAATGTCTTCATAAAACATTGAGCATGGGCTAAGTTTAAACCAGTATTAGGCATTAAAGTTACTTTGACCCGAGTTATTTCTTCCACTGAAAAGATCCCTCACTCACCCATGGGCAATTTATCTTCTTGCACACACAATGATTTCCTCAACTTTGTCTCTTGGGGGAGTTTAGATGAGTTTAATATCTGTAGTTTGAAGCAGTATATCACTCAATGGCCCAGGTATTCACAGTAGGAGGCGATTTCCCCTGTTTGTGTTGACATGAACCAGACGTTTCCACATATCCTGGGCTCCTCGGCCAAAGACTCAGAGGGACAAGCTTGGGAATGGCCTTTCTAACCCTTGGAGGTCAGACATGCTGACATCAATGTCCATAAAGAATGACTTGGACAAACCAATACCACCATTTAATCTGGAAAGGAACCCTATAATGTCACCACAATCAGAAGTATGCAAAGACACACACTGAAAACTGCATGCGTTCAATTATACTGTACTTCTCATTGTTTGTTTATTGATGGGGTTGTTCTTAAAGGACCTTGACAGTGTTTCAAATTGCAAACAGTTGAGTCACAAGTCTACTTTTCTTAACACAAAGCTACTACTGCCATAAACACATGGTGCTTTGCCCAACAAAGCAGTCATGTGCTCGTGGACACACAGGATGAGGAGTAGCTATGTGGCTGCTGCCTATGAGCTAACACAGATGGTCTTCCCATCTGCCACACTGCCAACACACCTCAGTCACTGGGTCAGTCTGAGTGTTTGCATTTACAGTGTCGATGCTTGGCTACATATGTACTGTACGTGATCACGTGTGGGAATGTGTTTGCGTCTCAGTATGTGGTTGAGAAAACCGTCTAGCACCTCTCCACTCCTATCTGCGTTTCTCTGTTCAACTGTTGTTCTCAGACCGACATGGTCTAGATTATACCACATAAAAAACTTGAAACATAAAACAGTGACTGCCTTTTGCCAAAGATTTTATGTGATCCCACATGTTTCTAACCAAAGTGGGGCTAATAGCTGAGAAGATAGCGAGAGTGAATGGGTGAGGAGAGGATGAGATCCACAGAAAAGGGGGAAGAACAAAAGACAAGGCCTCCTTTCATCAACTTATCACCTCTCATCAGTAGTTTTCAGCTAGAGTGTACCATTTCCTTGCAGAAGCAGAAACTCTAGTGTGTATTATACATGAGGGTATTATGAATGATTCAAGTGGTGTGTGTCTGGAGAGGTACAAAGAAAGATTCGAGATTCTTTGTATCTTGGATACATCTCGGTATGTGATGTAAGACCTGGCAACTCATGAACATTAACGTATTAGACCATTATGCCTCTTTATGGTGAATTT
The DNA here is from genome assembly GCF_040054535.1 of Antennarius striatus. Lineage (NCBI taxonomy): Eukaryota > Metazoa > Chordata > Actinopteri > Lophiiformes > Antennariidae > Antennarius > Antennarius striatus. Next base: position 13,157,355 of record NC_090795.1, read on the forward strand.
AAGCTTTTGATTTGTGTAATCTGATCGTAAAACTGTGATTAAAACAACATAAGTAAGTCTCATGAAAAATGACATCAGTGATTACTGAGCTCATTACTGCGAGGGAATGGTTGTTGCAGTCGTTGCACGTGTGTGTACTCAGAGTTCCCTTTGGGCGAGAGAAAATCCTTTTTGGAGATGATTAGTAGATTTGTTGTCATCCATCTCTATTCCTGTTCAAAGACTGACTATGTGTCTTTGGGGTGGTCCAGCCTCCGGACAGATTTATGGCTCCTACTAGCAGTCGTCTTCCTTAATGAAATGTTTAACCGAAGCATTTTGCAAAATGAGGTCGGCAGGTCATGCTCTGTGATGACGATGCTGCATGTAAAAGCCTCTGGGGTGTGTGTGTGTGAGTGTGTGTCCAAGGTGGTTATTGTTGCGGAAGCCTCCTTTTGGAGCGTGTCTCAACTCACAGTGTGTAAAAATGCTGTAAACCACGGGAGGCAGACTTGTACTCTCTAACACGTTCAGCAGGAGGTGTTTATTTAATAACTCTTAAGCTCTGTTAAATGTGTGGGAATTTTGTCATAATAGGACTGTGTGTGGCTTCAGTTACAGACAACTTTTGTTCTTGCTTTTCTTAATAGACCCATGGGGGTTACTTTATTGCCCTCTAATTCTTGCAAGTACCCATTTTCAATTCAATGCAGTGAACAAATTTGTGTGGACTTTGACTTCATTTTTGTTCTGCAGACCTGATATGCCTTTGCCTACTCCTGCTTTTGCCTTTTTGACACCCCTATCCACCTGATTGTTAGTTTTTTGTTTTTTTTACACCAACTCACCTTCTGGAACAGTTCTTTCAATGACGGTGAAGTTGGCAGAAAAGCCTTCCTTAGCGATCGCGCTGTCAGTGTTGATTGTCAGTGCCAGGATGCCGGTGTAGGAGATGATCCTGCCAGGAGTGTTCTGGCCACAGTACCTCCCGATATATGGACCAACTAAAAGCAGAAAGAAGCAGGAGAGAAAAGCACAGATTGTTAGGCTTGGGTTGACTCAATATTTGTTTATTTGCCACAGACATGTCAGACATGCATTTAACTACCAAACCCCCCCAGGAGGTGTGAAAACTAGTGTGTCATTGAGGTATAGCACCACATGTATTTTTTCACAGAACCCTGTAAAGAAGGCCTGGGAAATTGACTCTCAGCAGTCCGTGCCTGCTTGCTGGTCAGACACAAAGAAAGTAAGCTGGAAGAGGGATCTGTGGTGTGGGCAGGTCACAGTCTCAGTCTATTTGGTGGCTATAAATTCCTCTGAGTTTTGGTCTTTTCAATTTTTTAAGACTTGAGGTGGCGACGGCCATGGCCGGGTGAACTTTGTGAGGGAAGTGACAAGTGAATACGAGGGAGAGACAATAGAAGAGCAATAAAAACACAACAGGGACATGTTCCACTGAGCAGAGAAGAATGGGTAAGCAGGAAAAAGTGGGAGGTGAGGGGAGGAGGAACGTTAGGGGGAGACAGAAACATGGGGCAAGAATGATCGCGTAACAAGGGAGTGGGAGAGCAAAAGAGCACAATGACCTTGGCCTATGTCTGATGTGTGCTGTGATCCATGCACATTTGTATGTGTGTGTGTTCATGCTGGTGTGTGGGGACCTGCAGCTTATCTGTGATTAGTAATGCTGTGATCAGTGGCGAGTGACAGTCCTGCCTCCCTGTGGACCCCCGTCATCCAAAACATACGCCTTCCAGCCAAGCTCCTAGTGGAATGGCAAAGTGCAGACCGCAGGGACCGAGAGGCCTGGGGTGTGATGCCTCAAATTAATCTTCATAACCCTGGCTTTTGGTGCATGTGCGTGAGAATCTAGGTGTGCTTTTAAACCTGTTAAGGCTTGGGCTGAACAAAAAAATGCCATCTCCCAGATTATCTGCATGACTTCCCCAGCCTTATGAAATTTTAAAGAACCTCCCTATGAAGTCCTGCCTGCCTCAAGATTCCTCTGGGAAGAGGGACAAGAGAGTTCTTTCACAACACCAGTGTGCGGTGCGAGAACTGTAGATTGTTAAGACTGGGAGGTGTGATTTCCCCTGTTGTTTCACGGAGGCCTGCATTCGCCCGGACATCGCCCACCTATGCACACCCCAATGGCTAGCATGCCTCCAACCTTCTGTGCTAATGCACTATCGATTCAATAGGCACCATGGGAGCTGCCTGGCAAAAGCAAACATGCTATTTTTCTTCCATGGTGTATTTTTATGCACGGCTATCTGTCACATGAAATAACACTTGAAGGATGCAGAACCTCAGCATGTTGAAACGGTGGAGTCACTTCCGTTTCTGCTGTCAATACGCTCACTGTACTAAAGATTCTGGTCTCATTCGGCTTTATTATGCTTTACAGTTCAGCTTACAGGAGTAGAATTCTTCAAACTAATAATTCAAAAGAGTCTTATTTTCTGCTCAACAAACATTTGAAAGTTTTAATAAAAACATCAACCCACATGCAACAAGTCACACATGCAGGAGAGAAGACACAGATGGAAAAAGGAAATCATTGAAAGTGAACTGCAGACCTCTTCAAATCTATGGAGATTTTTGAACTTTTGAGCTAACTGACTTGAAAAGGTGGCTATGATTTACACTTCAACCTTATCACCAAGTATGTTAGGGGAGATAATAGTGATATGCATTAGGTTGGAAAACTCTTCCAATTTTCAGCCAATGACGGGCGAGAAGAGCTTTCATCTTATCTGCACCCTGAGCTGGAGTAGCCGGCAGAAAAACTGAAAACTTCAAGAGATGATTTTACTTGCTGAGTTCAAAGCGTCGCCCTCGATCGTGGAAGAGTCGCTTTGAACACGGCTCAACCTCTCGTTCTATCTCACTCCTGGTGTTTGAGATGGGTTTCAAAGATGCTGTTCTGCTGGGGTGTTTCATTGTGTGTGTGTGTGTGTGTGTGTGTGTGTGTCTGAATCTATACAAGTACAGCCTTTGCCCAACCTGGGGACAAGAAGGCATCAGAGTGGGAAACAAACAAAATCTTCAAAAGGAAAGAATCATTTCTGTTAAGATTTTTTTCATGTCTGAGAAGAAGGGCAACAACTTAATAAAAATGAAAGCTTAAATGACATTTCTAATTCCCAATACTGATTCTAACAAATCCAGCGGTACAATGTATCCAGTGACAGCAAAAGGAAGGGCAGGGGGCTGTTGTAATAAGGAACTGTTTGACACTGAGAGATTAACCATTCTACTCATGATGACTCTTGGACTCCTGCCAAGCATGGTTAAACTTGTGAGTCTACTGGCCTATATAATGCTATCGCATTGAATAAAAGTTGTTTACTTCATCAGAAAAAAATCTGCGGAAATCAAGTTAGAGCTGAAGTTATCCACTCTACATAACAGGATAACAAATTTCTGAATGGTGGACTTATGCACATTTAAACAATTTTGCTATTCTTGTGGTGAAACGAGAGAAAGTTTAGAACTGTTGTACACTGTTTATAGTTTTGAAGATTACATTTATGTAATAAAAGTGACATTTCTTATTAAGATATTAAAACGATAAGTAGTTCTGAAAAAAGAGAGAAGGTGTTTATGATAACCTTCTGCTGCGAGGATTGCTTTAAACTTATACAATAAAGCATTGAAGGTAGCAGTGGGTAGCGCTGTTGCTCTGGCTAACATGCAATTTAGGTGAATCATTCGCTCTACATTGACCGTAGGTCTGTCTATATGGTCCTGTGAGGCACTGGCGACTTGTTCAGGGTTCACCCCACTTCTTGAAAATGTTAGTTGGGATAGACTGCAATGTAAACCTGTGATTCAGATAAGTGGCTGAAGATAAGACTATTATGGCTTGTCTCATCTTCACAAAATGAATGAATGAGTAAAACATTACAAATATAGTGCACCAGTTGCGTGTAGGAAAGAGCCATAAATGTTCCCAATTAATGTCGGTCAGTCCTTTTGTGGTTCGCTCAGGTTTGTTAAATTAAGCAATCATTGTAAGGCTGTGTGAGAAAAGGCTATTAGTGTATTCAATTTCAAATGTTACCATTTTTTAATCAGTAGTAGAGAAATTGTTTGCCAACTTTTTCCAGCAGTCACGCAGCCTCACTTTAAGCTACCAGCACTGCTCGATGGTTGCTCACCTCCAGGGAAACCATCCCAGATCTCCAGTCTGTCGTAGCGGCAGAAAACACCAGCTGGGGGTGTCGCGTCAGGCTCCAACTCAAAGCTCTCAAACTCCAAAATGATCTCAGACATCTTGGGGGCAAAGATCATGAAAGTACAGTCGAGGTTGTTGGGGTATTTCTCTGGAAAGCCAGGCGACTTTATGACACCGCTGTTGGAGGTGAAGTTTCTGGAGCACTCAGGACCTGCAGGAAAGGCAAAAATTGGAAATGAGATGGAGACTTCAGAAGATTAAGGTAAACAGGGACATAGCAATAGCTGCAGGTGATCCTTTTGTTTGACTGCTAACTGGTCTGTTGTGGATATTGTTGTTTGGTGGATACTGAAAAGCTGTGCCTCCCAGTTGGTCGACCAAATGGAGGGTAGTCTATGCTCCATATATATGGACCACCTTGACAGTTTTTCCACTAGAAGCCACATCTGGGTCTCTCATCTCATCTCTAAGTTTTTTTTTTGCTTTTGTTATTTTTCCTTCTGATCACAAATTTTCCACATCTTCATTACTTTGCATGAACTAAATCATAAACTCCTGGAAAATCTGGATTTTGAGAGTGACATTAGTGAAAGGCTTCAATCACCAAAATCAAGGAAGGATGAATAAACAGCTTGATTTATTCTGCAGAAACTTCTTTCCTACGCACGCACGCGCACACACACATACACACACACACACACACACACACACACACACGCACACACATCCTCATCAAGACAGGTCTGTGATATGAGAGGTACTCAGGCAAAATTGTAGATTCTTTGATGAAAGCTGAGGGCAATAATAGTGCATAAATCAATGTGCATGCAAAATTCAACACAGATTTACCAGAGGGAATGTAAAAATATTTATTCACAGCACCCTATAGAGATGGCTTTCAGCTGAAGAACAGCATAAGCACATTTCCCATGTTAGATTCTCTTCAGTGCATCATGGCAGTGAGATTATGATTAAACGATGAGTGACATGATTAAAGAAAATGGCTAACAGCAGCTAACAACTACAGAAAAAAAAATATGAGAGTGACAGAAAGAGACTTTGAGATATGTTGACTACAGACTTCTTCAAATGCAGGGCCAGAGTTTTCAATGCTTCACACAAATCTACATACATTCAGATGTGTGCAATTATTTTAAGCCATTAGTGGCAAAATTGTGTCCAGGATGATGTCATTTTCATACTAGTCTGACAGCTGGCAGATAGGTGCAGATAGAGCCAATCAAAACCAAAATTGCAGGGAGTTATCGCTAGATAGAGCCTCTGTGCTACGGTCGTTTTTGGTTTCAATAAATGTGGCAAACGGCTTTTTCCGCTCTTACTCAAGCATCTTGCTGGGCCTCTAAGACCATCAGGAGAACTTCAGATTGTTCACCAGTGCAGTGACGGAAGTGAAGGAGAGTCATGTTGATTTTCCAAGCTGAAAGCCACAGCGAGCAAAGTTCGGACCATGAAGAGAGCTGGCATTTAGTGAAGAGGCTAAAGTGTGGCTTTCAAGAACAGTGGGCGCCATTAATTTCACAGCTTCCCTTCGTATTTACTCACAGAAAATAGAGATATTTTCTTGAGAGCGGAAGCGCTCACCAGGATGAAAGTGCTGCTGGATGCTGGGTTTTCGCATTTTCCTTCACCGCATTTGGAAGACATGTCAGACACTTTGGGATTAAAGTATAGATGTGAGCCACTTATTTGAAAAGGGTGTCCTGAGTGCTTTAGACTGCTGATGTACCCGCAAAGTGCAATTCAGGTCAATGTCCTGAATTTTCTGTGGATATTGACTCAAAACTCTCCATCCATTTCATCAACCTCCACCATGACCCTTATCTCAGCTCAGCAGTTGACCAGAACAGATTTGTTCATTGGAAACGGTTTACTTTGAGTACTTGCCAAAGTCCTGGTTCGAGACTGGCACTGGAAGCAAACATTCTTTTGTCAGTATTAAGTTAAGATTTATGATCAAATTATATTACATTTTTTAAATTAATATGTGAAATGTTAATCTTAATAATAACCATCATTACTTTTTCAGTCTTCTTTCCAGATGATTATAACTGTGGCCGAGCCAAGGTGAAATTCATCAACTGCAAACTTTTGCATGATTAGAACAAGGCAGTCAGAGACTGCAACATCCCGCAATACCCCTGAATTCAAAATTTTACCCTAACCTACACATTTTTGGATTCCTGTTGCTTTTTGTTTTGTGATTATATCTCATCAGGTTTCAGAGATGTTTACCTAAAAAGGTATAAAAGTAAAAATTTGACCTTGACCTAGTTTTTCAAGGTCACGGTTGCGATCTAATTTTCATCCCCTTGCTTTCATGAATATAACTCCTTTTGTTGTGTTTTTCTATTCCTGAGATATGTGCAAAAAATTTACAAAAGTTGAAATTTGACCTTGACTTGGTTTTCTCAAGGTCAAGGTGATCATCTCATTTTCATCCCCTTCGCTGCCTGAGGAATGTGCTTTTTCTGTCATCTTTCTGTCTGCAACAGTTGTGAAGATATTCGGTGGACAGACAGACGGACAGACGGAACACACCAACACTGACAATTACTTTACATCACGACTTCACGGGATGTAAAAAGACAGAGCAAACACATGGCAACCGGCTAGAGGGGAAGACTGATCATTCAGTTTGGTCCTGCTGGTGGGATAATGGTCCAACACATTCCTTTAACATCACCTACGCATGAGAGAGCTTCTGTCCTTAAATCTTCTCTCTACACTCAGGATGCTTTGCGCCGACGACTGTGTGAGCGACGCACAGCGATAGCAGTCGCGTTCGTCTGTGGCGGCATCCGTCTGTACGGCGTGTGTGTGAACGCATCTCTGTTTACAAGGAGCTTCAGGAGACAGATATACCCCGCTGTCATCCAAATGCTAGCTCATCGCCTTTGACTCGCTCTCTGTCCCTCGCTCGTTCTGTCAGAGCGGCTGTTAATGTCTTCTGGATGTCTTGCGGATTTATGGACTTGATGGGAGAGAAGGGTTAACGGTTGGAGTCAGGTGAGGCTGATAGGAAACACACCCTCACGTTGTTTGATTTCATCTGAGATAAAACAGGTTAACAAACCGCAACGCATGCGGTAGTCTAACCACCCCCTTTCAAACAAACAGCTGAATTACGACAGGAAGTTCAGAGAGAAAAAAATAACCTTGGACACAGCATTCTCAAACATTTACTACGAGCACTAATGGATTCTCTTGTTTAGATTGAGCCCTTCTCCTCTGGACCGGAGAGTAAACAAACGTCTCTGACTTGGTCACTGTGTGATTGCAGTTTGTTTAAAAGGACAAAATTATATTTAATGGTTATTTGATTTCAACTCTGCAAGTGTTAGACATCTATAAAACACATTAAATAAATATGGCTTTAACATATTTGCAGTTAGTTCCCCTGATGACTTGTCCTCTACGTTTCTATTGCTGTAAGTGCTGAAAGCAGACTAGAGACTGAACATTTATCTTTAAAACTACTTTGTGCCAAGGAACAGGCTTTAAATGTGTCAGTCTCTTGTTATTTTCATTTTTAAATCTGTCTCTCTATCCATTTTCTCTAATTTTCCATCCCATGCTGTCCCTAGCAAGCGGTGTTTGTTTCCGGAGACATTGGGGCTGAAGGTGTTGTTCTTGGACGGGTAAGTAAATCACCACTATTTATGTTCCACGCTGCTCTCTGGCCGATCATTACCCCAGTTCACAACCCTCCGCCCCACTCATACCTCCCCTTCAGTCTGTCGTCAAGCAGGTTTAATCGTTGGCGGAGAATTAACTCTTTCAGCACTAAATCAAACATTAACCTGAACCCCATAGGGTGGTGGTCATTGAAACAGATGGAACTGCAGGTTTACATTTAACCTGCACACACCCTGAGGCACGGTACTGCTGACATGGGATTTAGTGCATTAACTGTGACTGTGATGTCGCCTCTCTCCCCCCGTCCGGTGAGGGACGACACACCGCTGATGGGATGGAGGCAGAGTCCAAGTCTCCCCCCGGCTGAGATGTGTTGTCTTAAATTTCCATGCGGGCTGTCTGTGTGTGTGTGTGTGTGTGTGTGTGTGTGTGTGCGTGCGTGCGTGTGTGTGTGTGTGTGTGTGTGATGACAGTATGTCTCCGTGCCAGATGTGACCTATGCCATCAGGGTGTGCCGTCCATTAAGGCAGAACGTGCCCCCTATTAGGCCCAACCCAACACACACACGGACACACACACACACACACACACACACACACACACACACACACACACACACACACACACACACACACACACACACATGCATACACACTTAGTCATTCTGCTTGTGTATGTTTTCACAGGTGTGAGCTAAGGCTAAAAGGCCCCACATCAGAGCGGCACCATAAAGTTTTTAGTGTAAAGACGAACCCGACAGGCTCCCTTCAGCCACCTTGATCATTTTGCTTAGTAACAGTGAACAGACAAAGAAGGGCTTGCTATAGCGCTATCTGTAACTCCTCAAACACTTCAATGGACTCAGATTGTTGTGGCTCTAAGCAAAGAGCTCCAGTTTACCATCTGTTAGCTTCTGTTCACATATGTAGACTTCAGACGCTCTCTCTCCTTCCTGGAGACACTTCCGTTTTAAGTGAAATACTGCAGACAACAGGGTAAACACAGCCTCTCTGCGGGGCTGACATAGTTGATCATTTTAGTTTTTTTTCTTAAATACAAGCTACACTTTTATAACCATTTTGCTAATCTTCACCCTTCAGCTCAAATATTTCACACTTCTCAACCCATCACTCCTCTCTAACTCCTTCTCCTCGACAATCTTCCTTTCCTGTCTCTTGCCAGACATCAGCTGGCGGAGCGAAGCTGCCAATTTGGAGGCCGTAAAATAAATAGCCCATGCTAATTAAGATGGTTGGATTGGATTGGGAAGTGGAGGGGAGCAGAGTCTGAGCCACCAAACAACCTGTTCTCTTCTATTTAGACACTTTGCAGGCTACTGTTGATGAAGGCCAGGGCTACAGATGCCAGAATGTTGATGTGGAGTATTATATTTACATAGTTTATGGCTTAAGTGGGTGATCCTACACGTATAAATATACTTGCATAAGATGATATATGATCCCTGTGAGGAATTCCTATTTATATATATCGTATTTCCATGTGACCTTTACTTTCTTTAACCCTCGATGTAAGGCAGTTCCAATCCCAGAGGTTGACTTCAGTAATCTTGAGGCCTATCATCAGAGCCATAAACATCCTGCATTCTTTGCATTTTCCTTCATTGAGATGCAAACAAGGGAGCCCCGCATTCCTCCATCCATTATCCGAGCATCTGTTTATCATCATTAATGTTACATGTGTTAGCCAACACAATGTTTTCCCAGCTAATACCCTGCTTGTTGATAAGCTACACTAATCAGCTAGTGTTGAAGCTCTCTCCGCTTCGTTCTCTCTCTCTAACAAACAGAGCTGCTAATTGATCTCAGAGCCCTCCTCTTGGCAGCAGCCAGCACCGCAGTAGTCAAAACACGGGATCAAACCAAAACATAACCGGGTGTGAACCCACAGATGAAGCAATGGTATTGTCATTGTCTTCTTGTCTGTGGTGGAATGGCTCCAGAACCTAGTGACAATGTTCTGAATGGGGTTTACCCTACAGCAAGAGTCTCACACCCCCCAAGCCCTGATTCCCATTTGAACATCATATCATTTGTTTTAGATTCTGAGCTCCAGCTCTAAATAGTTCTGAATATATTATAACTTAAATAAATTGTATATGTCTCGCCAGATACTTATTTCCCCCATATCTCAGTATCTTTTGATTTTTACCAGTAGCTTTATCTCTTATCAGCTCTGGGCATCTAACAAGCCTCATTTATAATCAGTCCTGGCTAATAGATGAGCCTGGGAAACACCAAGCTGATCACAGGAAGACTGTCGCAGATTTAAGCGGCCTATTGAGGGGACTGAGTGAGTGTGTTTGGACGGGTTTGCGTATGTTGGGGCGGAGTGTCCCTCTGATCGTTTAAATGGACCCACACTCCACCAGCTGCTCCGTTGTGATGGTGACACGCAGAAGCATTGACACACACACACACACACACACACACACACACACACACACACACACACACACACACACACACACACACACACACACACACACACGCACACTAGCCCAGATTAAAAGAAAGAAGGGCCCCTGGTGGACCATTCATCATGTCTTGGAGGTCATGAAGGGGGTGCGTCCTATAGACTGCTGTTAAGGTTAATTAATGAAAGTGGACTCTCTACCACCTGTCTGCCAATGGGTCACGCTCCAGCTATGTGCTGTCCTGCTTCAGTCCAAACAAAGAAAGGTGGCTCACCAAAAGGAAACTCCCCCCTTGTTATGCATCCCTCGAGGATATTTGTGGTTTATATCTGATTCTAGAACAAATGTTTTTTTTTGGTTGTACAATGACAAATTAACCTCTAACGGACGGGATACCATCGCAGTTCATTATTTCAGAATTCACTCTACAACCCATCAATCAGTGGTTGTAATGACAGGTTTGTAACCACGCCATGTCATGTCATCTGACAAAGAAATATTTGAAATAACATTTGTTGAATAAATGCTCAACAAATTATGATCTAGCTTATTGTACAACAATTAAAAAAAACTGCAACAGTTACGGCGCATATGGGAGTATGATTCATTGGTTTTGAATTGAGCATATTGCTTGCCATATTGTGATTGCATAATTTGATGCTCCAGCGCCCTCACTAAATCCCAAACAAACCATGAAATTAGATGGAGAGGCTGTTTTTTTTTTCTTGATAAAGACAAATCACATAGATTTTTTTTTTTTCCGCCCAATCTTAAACCATGATGTCAGTAACTACTTTCTGGTCAGCCATTTAAATGTGAATAATTCCACTCATTATATTTGGGTATTACTGCAATAAATAAAAGACGACCATGACAAGTCAAAGCTGTCGGGTTGTCACTGTCACATGGATGAAAATCTGCTGGATTACACTGAACAGGAGGAGGGAACTGTTCAGAAAGTGCAAATGACTGTTTTACAACCAATCTGTGTGTTTTTCTGGAATGGCAGATGGTAGGAGGAGTAAAAGATCTGTTAACAATAAAAACAACAAGTTGAAGTGTCTTAGCTCTCAGATCATCTAGATGATCTGTTCAATGACTGATCCAGAACAGCCACCAAATGATCCTTATTATGAGGTTTCATAAAACAGTCTAATTAGAAATGTGGCTCTGGCCCTGGGGGATTTGCCTGGAGTGCTTTCATCTAGGAATAATAATTTGATAAAAAAATTACAATGGAATATACGTACATACTATTACAATATTATTTTAGGATCATTCTTTCAATACCGTGTGTGTCAGGTTTGGTAATACTTCCAATATTTGATGCATGTTAGGCCGCCCACCTGTTTTGAAGATCTCATATCGGATGGAGAATCCGGCTCCGTGCGTCTCGTAATCTGACACAAACTTGATGAAGAGCTGGTTTCCGGATGAGACGACTGGAGAGGGAGCGATCTTCCCACAGTACTTCCCCACGAGCTGACCGGTCTCGTCCACGCCGTCTCGTACCTCCACGTAGTCGTACCTGAACGCAGGAAGAGAAACAGAAGCAGTGTTAGCCATGCTTAAGAAAACCCTTTAAAAAAAAAAAAAAAAAAGTTTCAGGTTAAAGCTTCATTTAGTAATTCATGGTTGTTTTTGCTGCATTCTCATGGAAGTAAATAATGCTTGTTCCCATTAAACATTTATACTCAGAGGATCATATAAACACGGAGCGACACAGCATATTGTGCAGGTAATGTGGTGGAAATGAAACACAGTGTGTTAATGAGTTTTTAGGTTAAAACTCACAGAACAGGTGAACAGGCTATGCTTTCATTATCTCGTGCACACTGTAGAGGTTTTATCCTCCCAGCAGCACTGAGGTCATGTATCACTACCAAGCTTTGTCTGAGCACTACTTGTCTCTTGTATGTGTCTGTAATTGTAGTGTAACTGTAACTGTATAAGAGAAAATGGTGTGTTAAAGTATTAATATTTTGGTGTCTGGCTTTTGCTGGTGTGCAGAAAGAGCAGATGTTAAAGCTGTTAAAAGTGCATCACATTCAAATGGAATTTCAAACCCATTGCTGTTTAAGGCAGCAGCCGCCTACCGTAATTGAGTCAGCATAGAGTTTAGGACCAGAGGAGGAAAACAACTTTGAAATAGGACTGGGAATAGGAGTCATGATGCTCACACACACGGAACCTGGCATGCGAAACTTAAGCTGGTGGAGGAGAAATTACAACGGCTGGCCGACTAGGGTGGTCCAAATAGCCCCTGGTTATCAGGGTGTGTTCAGGCACTTGTTAGGAGTGTACGTTAAATACATTTGAGTGTGGTTTTCACTCCAGGCTTGTATGTGTGTCAGTTAATATGATTTGTTCAGATGACTTTTCCGTGCTGTGTTTTGACTGTGAGTGACGAGGGGGAGTGTCGCTCCTATAGCAGTTTTTGGTTCAGGTTTCCACAACGCTTAATTACCCACAATGCATGTGCCAGGTAAATTTTCAACTTAGTGTGACACTTATAGTATATTCCTACCCAAACCTTGATGACCTGCCATGATGGACGTCCATTTTTTTCAGAGACCAAGTAAATTAAAAAAAAAAAAAAAAGTAAGTATAATGTGCAGCAGGTGTGCGTCTACGCCTCAGAAAATATGTGGCTTCTGGGCAATGGGAGTTAGTTCATAGTTTCACTTGATTCCCGAAATTGCTATCAAAACATCACGCGTCTTCAGAGATTTTGAATTCACTTGATGTACAGGATTCACACAAAGGGTGATTTATGCTTTGACTGACGACTCAGGGTGGGCTCGGTCCCACGGGTGGGTCCTGACACGTATCCACACGCACAATGCCATCTGCAAACAGGGTTTCCTTCACCTGCCTCACGTTTATAAAGAGAAAATTGAGTTACCAGTGGAGGGTTGGGGAGGTTGTGGAGGTAGTTCTGGGGGGATTTAATGAGCACGGTACAGCAGAAGTGAGAGAGAAGTTAATTTACAGCTGGACAGACGCGGCACTCCTTGAAATTACAAATTGGTCGTCTGAGGAGTTTTGGTGGATGGATGACTTCACTTGTCTTTGTGCTCTGATGGAGTGATCTGAGGTGATATGGAGCTGTCAACATGCATTAAGTGCCGAACCTCATTCTCCTTCTCTAAATTTTTAGCAATGTTGGTTTGTTGGCAGCGCAGACAGCAGCTGTAGGCCCTGATAGACCTTCACTCATCACAAATCTTACCGAGGAGCCAAGCTTTTTTTCATTTTATTTTGGCACTCAGTTCTCCTTTTACTGCTGCTTTCTGTGTTAAATCTCTTTCTTCTGTGTTTTCAAACCGGGTCTTCTCTCACTCCCCTCGCCGGGCCACCAACTGTGGCAACAGCCAAGCGCTGCTTATACAATTACCTCTTTGTCTTAGCCACTTTATCAGCGGCACCACAGTAGAAAATACTAGTTTCACATGGTGTTTACAATGTTACCTCCACCTAACATTCACTTTACAGCTAAATGGCACTCATTATTTTGTTTAAAAGGTTTCCCTGGAGCAGGGATCAGATTTCTTTTGTGTTGTAATGTCTTGGCTTAGTCACTGAAGCAACAAAAAGCATTATTTTTTGGCAATAAAACATAAGATTTGAATGATTGTATTTCATAAAATGAGATAATCATTTTTACTGAAAGTATCTGCTGACTTCTGATACAGTTATATTTCCTTTTAAGGCTTCTGCTCATGCTGAAGTGGGAATACAGTGTTCAGTCACATAAGTCAAAACTATTCCAAGAGGATACATCTGTAATATTTTCTACCCAATCATTTTTTGTTTATGCAATCAATCTCTCCTCTCCTTTCCTCTCCTCTCCTCTCCTCTCCTCTCCTCTCCTCTCCTCTCCTCTCCTCTCCTCTCCTCTCCTCTCCTCTCCTCTCCTCTCCTCTCCTCTCCTCTCCTCTCCTCTCCTCTCCTCTCCTCTCCTCTCCTCTCCTCTCCTCTCCTCTCCTCTCCTCAGGCATCAATCTTCTTTGCTTTCAGCTGTGCTCTATCAGCTGACATATATTTCACCTCAGAGCCTCTGTCTCTGCAGCTATCTAACTGCCAATAGCTGAGCGTTGCCAGACGCCTAAAAAATTGATGCTGAGATGCATCACTGAGATGGAGAAGGAGAGGAGAGGCATGCTGCAACACGCCTCGAGGAGCTGAGAAAGTGTTTGTATGTCTGTGGTTTTGTTTCTGCAAAATTTAACCAGTATTATGTATGTTATTACAGTAACACATATTGTACGTACTATAAATTGACTCCCGCTAACCAATATTTTCATTTCACTTTCCCTCACAAAGTGCTCATTCACCATCCAAACACAAGGAATGTCCTATTTTCCTTCCTCACACCTCTAGAAAACCTGTTTACTGCATTTTTACCCTGGCAGACTATCAGTTTGAGTCGCCTCTGTGGGAGAGAGGATACAGATGGAAGAGAGACAACGTCCTGGTGGTCCTCACCGGGCTCTATGAGAAAATAAAGAGTGTACATAGAACACATATTTCCATTCAGGTCCTTATCATCTGGGAGACATCACAAAAAAAAAAAAAAAACACTTGGCAGGGCAGTTTGAAGCCTCCGAGAGCTTCTTCTGTTGCCAAGTCTGTTAAGAGTACCTCTAATCAATTGGACTGAATGCCAGTGGAGTCTTCTTTCTGAGGTGGAGAGTTTCTAGGGAAGACAAGGGACCACTTACAACCTCTATTTAGGATCATAAAAGACAAACATGATCATAACCTACTTTTAAACTCCAGCTTTGGGGTTTGCCTCTCATCTATGTCCTGACCTGCAAAGTTAAACTTAGATTATTCCTCTCAGCGGTCTGTGTGCTGATTTTCTGTTGCATCCCTACTGTTGTTTTTACTGTTCTTATTCCCCATGACAATACAGTGTAGTTGAGTCATGCACCTATTTATCTGTCTCGTCTGCTTTGGGTATGGGTGGGCCTGTCAGCACAACACACACACATACACACACTCACACACGCACACACACACGGAGCTGCCTACCACAGTCCTAATAGTGAAAATGGTTTACCAATCCAATGGGGAAATTAAAGAGAAAAAAGAAAAGGGTAGGGGGGGATTGAATGTAATTCTCAACGACCTTCGCTTCACCGACTCAAATGTATTAGCCTGCCTTCTTTCTTCAGGCACAGAGAGAAAGCAATCCGCTGGTGTCAAACAAGAACATTAGCCCTCCTCGCAAAGCCAAAGAGAAGGCGACAAACCACCAGTCTTACAATATAACAGTTATATTGCCTGAAGCTTTCCCATGGAAATAATCTTTCCTCCCTCTATAAATGTCTGCTTGATATGGTTATACAAAAACAATACAATCAGAGGCAATGAAATAATGCTATGACAGACTGCATGAGCCTCGTAAATTGGTGAGATTTCTTAATCAGACCATTTATAAGCTCAAGAATGCCATGGAAAGCCCCAGAACAACAGTTCTTTCTTTGCTATTACTCCTCTTGCTTCAGCAGTGTGGAGAACAAATGCCTGGCAATTTCCTCTGACATTTCTCTTTCTGCTGCTGTCACAGTATAACTTGCTATTGCATGAAAACATGTCACCAACAGCATGTCAAAACATCTATGGATAACACAAGTGTAAAGGCCTAACCACAGACTAGGGACAGCTTTTTGAGGCCCAGGGGATTTAGCAGGAAAAGGGACTTTGTTGTCAACTGCCAAAAAAACTCCGGCCCATTGAGTTAAAGTGTAAACGAGCCTCAGCTAACAAACTGTCACCTGGGGCTCCAGAAAAAATACCATTAACGTTTGTGCAAGGGGGCACGAGACAAGCTGATCTCAGACTTACTTTTTACTCGCCTGGAGGGGACATACCTCAATGAAATAAAATGGTCTCTCTTTCTCCACTTTCCCTCCCACACTGCTTTCCTCTTACATATGTCATTCATTAACCCATACTAAAATAACTGCTTCCCTATTTCTTTGGGTTTGGTCCAGCTGTAATGATCCCCTCATCAGCTTTCCTGGGCAGACAAGGATGTAAGGAAAAAAAAAAGGCCGTACATGTTAATGCTCTCAGAAGAACACATTAGCTATAATTGACTCTGGAACATTAAGATTTTCATTGAAGGTCAAGATCCCATTGTTGAAACGGAAGCTTTACTAAGGTGTGTAAAAAAAAAAAAAAAAGGTGCAGAGTTTTTAAGCCTTTATTCTCTCTACTGGTGTGTCTCTACTTCTGAATCTGCAGAAAACTAATGCGGGAGTTGAAGGCCTCTGAACGTGGAACCCACTCAGCAGGATGGACCCCCAACCAATCAGAGCTGATGGGGTCAGAAGTGGCTCCTTGTCGGTAACGTTAGAAGGGCGTGATTGCTTTCCTCACCATGTTGCCGCCACATGGATGGATGGATGAAAGATATAAAAAAAAGATGAAGGAAAAGATTGATCCTCCCCACCCAGACAGTTCAGCTTGCACTTATCCGACGGGCACCTCTGGGTGTCACCGCCACGCGTTCAGACTTTGTCATATTTTTAGAAACCTAGGTTGTGTCTGATTTTATGATGTTCTCAGCCACACGTAAGTAAAGTAAATTTGCTTTCCTGAGGAGCAAATTATCATTAGCATTGATGGATTTAACGTGCCTTTATCCATTAGCTTTCCTAATTACACTGTCGAGAGATCTGCTGTTGCCAACAATCAAATTAATGAATTTGGCTATTTAGACTCAATTATCGCACCCCCCTCCTTTTGCAACACGCACAATAATCCTTTATTCAGAAATATGAGCTCAGACTTGCAGATGGAGAATTCTGCCCCACAGGGGGAAGGGGGGGTCCTCCCTGCTCCGCACAGAGCTGGCTCACATAGCGTGATCCCGACCGGGAGCCGGCTAGAGACAAGCAGGGCTAATAAAACTGACCACAAAAGCTGCCACTGTTTGCAGGCTTTCTAATTCCCCCATGTTCACCTCACATGTAAGACCTACTGCACTCCGAACTCTGGCAATGGTGAAGTATGTCAGCTGACGTGTTTCTATTCCCATGGGGGATTGTGACATGGCTGCAGGGCTGAAGCAATACTGGGTGTATTTTCAGCCATCCTATTTGCATATTTTAACAATTTTCCCGAGTTAAAATCTCAAGTTGAGGCTTTGTAAATAGGTCAAAATAAACCAACTGCAAAAATGCGAATACACATGATTATTGCAAACAAATAAGTGAGTATGTTTGCTCAACACTAATCATGAAAACGTAAATAACTTAATGCCTCAGCATCATTATTAAATAAATTTCTTTTAATAACCCTTACTCTAAATAAATACTTTCTCAAAGAAGCTGATTTTTAAAAAAATCTTGCTGTGGAAGCATCAAAAAGTAATTTATTAAAATTGTCATCCCATTTCACAGTTAGGACAGTACTGTTGTTGTCGCCATAAATAGTTTCCACTAACAAACATTGCCTCAAACATGCGACAAAGCGACTAGCTGCTAATATTAATAAAACAAAAGGTAATGTTGCATCGTAATGGACAACTCTAACACACCACATTCACATTAAATTATTTAATATTCTCACATGAAAATTGAATTTTTGGTGTATTTTTGGTGTATTGAATATTTTCTAATGTAATAATAATAATAATAATAATAATAATAATAATAATAATAATAATAATAATAATATTGTGCTAGATTTCTCAACATGTGAAAGTACAGCAATCTTGAGGACATGACTGAAAAAAAAAAACTAAAATACTGAAAACCATCCATCTCTGCACAATTTTCTTCTGCTAATTGCTATCATGAATATAGTGGGACTGAGTAAGTACAATTAATTACAATACTGCCCATGGCAAAAAGGAAATACACATTTAGCACTCGGTCCCTGTTCTGTGAGCTTCGGAAATGAAATTTCTTAGTGTACGGCAGCACTCTGAACATCTTAGTGTGCAGTAATTAATATTCATATGTGAATGTATGCTTTGCAAATGAAGCAGCCAACCCCTTGGGTACATTTCTAGGAAAAACTTCATAGAAACAAAACCATAGTGTAGTAATGGCTTCTTGATACCAAGCTTTTACACAATTTGGCAGTTATGTACCTTGGCATAACAAATCCAGAAGCTCGGTTATACTGTATAAGTAGCAAAGAATCAAAAACGAGAATCTGGAAATTGGCAACAAAAAAAAAAAAGTAAGTGATAAATACAAAGACATAAAGCAAACAAAGAAGATAGAAAGAATGAAAACACCTGCACCTTTTATCAAAGAAGGACAAGAAAAGAGAGGGAGGGAAAGAGAGGCACTCAGGCCCATTTCTGGGGCCATTACAGGAGGGAATGGCTTCCATTTGTCCCACCTTGACATTTGAAAGGATCTCTGATTACACAGGAGAAAGGGGCAGGGAGAGGTGAGAGAAGAGAGAGTCCTCGGCAGGAGTCTGTGGCACGGCTCAAATGATACGCCATCGTTACAACAATGAGAAGTCAAGGGTAAAAATAACAGGGCACGGGGAGAAAGGGGGCGGATGCCTACACTGTCTATTTTAAATGTTCTATCCTCGATGTGCTCCAGTCATTGACTTGCCCCCTAGGGGCACCAATGGAGGCAACTGTACGTAGACTCCCCGCAAGGAAGGAGATAGCACTGAGCTGCCTTGTCTCAACCTGCTGTATAATGAAGATGTAAAGACCCTAACCCCCAGAATGGTTCACAATGTATCTCAGTGCATTACAATACTCACACAGGGATCCAAGTATACACAGGCTAGGGTTACAGCTACATCATTTGGGTCGGCACCTGCATGATTTGAGAGTGGAAAGTATGTGCAGGATTTTGGACTTAAGTATAATCTTGATAAATATAGGCTGTCGACTCCTTTCCTATCGCCAGATGACAAATTTGCTCTTCTGTTTTTTTTTCCATTGTATCACAACTATAGCAGAAAACAGAGAACCATAGAGAGTAGCAGACAACACAGATTAACTTAATCCAGTAGACGTTTAAAAAAATCTTGCCCACCCAGGTGTAATGTTTACATCATAGCCAATCAGATATTTTCTCTGTTCCTTGGTGACGGCAAAATGGGTAGTGCTGTCGCTTTGCCGCAAAATGGTTCTGAGTCCTTTGCTGTCCGTTTGCATGTTCTCTCTGGGTTCTCCGGCTTCCTCCCACCTCCAAAAACGTGTATTTCAGGTGAAGTGGCTGGTTCAAAATTGTCCATAGGTGTGAATGTGCATGTGAGTGGTTGTTCGTCTACAGTATCTTGTGGTTCCACGATGCACTGACAATGTGTCCAGAGCGTCTCCCCACCTAATGCCCGTATTCTGCTGGGATAGGCTCAAGCAACCACTGTGACCCACTGTAGCACAGGAAGTGGTACAGTAAATGAATGCATGAATGAATGAATGAATGAATGAATGAATGAATGAATGAATGAATGAATGAATGAATGAATGAATGAATGAATGAATGAACTGATTTTGATTTAGAAAAAAGTAAGACTATGACACTAGTGACAGGATCCAAGAGCAGTATGCTATTTATTCTGACTATGTCACAGATAGGTGTTGCTTCCAGGTGACAGAACATCACTGTCCTGTTAGTGAGTACATGTGTAGTTTATCAGAGTCAAGCTGGAACCACATAACAAGAAGAAACATGAGGAAAGGGGAGATAATTGTATTAGTGACCTACTGAACTTTACATGGAACTCATATTAGCTAAATGAGTGCTACATAATTTCTCATTTTATTGGTTGATAATGGAAAACAAGAACAACATGCTCTCCCCCAAACCAAGCAGCATATGCAAAGGCCATCATCTATCTGTTTCTGATGCTGTTAGGAGCTACCCACGCTCCCCGCCGGGTAATGAGCTGTGTGCATGAGGAGCCTGCCACAGGAGAAGGAGGAGAGCGGAGGAGGAAGGGAAGGGATGGGGAAGGGAAGGGAAGGGAAGGGAGGAGGGGGGATGAGGCTGAGGTCAACGAGAGGTAAAGCTTTTGGGTACTTTTCAAAAATCTCATCTCCACAATGGGCAGGAAGAGAGGAACAGTGTGGTCGGTGTGATGGTGGTGTTGGTGGGTGAAAAGGAAACAGACTGGTGAGGCTGATAGAGAGAGTGTGAAGGCATGTGAGTTGACTGGTTGATAGAGGGAGCACAGGAACAGAGACAAAAGAGAGAAACATTGCAAGGAGCTGATAGAGGTAGTTGGTTAACAGGTGCCAAGACAATGCAAGCAAGACTCTGTGAAACATGCTCTCTCTCTCTCTATGAGGTTCTTTAACGTGGCTCCATAATGGCTAGGAGGCTTGAGGGCAATGGTAGTAATAACCGCACTGGGAATTATTCAATTACGCCCCATCCGTTGCCTCTAGCAGTCCTCTTTTTCTTTCTATTTGTCCTCCCTACAGTCTGTAGGGTTGAGGGTCAGGGAGCGGTCTAGGCTGGACACTCCATGACCCAGTCATCTGGTCACACTTGTAACCACTTGGTCAGAGGCAGCAGAGATAAACAGGAGTGAGCACTCCCCTTGTGAGTGTATACAATACACACAAACAGCAAACAGCAGCCATGGCTGACCTTAAACCACACAGTAACCTTGAGACAAGACAAACTATTTCTGGCTCTACTAGGAAGAGGAAAAAGGATGGAGATAAAAATAAATAAGAGGAAAGGTTTTGGTTTGTTTTTTTTAGCTTTTCTAACAGGCATATACTAGCATGACAGCATGAGTCCATGCCAGATTTTCTTTTAATGATGATCAGACTAGGGACAGGACATCAGTTCTTTAAAACCACATCCTTTATTTGATTGTGATAGCTACATTGTTCATGGTGCATGCAAAGAATTCAGATTTTCCAATGATGCAGCACTTTGCAAAGCCAAATAAGCCAAGCCACGGGAGTGTCATGACGAGAGGTGAATGTCTTCCGTGGCACTGGGAGGAGAGGCTGAATGCCTGATATTACATCTAAGTGCCAGCCGAACCCTGCCAGTTTTTGGAGGGCAAGGTGACTCTTCCATTTACTGGCCCTACAATCAAAATTTCCTGCCAACTTGGAGGTTGTCTGTCCATTACCATCATTTCCCCCTCTTTCATTGTGAAGTCCTCTGGGAGATTGTGTAAGCATAGGTGAGACAGAGGAGCCGTCTTTTCATTTACACCAGAGTAGGTATGGGCAATTCAGGAAATGTTGGACAGGTACCAGAGGTAAACGCCACTAATAGTGTTTTCACTGTAACCCTACTGTGATAATGCCACACAGTAGAATTATTTGCTGTCCTTTTTTCCCCTACAATTATTGCCATCTAACAAAATAAGTAAGAGGCTGTGAGAAAGAAATTGTGGAGGCCAAGGCAATGAAAAAGAAAATCTAATGTTGCCAATTTAGTGACAAGAGATCAAGCAAAGAGCAAACAAAGTGAGGGACTGTGAGTGGCTCTAACTCAATCAGAGAGCAGTGGGGTACCAAACCATCAATCACCATCTGCTTGCCGCTCCAGTCGGATCACGCAGAGTTGAGTGGTGGAGAAACACCAGCGGGCAGCCAGCTTGCTGTGCAAAAACACGTTGACCAAAAATGACCCCAGGATCTGGGACCCAGACAGGACGGTTTTTACTTCCTACCTAACAACCCTCTCACCCACTGCAAACAAACTTTGCTGTGACCAGAGCCCCTAGAGGGGCTCACTTGATTGTTTAAATAAAGAACTTGTGCTTGCTGAGCCCCCACACCTGCCACCCCTTGAGTATCTGTAAGCACTGGGGCGTTGGGGCAACAAACATGCCACGTAGGACCATGGCCACATCAATCAAAATCATTAGCCCCTTTCAAGGTTAGACCACAGAATGAAACATGTCTGACAAGCCTGGACACGCCGTATTAAAGTGTCCAGAACTCCCTCATCAATTCAACCAAACAGCCTCTTGTCTTCCCTTTCTCCACTGGGATGGCTGGATAAGTAAGACATTGGGGGGTAAGGCTCATAACAATCCACCCTTGACCAGAATACTGGTCTACCACCCACATATTACCAACAAAAATTATTCAATCACCCTCCTATGACTTCTTGGCAGTAACCATGCAGTCTTGTGAACTGCGAAATATGCATTTGATGAGGAGAAAAAAGGCAATTGATGAAAATCTGCTATTAATTATATCAAATAAGGCAGAGAAAAAAAAAGAAACATACTTGTTGCCAGCTGTTCTTTGGAAACAGGATATAATTAAATAACAGTTTCAATGGTGCTGGAAGAAAAATGACCATGACATTTTTTCACAGTCTTTAGAAATGTGCTCTCACTTCAGTCTTTTCTAGCAATCTGCTTTAGATATGATCTCCAAGCACACACTACTACTACCTCTAAGCCATTCCACAAAGTGTTTTCCTTATAGGGAAGCTTGTATTGGTTCGGGGGTTGGAAAAGAAAAAAGAATTCACCGGTTATGTGCCAGAAATGGCTTAGTGACACTCAGACTCTGGCAAACATGAGTCACAAAGTCACACATTGAAATGAAAAACAAAACAGGCTGATTCGTGAGACTGTGAGATGCTTTTGTGCTGTCGCGAGTATATGACTGAGGCTTGTAAAACAGTGGTTTATTTATGAGCGGGGGCTTCGTCTTCCTCTCTTCCTCTCCCGTTCATGCTTTTCCTGCTTCTCTGCTGTGAAGTGGACCTTCCTCCTGCTGTGAGGTAGAGTGGCTCAGCTCGCGGTTGTCGTCGAGTTGAGCATGAATCAAAGTGGTGACAGAGCAGCAGGGAGGATGGCAGATGCCACGGCCAGAAAGCTTTTCAATCAGACTGCCCTTCCAAGCCTTGGCCAAGGTGAAATGTTCACCGGTGAAATGAAAAAAGGACCCTTGACCTCACAGTCACATACATGTAGACATGCAGAAACACACATGTGCACAGACACGCTTTAATCCTGCTCATTATTCAGAGAGGAATCTTTCTTGTTGGAGAGATATTAAAAAGAGGAATGAGAGCGAAGAGCAACAGTTCTCTGAAGCAACATCTCTGGCTGCTGTCCTCTCTTTCTGCCCCCTGGTTAATTAAAAAGGTGAAAACTTAACATCCATCAAGGCTGTGGCTTTCATTTGTGTTGAATATCTCACCTTCATTAATGGCTCCATTTTGCAGGGAGCAAATTTGGTGATGTATTATAAATAGAAATTGAAAATGCAGAGTGCTAATCTCTGGAAGCTTTTCTACGCTGATGAAATAAGGTTTTGGTACAATCAGGCAGTGCAAACACAAAATATTCAAGGTGTATTTCACTTTGATACACTGCTGGAAAACTGGCTTTTCATAGTGAATTGTTTCAGTTCATTTTGGGTGTAATGTGATTTCTATTGTTATGAACCGTGGGAATTTGTTGCTGTGGTAGATCACAGGTACATAATTTCACCTACTTATTTTGAACCTGGTAGTTAAAA
Organism: Antennarius striatus; assembly: GCF_040054535.1. Classification (NCBI taxonomy): domain Eukaryota; kingdom Metazoa; phylum Chordata; class Actinopteri; order Lophiiformes; family Antennariidae; genus Antennarius; species Antennarius striatus. Next base: position 13,181,061 of record NC_090795.1, read on the forward strand.
AAGGCGTTGTCCCCCTGCACACTCTTTCTTTTGCCATGTCTATTTTGCAACACTACTTTGAACTCCAATTGCACAAATGCTTCTCTGACACTCACACATTGACCACAGAAATAAACATCTGCTAATAGGCCATAAGCATCTCCAACAATCCTTGTCACTCCAAAGCTACATCCCCTTGGCCCGGGAGGTCGCAGCAGTTCCCTTCTTTTAAAAGCCTTTCCCTCTATGGGCCATTTGAGAAAAGATTCCTGTTGAGCTCCTGCCTTATTTATTTTCCTCCATGACAACGGCTGATAAATGGTCCCACAGCACATTTCTCCTTATTTGCCAATGGTTGCCTGACAGAGTGAGAAGGGAGTGTGGGGGAAGAATGAACTTTTCAGATATATCAAGGAGTTATCACTCATCGCTGTGAAGTTCTGCTGCTGTTTATCATGATGCTCTTCTATGACGTTGAGATGAGTTAGGAAAAGTATGGGTCATTTCCCCCAAAGCACATTCTGTTCTCCACTCTCACTTCCTAGAAACAGGTGGCTGTCTTTGTTGGGACATATGACCATCAGTGGGATTTCACATCACAAAGAAGGAGCCAACTATAGATCCAGGGTAGGGAAATACCCCACTCCCCCTTCTCAAGCTCCTCTTGGTCATCCCTGGAGTCCAGGCCTGGTTTGGACTGACAGGAGAGGCAGGATATCTATTGTAGAAGATACACAGCCGAAAATGTTTGCCTTCCCAGCAGGCCGAGCAGCTCTGCAGGGGCAGCTCGGCAGGAGATCGGAGTGGAAGGGGCAGAAGGACAGACAAAGCGGTGGACTACAATTAAAAGGAGGAAAAGAGTGCTTTTCCAAGCTTTGAGTTACAGGCACCTGAAGGCAGGGGGCTCTTGACGACTTTTGAAGCGTGGTGAGGCATGAGGCTTTCGCTGACTTTCCCTTCGATCTCCCCCACAAAGAACTGCTTGGGAAGGCATTCCTCAAATATCTCTGCTGCCTAGCACCCCACTACCATACATCTAATCTGAATCCCCCCTCCATCTACGGCACAGGCTGTCATAGTGGAATTTCAGTGGAGTCCAGAAAAACACCACCCAGACAAAGGGAAAAGCAAAGAAGGGGAGAGCTGAGAAGAAGACTGCTTCTTCCTCTCTTTGTAACAAACATCACCGTCTTTGACTGACTGGCTGGTTGCAAAGAATTTCAGAATTTTGAAGAAGTAACTGTTTTTTGGTCCAGTCAGCAAATCTGATGTCATCAATGATTCATAATGTTGTCTGCAGTGCATCATATCCAACAAAACTTCTCCTACTCCTACTTTGAGTCAGCAGAGAGAGAGAGAGAGAGAGAGAGAGAGAGAGAGAGAGAGAGAGAGAGAGAGAGAGAGAGAGAGAGAGAGAGAGAGAGAGAGAGAGAGAGAGAGAGAGAGAGAGAGAGAGAGAGAGAGAGAGAGAGAGAGAGAGAGAGAGAGAGAGAGAGAGAGAGAGAGAGAGAGAGAGAGAGAGAGAGAGAGAGAGAGAGAGAGAGAGAGAGAGCTCGGGAGACCAGTCTGCAGCTCTATTTGTGATCAAATGTGGAAACAGATTTTATAACCAGACTATCTTACTCAACAATAAGAAACCTCATCTGACATACACATGAAATATATTTCCTATCAATCTGTCTTACATGAAACCTGTGTGTCATTTGTTTAGATTTTCATCCCCAGGAACCTCCATTTTCGATTCAGATGGCAGGGCTGTCACAGACAGACGAGCCTGACGGTCCTTATCAGACCGCAGGGAAACAGAGGACATACGATTGGAAGGAGCGGGCGAAAAGCAAATCTATTTACTCCACTTTTTCACTTGAGCTTAGCGCGCTCATTCCACTGATTTTCAGAGTTGAATTGACTTCAAATATTTGCTTTGATGTGGCCTGTGCCTTCGTCTCAAACTTCATTAGCTGTGTTCAGCCGCGAGGGCGGCCCCCTGAAACTCCACTCTGTGAAAGTCTACAACGGTGCGTGAAAGGTAAACACGTTCTGCATTCAGAATTGCAGGGCTCACTTAGTCGCCTTATCTCTGTGATGAAGTGTTTTCCTCCTTCCAGCTCTCAGGATACAGGCCTCTGCACTTCCCCAAACAAACCTGTCAAGGCTAGCGCACACGTGCAACGACACCGACGCGGCCCGGCTCCGCTCAGTTAAGGCTGTTTTTTTTCTATTTTTGAGAACCGCTTTGAGTGCTTCTTGTTTGGTTTGCTGATAACAGTCGTGTTTGGGAACATGTGGTGCATGTGTGTTCCATTTACCCACTAATTAGATTGCAAGGCAGTGCACTGAAGCATGCATTGCAGCCGCCCCCCAACCCTCCACCCTCTTTGCCAGTATATCAGATAAGGAAGCCATTCTGACTCTCATCAGTTTCCATTATGTAAGGGCTGATTTGGTGAGTGGAATTTGCGACAGCGAGTCTGATGGTTCCAACACAAATAACACCCAACTACTGTCTACAGATGCACAACTATTCCCCGCATAATCGAGTTACCTATGATATGTTCTGTCAGCGATGACCACAATAACCCAGCCTCATGTTACATGATGCCGTACTTTCAAATTAAGAATGAGTTTCATGTCATGGCCTGTCTTTGGTGGCTAAAGTCAACGTGAAGCAGCACAAAGTGGAATACATGGTGAAGCGGAACTAAAGTCCCACGAAAACCGCACTATTAAAACATTTAAAATCGAAACGGCGCACTAAGTTGAAAACGGGTAAAAGCTGTAGGTCAGGTCAGCCTCATTTTCCAGTAATCTGTGTAGCCCACAAGAATGAGAGGCTGCTGGGGGTATTTGTTGTTAGACAAATGGTTTATAACTGTATAACCACACACCGTTGATAGAACATAGATTGTGTCTGTATGTAGCGAATAAGTCAATAAAGTACAGGCAACAAAGAGACGGAGGGATGCAAAGTGAACACAAAGACACCAACCAACCTACAGCTTCTGGCAAATTTGAACACAAATTAATTTGCAAACCCCAAATTCAACAGGTGTTAAAAAACAAAAAGTGGGGTAATTTGTAAATGATACACTGATGGATCAGTTAACTCAAGAGTCGGCCTTTTTTTCAACACAGAAAAGAGCTCTTTCTGAAGCCTGCAGGGCATAGGCTAATTTTTTTTTTTTTAACTGAGCATGTTTGGACACAGGAAATTCATTCCTGACTAATTTGATTAGTACAAGCATTGTTACTGCTAACCCCCTCTTCCTGTCCCTTCCTCAGTCTCTCGTTCTAACCAAGCGTTTTCGACAGTTTAACGGTCCCTCTGGTGCTGAAATCAGACCCCAAAAAAGAAGTGTCAAACAGCATCCAGCCTTTAAAAGACAGCAGCATTCAGCCGGTTATAAATCTCTGACAGCAGGAACAAGAAAAAAAAAAAGGTTAGAGTGTGATTGAAATCCGGGATTAAAAAGCCAAACCCTGAAAACGTATGCGGGGACCATTGAGGAAGCACAAAAGGAGCCCAGGGTCTAGATTTTGGGTGGAGCAGGGATACAGTAACAGGATCCAGTAAAGCCCTGTTCTCTCCTGAGCCCTGCAGCATAAACAAACAGCTGAGACAGAGCAGGGCAGAGGCACTGACACACGCACACACACACACACACACGCACACACACACACACACACACACACACACACACACGCACGCACACACACGTACAGGCAATCAGAGTGAGGCAGTCTGCCCAGGCGAGGCTCACCTTAGGCCATCCACACTGACACAGGCTCATCACATTACTGTCTGTCTCTGGTTTCATCGGCTTAAACTATCTCTCTGACAACAGGTCCGCCGCTTAGCCTTTTGTTGGATGCAACAGTTCACTGCTTACAAGTCAAATGAGGATCAGTGCCTGACTGTCACAGAGAGGCTGGCATTAAAAGGGACATTTCACCTGGCTTTGAATTGAAAACGCCTTTTAATCAGATCCTTTTCACATGATTGACATAAAAAAAAAGTGACTATCTGGTTAAAATAAGCTCAGGCTTTATTTCATGTCATTAATTATCCTGAAGCTGGAAATTTTAAGAAGAAATATGTCAGTAAGTGGTTCATGAACACGGACCTTTTTTCCTTCCAGTGTAAAAATTAACCACAGCTAATGGCCTCCAGTGAATTTTCGGGCACTTAGGTCTCCATCAACGCCCTAAAAGTACAGCAATTAAATAATTATTGTGCGATGACTTCTCTCCACAAAGACGGGAAACGAGCTCATACAAACCCAAATGGCAGGGGTGATAGATTCCAGCTGCCCCGTTCACCGACACAGCACTGACGCTCTCCGAGCGCCTGCGGACGCTAGATGGCGCAGTTTCATGTGCAATATACTGTACATGAGTGGGGGGTTATCACGCACACATTCACTCACATCACGCTTGCGGCGACTTATATTTATGGTGTTAAATAGAAACACACGCAAATGCAAAGACGCGCTCAGCATCTTAGTGTTGTGGTTGTTGTGACGTCTGAAAGCCAAGAGGGAATCTTGGAAAAGTTCCATGACAGTTTCTTTTAATGAATACTGTTATTAATTCACCATTATTTACTGAATTAAACATATACGGATTATTTTTAAAAAAAAATCATTTTATCTCATTTTTACCAACACACTTTGTTTATACTCGAGGCTGCAGGGATAAATTCAGATTAAATGTAGGACTTTTTATTGTTGGAGTTAAACTCACATCTGTTACTCATGAACATGGTCGCTAAATCGTGATGTACTTACTTGCATTCCCGGTCCTCCAGATCGAAATGCGGATTGAAGTTGATGAGGATCCGCTGGTGAGGACCAGGCGCAGATATCACCCATATGCATTTCTGAGAGGGGGGATAAGACATGGGGTATCCAGGCGAGGTGAGGTAGTTGGCGGTAGAGATTCTGATGTTGCCTCCACATTTATCTGCAGTGGGAGTGAAAAGAAGTGTTAGAAAATGGAGAAGAAAAGACGCACATTTCATATTTCGGGGTTTATTTGATACTCGGTTTTTATTCTGACACAGAGAGAACATTTTCACACCAGTTCTTGTGTGTCTGCATTAAAACAGCATCACTACAATCCTGTTTTCATTTTAAACCTTAACTTTGAATTTTATGAAACTTTGAGGGCCAATTAAATTATGAAGTAAGGTTACCCTGTCTATTCCGACAGGCACATCAAACAAACCATATAACTTGGGAGCAAAGAACAAGACCTTCATTACTATAAGAGTTTAATGTTATCAGTTGTGATATTATGTTTAATATTTTACATTTATATTCATGGTGAGCTGTAATGCTGTCAACAGATTTTAGTCTGAGGCACAATGGCGTGGATCAAAGTTTCACCGAGAAAAGTTCCCCATGCAAACCGGCCGGTTCAGGAATAGAAAGTTTAAATTAAGACACGTCCTTATAAGTTATTGTTCGTGAAAAACAAAAGTCACAGAGATCCGGTTCTTTAACTTCCCCACGACTTTTGTCATTAAAAACTTGATTTTCAACAGAGGCCCGTTACTGCTCCTCACCATCGTCTGTTCTTTTGTGTTTTGATTATATCACATTTTATCATCTATCATCTGCTTTCTGATCAACAAATATACTTCTGCCAATCTTTTGATTCCAACACATGAAACGAAACTGATTGCATAAGAATAGAAGTTCAGCCAGTGGACTGACTTTTTGAACTCCAGCATAGCTGCAAAACACAGTTCTTATTAAACTACAGCTGGTCCCCGGGCAAAGCGATTAAAACCATTCTAGGAAACAATTCTATAAATATTTTGTTGTTGCGTAAACACACAAAAAGCATGCTTAACAAATATTTAAAGTCAAACTAAAAACCTCATTACTCTTCATTGGTGTTCGACGGGGGTGTCAAATTAAGGAATAAACACTAAGGATTTAGATTCCTAAGGTATATAAAGTCACTATTGAGCACTAGTGTCAGTGTAGAAAGGGCATCAGATGTTTTTTCTATAGGTGTTGGCAGAATTGGCAGGTGAGCGCCTTCATGAGTTTGCGAAAAGATCAGCGGGGATCAGAGGAGGTTAAGCTGTTAAAAAAATACTGGGATTAGTAGCTTTACAGAGTTTATAGAAGCTTCATTTAAAGATATCACATGTCACACTTACCGTTTTTGTGAGCCTTGACCATCAAAAAAATCCCCATGAACAGGATGAAAACTAATCCACAATGCATCCTTGTTTTCTCACCAAAAAAATAAAATTACGCACATAAAAAAAAAACTCCGAACTTAAACTCCTCCGACAGTTTTTTTTTTTTTTTTGGCAAGTAGTCGTCTCTCTTCCTCTTGACTCGACAAGTAAAGTAGAAGTTTCTCTTTTTAAAAACTGATATGAGTGCGGCTCAAGTCGCTGGCATCCTGTCATTCAGCTCCTGTTTCCTCTCGCCTGTGCCGGCTGCGCTCCTCTCTCCAGCGCCGACCGTTCCATATCCTCTCCAACGAAGCCAAGATATGTTAAGATAAGAAATGGCCCACTCCTTTTGTGGTCCTACTCCGTCAAATAATGAGGCAGGAGGTAATCCTCGACTGTGGAGTGAAAGGAGAATGAAGGAGGAGTGAGCAGGTTAGGAATACGTGCAGCGTTCATGCGCTCTAGAAATGACCAAATCGGTGTAAAAAGCCGCTGCTGCTGATGCAAACGGGGCTCCACAGAGAGGGGTACACCTCTTCCCCAAACTGTGTCCAATTTTCTTTTATAGGATCAGACTGGGGGACTCATAGATTGATGACTGGTTTCATTACAAATACCAAAGCTACGTGAAAAAAGCTGTGTCTTTATATGTAAGCGGAGGTGCAAACTGAATCATAGCGCACCAGCACTCCGTTAAGTGACATGACTCTCCTTTCTCTCTCTCTCTTACTCACTCCCCATCCCTCCCTCTCTGTACTCCTATGAAAAGGAGCTACAGATAAAAGGAAGATGCAACACACCAGGACTCCCTCAAGGAACATTTATTTTGGGATAACCTATTTAACGAACTTACGCTCGGATAAAAACGTCATTATGTTTTAGAGTGGATTATTCGGAATTCCTCAGGGTATTTTCTCGGGATAGCGTCCCCTCTCCCTTCGCTTTGATCGCTGCATGCGATACTCTGAACTCCATAATCAACTAAAGCTACCCTTTGTTTTATAATATCGATTTGTACCTATAAACAGATCATGTGGAGTAGTATTTGTCTTAGACTTTTTATGACATGTCCGTTGTCCTCCCCACAGTGTTTCCCCCTCAGCCCTTGGACTTCTTTTACGCACCAGTAGCCATCCAGATGCGCTGACGGTTGAAGGCTGCCCCACAACAGTGACACAATCGAACTTACGATCTGAAATTTAGGGGAAATCAATTAAAGCGTAAATTATAGTAGCCTCGACACTCAAAGTTGCCCTCTGTGGGTCACGCTGCACAAAAAAAAGGAGCGGAGCGGAACGCAGTGAATTCTGTCCGCACACATCCTGTACAGCTATTCAGCATAAACCTAACGCAAGTCAAAACACTGCTATGGAATATCGTACTATGTATTTTGTAACGTGTGCGTCTTAAACGGATACCATAAAGAAGAGTAATGGGATCATATCAGCCGAATTTACAAAAATTGTCTCGGATAATTGTGGGAAATTATTAAAACCTCGAATAAATAATATCCTTTACTGCACTTAAACACAGCGTTACTTCTTCCTTCTATATGTTTATTATAAACACTAAAACCAGCTGCATTCACCTGCGTCTTGAGGACTCGCAAACCCGCAGGCATCCAGCCCTCCTCTCTCCACTTCCAACATGCGTGGAGCCGAGTATACAGTCCGACAGGCTCCCCGGGTTTTTAGTTAAAATGACACCTGATCTTCTTCACAGCCCAGGAGTAAAAGAAGTTATCCCCCCCCCCTAAAGCCCCCCCCTTTAAACGGCGGTGAAGAACCGCAGAGCAGTCCGGTTCAGTCGTGGGTCCTCACCGCGCAAAGACGCACAGCCGATGCCCGGAGAGTCGCTCTCCTCTCGGCGTACAGACGAGTCTCCTCCCCGCCGATCTGTCAGCGATTCTCCGCTCGACTCGATCCCGTTTGTTCAGCGCTGTCACGAGTGTGTGGGGCAAGCAGGCAGTCCCAAAAACGTCAAAGGGGTAAAAAAAAAAAAAAAAAAAAAAGTACCGAGAAGCAGAGCAGTCCTGGTTGATATGTCAATAAGTTGTTTTTAGTTGGTCTCTCCTTGGATCACCACTGTCTGCCTCTACACCTATGGAAACGCACAGGGTTTGAGTCCCTGCCAACCCCACACGCCCCTTTACGAGTTCGAGTGTGTGGAGAGCGAGAAGAGAGGGAGGGGGAGAGTGGATGGAGCGTGGAGGAGGAGGAGGGGGGGTATTCTGAGCAATCGAGATGCAGATTTCACACAGCTGCCTCTCAGCAGCGTGGTCTTTACTGGACTCAGAAATCACATTTGAACACATCAAATGCTCAAACCCGATGGCGTGTGCGATTCCTGCAGATCTGGAATCGATCTTTTCTTTTCCTTTTCTTTTTTTTTTTATCTTGAATGACTCAAAGAAAATATGTCTTGCCTTATCTTCTCATATCAAACATTATTTGATAAATGAACGTCCTCTAAAGAGACAGCATTACAGTATATTTACACATTATTACGCGCCACATGTCCGGTTTTGTGGGAGACTCTTATTGTGTGCAGTCAATAAACAGTGGAGCTGTCATCTTTTGGGGGTATGTACAAGTCTTTCAGGTGGTGATCAGGAATGAAACTAAAATTTATGCCCACAGAAGTCCACATTTGTTAAGAGTTACAACACTGATAAACATTTGGTTGTGTTTAAACTGATTAAACTGGAAACTACTTGTGTACTTGTGGAACTAACAGAACAACTTCCGCTAAAGCATTCATTCATGGTTTTTTTTTTGTGATTGTGCAACTTTCAAAAAAAAAAAAAAAAGGGAAGCGTCAGCCTACATCTCACATGGTCGGAGGTTCCTCCAGTCACTGTCATGGTTCTTCAGGGTTAAGCCTGCCTGGCTTGAGATGCTTGACTTGTCTGCTGTTTTAGCTCAATTGACTGAAATAACAGGAGATTTCCAGTTGCAAGTCTCGGTGGTTGGGAGTGTCTTGTATCCTGTAGGGGGCGCCAGAGCTGGTTAACGGTATGGAGAGTCATCCTATGCTCCTCAGCTTCTCCTTACTGTAAAGTCTCTCAAAGTGCACAGCAAGGACTTTCTTTTTCAGACTTCTTCATAATGTTCAGTAAATATTTTAGCTAGACCTACTATTAAATCAAATTCTCCCCTTCTTCTTCTTTGTAGGTGTGACTGTAATTGCAGTTTTAAACGTGCAGAGCATTACAATCTACGTTTTCTAAGACATCATTATGTTTCTCAGGACTGCAGGCAGAGCTGAGTCAGTTCAGGTGGCTGACATACAGACTGTATTGAGATGTTCACGGTTTATAAAGTTTTGTGACACAATGGAGCAAGATAAGCCTACAATATCTCCATTGCTATTATTTTATTCCTAGAGAGAGAGAGAGGGAGACAGAGGATTGAGGGGCTTTATTCCCATCCCAGCCTCAGTAATTCTGTCTTGCTGATAACATGAATGTTAAAATGGTTCCAGGCATCTCTATCAAAGGCAGCGCTAACTAGCCTTTCGTGCCGTCCGGAAAACACAGGAACAATGGCTTAGAGTCATTTCACAAGAGTGCCTGCCCGTGCTGTATCTAAAATAATGGAAGGGTGGGTTGGGGGGGGTATAGGGGAACAATAAAAGAACCATTTAAAGGATTTGCTTCCTCATATATATCCTCACTAATCTTTAGTACAGGCCTGATGAATAATTAGCGGGTACAAAAGCAGACATTTTATGACTCCTGTGAGCGGCGCGCTTGATTTCATTACCTTGGCCTTTGTTCACCAAAGTGAATGACTCAGAGTGAAAATTACAAGTTCAAATAATTTGACACAGCATTCCATATCAGTGCCTGAATGAAAAGTTTGTCTTCATGGACATCTGTCAGAAATTTGGATGTGATTATATGGTTTTATGTTATTTTGAGTTACACCTTACAGACCCCTCAGGTATTGCAGGTGTAGCTGGTCTGGACTAAGTTTGTCCACTAAGCTACTGCTCTGCGTTGTATGAATGATGAGGTATCGATGTAACAGGTCAGCCAAAGTGGTGGCGTATTTATTCTTTCTTAACTCTGCGCAACGTGAAGCAGCGCAACGCAACAGAAGGTGGACCATGAGTGGGAAAGAACACGCCGATCCAGGAGGATTAGCGTGGATTGAGGATTGGAAGCGCAGCGATGAAGATGATGTCATGGGGTCAAAAGTTACGACAATCCAAAATAAAAGTTCAGTGTTCACAAATTATTTTTCTCTGACATGAAAATGAATAGATTTTGGGTGGAACGCATAATTTTTCTTCATGACACACATGTGACATACGGTTCTGTGGAAGTCACAAAGGTGCAAAGAATGGTTTGACAACCTAGAAGAATGAGATTCTGTCCTCCTGATCGAGAAGCTCGTATAACCAACAAGCACTGGTGAAGGTACTGTACCTTCAATGTATTTTTTTTTTTAAATAAAAAATAACAAGAGTGGATGTTTTCTTTAAAAAAAAGAGGGATTTTGAAACCATCTTTGCATCAAGTCTAAATATATTTCCTAAACCCCAACTGTAGCTGAAAACTGAAAAGATATGGAAAGTTTCCACATACCCATTTTTAGCCATGCAACTGAATCGTATCTGTGGTTTGCTGTAATAAATGTTCAGGTGATTGTGTAGCATCTTTGAGATTAGGAACAGCTCATGATTATGACAAACAAAGGATTAGTTTACTGCTTGGGAAACATTGTGGTTATGAATAACCCCGACCTGCACTAACCCACGCTGTCATGAGATCCAGTCCAACCACACAAACCTGACCTGACCCCTGAAACCTCAACACTAATGCTTTAAAATGGTACACTCCTCAGGACTGAGACAAAGACAAATCTGCCCCCAAGGTGCCGATCCTGCTGGGAGCAGCTGAGTGATTCCTTCTCTCTTGTCCTTCATCCCTCCCACAGGAGTGGGAAGATCTACACTAAATAATCACACAACATTTTTTATTGTTACATAACAGCCCAACAAATAACCGGTCATTAAAGACATGGACACTGTCTGCATGTTTTTCTCTGTCATCTCCTCTGGATCAAACGCCATGTGACGAAGAGGCAGATGAAGAGACTGTCACTGTAAGTATTTAAGTTATTGATTTACTAGTAATTCTACTGCAACTTTCAACTCATTTAGCAACCTGGGGCATTTTCTTGTGAGCAAACAAGTGGTTTAAGGTTGACTTGGTCATCCTTACTGATAACTGCTGATAAAAACAAAAATGTTATACACATGTCCGTGATGGGACAAAGTTTCTGGTCTCCTGCGTGACTCAAACACATCGTGTATTCTTTTCCTGCCCCAGTACAAACAAGTGACATGATTATGGACTGGATTATACTGGTTAGGTATGACCTGCTGTTAACTCTTTGGTGAAAGTGCAGAGAGGATATCAATTGTAGACATTACAGTAAGTGTTAATCTATCAATACAATTTATAAGCTCTGATCTGCGAGTTAGAATAAGTAGGGAATTGTGGTGAGTCGAAAACAACTGGAGTTGTTTGGTCAGTTGAGTCAGACTACATTATTTATTTTCTCTTGGCACCATTAGTATAAAAAAAAAGCAAAAAAACAAAAAGCAAAAACAGAAAAAACCCTAACAACTCTGAAGAGGTTCATTTGTGGCAGTAACTTGATCCGACCTCCATTAGACACCACTGCAAGGCAAAACCCTGCACATGTGAGCTAAAGAGCTCCCAATAAGCAAAAATCAACAGTTGCATTCAGTTCGCTGAGGACAGAACGGATGTCTGCCCTGAGGTCAGTGCAGAAATATGCTGACCTCTTGATATCTGGGCAGCAGACAGCCTGCAGAACCTTCCTCAGGGTCTCATTCCTGTATTTATTTTCTTGTTGCTCACTTGGATCCATTAAACCAATAAGTGTGTTATCAGTAGTGCATTTTGGACACATCCTATTTTAGAATCCAAGAGGGAAATTCAACTGTTTACCAAACCGTCTACTAATCTACAGCAAAAACATGAAAATAATCCCACTAACAGGATTGGGAGAATTTGCTGGCCTCCAATTCTGAGATGTCATCCATCTTTCTGATTGAAGCTGCAAAACAAGACTTGATATTTTCAGCTCTGCTGCCCAAAATGACTAGGTGCAGGATGCCAGTCCTGACATCATATCGTCTGACGTATGCTGCACTAATCCCTGTCAGACATTGAGGCTTGTTCCCCTAATGTCACACGGACCATTTAATCTCTTGGATTTACACACTAAAACCACAACTTTTGATATTAGCTCCATCCTGGTCAGCATTTCTCCTCAAAAAAAAAACCAGGAGAACATCAGGGACGCTGCAGCAACGCCCACTTTAAAGGACTTTAGAATTCAGAATGACGTGTCTGGTATCCACCAGCAGGAGTATTTAAATGCATGTTCCCGTTCCGCTGCATTACAGAGTGGATTCGAGAAGCATACCATGAACTTTTAAAAAACCTTTTTACCTACTAATCATCTGGTGTTCCATTTTCTTCTCCATGACAACCACCGTTAAAGACGGCTCCGGGCTGAAAGGTTACATGGATAGGAGGGGGGGGGGGGTATAGCCCTGCAGTATAGAAATTGCTTTACCTGTTGTGTGAGAGAGGGTGTACCTGTTAATTACCAGCCAAAGAATTTTTCACACAGTCTTGAAGAGGCTTGCTCACCCAATGAACTCCACCAACCTCTCTCAATCTGTAATTGAGGCTTTTCCAATTTCAGGAATGTGGACGGAGCTTGTCCGTGTTCGTAGGGGTCGGGAGGAAAGGAGGAAGGGGAACAGCAATTCAAAACAGGAAAAGAAAAATAAGCTTAAGAAGACTTTCTTTTGGTGAAGACATGGGAAATACAGGAGATCCTGAAACATCCCCCTGCTGCTGATCATGAGGGGCAGAGCGCTGGTGGTGGTGGTGGTGTTGGGAGGGGGGTGTTCAGTCAGATCAAGGGCTGTAGAGCTTCTAACAGAAACAGCGTTTCCCCTCAGAGGCATTTGGAACGAGGTGAAACTAAGTGTGAATGGAATAAGTAGAGGAGTGACGTTTAGACGCATTATGATTATAGAGAAAGCACAACCAACCTGAAAGGTTTTCGGGGATATCCTCTGTCAAACACAAACACAGGAGGCAGGAGGAGGAGGAGGAGGAGGGTGGGGCAGAGGGAATAAGACAAAAACAGGAAAAAATGGCTTCATTAGAAGCAGAAACATTTACGGTGACATTTAGTGAAGCAAGGATGTATGAATAAATATGCATAATGTTGCCGGGAAGCATCGAGAGCTTCTCAGGGGCAGAAGGAGGGTGAAAGTGATGGCTCCTGAATTAATGATGAGGGAGCCTACTGTCTGTCTCTGGATGTGCATGTGGATCGGTTTGAGTCTGAACATGTGACACCATTTAACTGAAAATGGGTGTGGGTTTGCGAAGGAGTGTCCCACTCACACACACACACACACACACACACACACACACATACGCACAAATATGCAACTCTTGCAACACCCCAATTTCAGATGGTTGCATTTGGAAATGACCCGATCCTGGACACCTAAGGAAGTCAGAATTTTTTGGAGACACAGATTTAGAAATTGTCTCTGAGCTTTAATTATATTTGTGGAAAGCCAAGGAGCAGACTACCTGATAAATTCCAATTTTTGGTGCATATGTAAAAACATTTTTTCCCGTTTTGGGTGGTATCATGTTCAATTCCTCACTGTATTTTCTCAGTTCAGGCTGAGATGATGACTATTGCGCTGCTCACCATCAAACACACAGGGAGAAGCCCCAGAGATAAGGGCAATAGACGGGGGTGAGAGAGGGAGGGATAGAGGAGCGTGTGTGTGTGAGTGTGCGTGCGTATGAAGTTGGGGGGGGGTGGGGGTGCTGTCAGGGAGAAATGCTATGTAGGTCAATGAAGAATTGCACTGGGATATTGCCTCCTCAGCTCACAGTCTGGGGAGCTGATTTGATTTCCGGTGAATCCATCCGACTTGAATTATGAGAGATTACCCTCCCGAAAATCACCTTGGTGACTGCAGCAGAAACTCTGTGGTCTCAGGGGGATCTACACCCAGTATATTGGCTAATATATTCACTTAAAAGTCCAAGTTTTTCTAAAAATATTTTAAAAAAAGAAAAGAAAAATCTCAGTCATACAGTTTCTGTATTAAAGTTGTGTCCTTCAGGTCAAAGTCTGTTCTCCTGACTGTCATAAAGTGTCACTGTTTGTTTAGTAAATAGCAAATAAGCATTTCCAGAACGGCAGGAAAAGACTTCACAATGCTTTTAACATTCAATGCAAACATTTAAAAAAAAAAAAAGATCCTTGTACCATATCTGGGCGATGCAATGTAAATGGATGTTTGTGGTTAAAGAGAAGTATGTCTATGATGACACACGATCTCTTCTTATTATAGGCCAGAAATTAGCCTCAACCCAATGTCCTGTTGCAACACACTGTATCTTGTGATTTGTGAAACGTAGAATTTTCATGCAGAGCAAATATAAACCCTCCAGATGCTGGGATGTAAAAAGATGAATCAGAATTATCGTCCATTTCAAATCTTGTCCAGAAGAACACCAGCGAGGGAATCTGGGAGTCAACATTAATCAACAGCAATCCACTGTCGACTTCTGATGAAAACTGAAAATGAAACTTTGATCATTTTTATTTAAATAATATATTAACTGTGAGAGACTTGTGTGATTTAAATGGTTTCATGCGAAGATCACGCTACTCTAAATCTGCCAGAACAACAACAACAACAATTTTCTTAAAGTAAAATGTATTCTTCTCTGTCGATACAAGGAAGTTAAATAAATGGCACAACATGTGTGGGAAACAACATATCAGAAACAATGAACAACAGTAAACAATGTTTGTCATCCCAAATGTTGCTATTATGAGTTTATGCATGAAAGAAATCTTCACGAATTAATCTCTTTGGGTTGAAGTCATCTTTGAACCCAGATGAATGTGACCGAAGCTGAGGGCATTTTCAAAATGATCTCATGAAGGAGAAACGTTTCAAAACAAGACTTTTTGTTCAGATATCAACACTGAAATCACAAAATACATCCCCAATAAAGCATGTATTTTTGTTTTCTAACCAATGGGACACATCGGTTTTTATTGTTAAAACACTTCTTTTGTTTTCTTCATTTTGTTGTTTGAGATGAAAAAAAGTTTTCTTCACTCCAGATTTTCTTAACTTTAAAACTTTACAGCAGTTAATTTTGGATCTGATAACAGTGGTGGTAACGTGCCCTCAGATCCCACTGACTACTTCTTAGTAAATACACAGCACTGAGCTGAAATAAAGCCTCTCCCTGTCTGTCATGCTTTGTTCAGTCAGTAATTGCCACAACAGGTGGTAAACCTAGCTGCTCCTTCGGCCCTCTAACCGCACACAGGGAATAAAGACACACACACACACACACACACATACACACACACACACACACACACAGAGTAAGAAACCGAGCCTGTCCCGGTAATTAAGATGAGGAAACCTCGACAATGGCAGCCCAACCTGTGATGGTAAAGATTAGTGAAACGGTGAGATGGGCCACTGAGGAACATGAGAGTCTGGGCTTTGTGCAGGAGTGTGTGATGCTGGAGGGCTGGGAGGAATCCCATCAGTCTGTGAACTGGAAGGCTTGTGTGAGACGACCACTCCTGAAGTATGTGCACTGTCATGCTGGGTGTGTACATCTATTTCATGTGAGTATTTCACCATATAACAATGCGTGTCTTTTATATTTGGATCTTTGTCACAAGGTCTGCCTGTCTGCCGAATGAGGAACACGTCATGTGACGGGACTGGTGATCTGATCGCAGATTATTCACAGTAGGATGACAGGATGTGACTGACGGGGTGGAGATCACAGAGATCACAGATTCAGCTTAACTTTGACAAGAACTGGTGTTGGCTGCACGGTCACAATCAGTAAATCTAATCCTGTCTCAGGAAGCGGTGCAGCTGACGAGACCTGTCGCATCAAATGAAAATGAATTACAGAGACCAATAAGGATACGGGCGTAATGCTCCACAAAATGTAATCGTCAAGGAGACGCCTGTCAATAACAAACATGTGGGGAACAGAAAACACATTTGAACTCACATCCTGCTCAGGATATCTCATCATTCTCAGGTAGTGTACAGACGAGCCTTCTTAAAACCAACCACAGTGTAACCACAGTGAGGAATGTGTCATTCAATTCTCCTCTGCAAAGACGTTTAACCTGGAAACTCACTTGTCGGTTGTGATGTTAAAGCCTAACACCAGTAGTTTCCTTGATTCAGAGCTTAAGTTTGGAATCTAGATGTCACTGCAGCAGTCTGGATGAGTCCAGAGGATAAATGACGCATCAGAACCAGAACCAGAAGTACAGCTGTAAGAAAATCATTCATTATTCTACATATGATGATTAGATTTATAAAGAAACAAAAAAAAACAAAACACTTTTCAGCTGTTTGCAACGAGCAGATCAAATGATCAGATGAGCAGACCAAAAAGTAGGACTTTCGTTGAAGTTTCGTTTACCAGATTTGTAATTTCTTAGTTCTTTCCATGTTTAACAAAAAATGTCACTTTTGCTGACTACTGCAGTCTTTAAACCCTCTGTAGAGCATCCCTCATTAAAACACACATTTACCAATCTGATGTTAACACACTGTGCCAGACATCAAATGCATAGTTTAGCATTTTAAGGTTTTATCTGTTCAGTTTTAAACATGAGAGCTCCCTGCATGAGCTGAGAAATGTTCACCACTGCTGAACCAAAAGCACACAAACAGTCTCCAGAAGCTCAGAAACGCCTCGATAAGAAACAGAAATTATGGGATGTTGTTCACCAGAAGCTAGTCTCTGGATATGCTGCATGTCATAGCAGATAAAGAGTTTACAAAGTGTACTTGTTATTAATGGGTTCAATAATGTTGTCACCGCATGTCAGTAAAAGTAAGCATTTGCTTTTTATTCGTGAAAGAAACTGATAATTTATGTCATACTTGTTTATCACAATTGTCCTAGAGTGATTTGTTTCTCTCTGACACCTGATAAAATGGTAATATTTCTGGTTAACCGCTTGTTGAAAAATTTTGCTTCATAGTGCATTTGGAGATGCCAAAAATTTTTTTAAAAAATCCTTTTTCGTGAGAGTAGACTAATTTTTCAAAGCTTTCACTTTAGTAAAAGTATCAGCTCATAAATCTAATGAAAACTGCGGATGCTGCAGTGCTTTTGGTTATAAAAGTAAAAGCACCTGTTTTGTGCCTGTAAGTGATAGTTTTTTATTTTATTTTATCACCTAGTGTGTCTTCAGTCTCAAGAATGTGCTGCTGCAGAGGAAGATGCTCTTTTAAACACTTCTCCCTCCAAATAAAAGTATTCATTTTCCGTACCTCTTTCTTCGCTGTCGTGGGTCACGGGGGTTGTAAGTTGGGGACACATTGTAAGTGCATCAATAATGAAATGGAATCAGATGAAGACGGATAGATGAAAATTGAGAAAAGCCCTCAGTGGGGACAGGAAACAGACTTTGGTGTAAAATTCAAATAGAAATGGAGAAGGAAACTGATGTAATGCTCAAAATACCCATTTCGTTCCATCAAACACGGCTGAAAAAATACTTGTCGATAATATTAACACGTTCTGGAAACAAATTATCCCGACAGTAGCATACACACTGTTTTTTTTTTTAACGTTTTTATTTTCACTTGCTGATCATCTGCTTTAAATTGTGTTTAGAGCCTAGAGCCAATTTAAAATAAACTTCCACAGGGAAGCAAAAACAGATTAGTAGAAAAATCTAAAATATAAAATGGACAGCTTCTTATCAGTTAATTTAGTGTAAAGTTTGTTAAATCATGAAGTTTGAGAGATAAGCTCTGGGCAAGATGATCACCATTCTTAAATAACATGTTTCTATGGAAACCACACAGAACTAAATTAGTAAAGAAGAAATCACAATTTCAAAAAGCAAAATTACCTCTGTCATTTTTATAATGGATTAAAAATATTTTATGAATGAATACAAAGTGACAAACTGGCCAAAGAGCTGTTGTATTTCTAATAGTTGTCCCATGCTTGTGGTTTGTGGTTGAGATTCAACAAAGTTCGTGATCTACGTACAAAATAAGTTAACACTGATATTCAGTCACACACGGAACTAGAAATTTTCCAAAGTTACAAAGTTTCTTGAAACAAATCATGAGTCCTTGACTGAAATAAAGTTTCTGATGAACATTTTCACACACACACACACACACACACACGGAAAAAGAGAAGCAGAAACAGAAATAAGACGGTGAGAAACTTGTGAGATTCCAGCTCCACGGATTCTGCAGATTTAGAGGCTTTTTAAACAGAGAAGTGTGTTATCAAAAGGAAAACCCACCTGGTCCCCGGTGGACAGCAGCTCCCTGAGCAGAGTCTGGAGAAGAACATGTTTATTGGAACAGGCCTCCAACAAGTCACAGCGGTTACCGAGCAGCTCCACAATGGTCTTTTCACTTTCTCTCACACGACTCTCAAGATAATAAGAGACCTGGACAGTGTGTGTGTTTAAAATGTCTACACACACCGGCACACACCCTGGTCTTGGTAATGTTAGAGAACCGCTTTAAAGCACCAATTCTAATTTATTTCATGAGTTTAAATTATTAACTTGATTTTAATCCAAGACCTATTTCGCCAAAATACCATTTCATTCATGATCCCGTTTTAATCTGCTAAAAAAAGACTCTTGAAATCCTCCTGCCAGAGGAGACTGGGCGCGTTCATTTGGACAGCGAACAAAAAAACGAGGTCTCGCTCCATCATTCGCTCCTGTTTTATGGTTAATTATAAAGTGTTTGATGGGGGAGGCTGCTTTAAAAATCAAAACAAAAAAAAAACAAAAAACCAAACGGCCAAATGAATTGGATGACTGCTTGCTACAGTGTTCACAGACTGGACATATGGCTGGGTGTAATCGCCACGCCGTCTCGGCAAACACATCGCCTGGCACGGGAACACAACGACACACTCGCTGTCAACACACTGCCTTCTTGTTAACTGTTCCTTTAATTTGCATTCAGACACAGGCTCTTGCGTCTTCCACCACCCCCCTCAAAAACACACACCTACACACACACACACACACACACACACACACACACACATGCTTCAGTTTCACTTCAATGAATTGAAGGCCAGATTATGAACTACCACACTTGTGTGTGTGTGTGTGTCGGCTCCTGTGTCGGACTCAGTCTTTCCAGCAGCGGCCGCAGACAGACGTTGTGATGTTGTTGACCTCTTCTGACCCTGTTTGTTCCACTGCCAGCGTCTGATGTCCCGATATGGCTTTTCTGTTTTATCATTCCTGGTCTGTTCCTCTTCAGCTCTGCCACCTTCACAGCCTCACACACACACACACACACACACACACACATAAAACACACATATATGCCCAGAATCACAGGTGTGCACAGAGGTTATCTTGTTGTGACACGTTGGCGCTAATCAGCGTCACATCACATTGTTGCGTTGCACATCCAGCTGCTCTCCAAACAAAGCTTCTAAAATGAAGTGTTCCTCTCCTACAAAGTGCTTCTCCCCCAGGTTTTTTCCCATTACCCCGCCCCTATCATCCTGTCAAGTCGAGGAAGTGCGCCTAAGCAGACATTTAATTTGTCTTGTGTAGTCATTAGCTCTGTGGCCGCGGAGCGACCCGCAAATACATGCCCCCCCCCCCACATCGATTTATTGTCAGACGTCGCATGGCAGTGATGCACGAATCGGTCGCGCTTGTTTGGGTTTTAAAATAAATTGACTGGACATTTCATTGAAATGTGAGTGTCACACTGACACGACAAAAGGGGCAGCGAACAGGACTGATGGAATCTGGTAGAGTTTCTTAACTGTTAAAATAAAAGTCAACACGTGCGTTGATGTAAATATTCATTTACACATTTTTTAGGCCTTGAATTCCTTCATACTTGTTGTTAAAACAACAAGTTCAGACAATTACATGACAGGCAAACTCCATCTGAGGGGGAGAATCCGATGATGTGACGGAAAGCTCTAGAATAAATGCTAAAGGACGCCGCGATTGTTTTTTTTCCGGGTGTTGCTTCAAGGTCAAGAATGAGCCTTTTAAACAGCAAGTAGACCATTAACAGCTCATAGATTGAAATAAAGCAGTTTATTATGGCAGCAAAGGATGACAAGTCACGACGTGACAATATACGTGATCCTTGAAGGCTTGTTTACTCAAAGTGTGTTACCATAATTGTCTTGGATTTATTGGGTAATAATCATTTCAGGATCACGAGAAACAAATTTGGCAGCTTGCCATTGTGAAAGGGATTTCTTTTTAGACAAAAAAATAGAAGATTTGTGAAATATTTTTTGTCCTGAAATAATCCTTTTGTGTAGCTCATAAAGTGAAGGGGCCCAAACGGTGTTACCGTACTCTATCCTGTTATGTCTTGATTTTATAGATTAAAATAAATAAAGAGAACATTAATGAAGAAAAATTAAATATAGTTTAGTCAGTTTCTGTAGCAAACAAAACTCAAATGTCCTCCCAAAAAGTTTTTTGCCTGACTGCTCAGTAGTCTTGTGGATTATATTAAAGTTTGGCTATATTAACTAAGATGAGCTGACGCAGTTGTAGACATTGATCCACTTGGCTGGACAATGACACGCTGACTGATCACTGCATTCTGGAGGGTCCTTCATCATCAGCTAATGAGAAAACAGTTTTTAACATTGATTTTAGGAGACTAATAGCTACCAGTACTGAGAACAACGTACAGTATATTGGTTGACTCCAAGTTACAATCCATCATCATATCTGTCAGTCCATTCTCTATTTTACAAATCGTTTGCTTTGACAAGTGGTAATGAGTCCACAAAGGATTTGCAATGGATGCTTAACGTGATGCAATCCATGTTTTAACTTCATGCGTAAACACAAGACTGATGTTTGCTTAGATATATAAGTTAGAGTTCCTTGAGAGTTTTGTACGGCCGACCATTCAATTCCTGTTGGACCTGTCTAGATATGACACGCTGCATCTTGACGTGGTTTTTTTTATCATCTCTTCTTGGTGCTGATGTGTTTTCCTTTGGACGTACATTAAAAACCCGGTGTGTCTCATCCAGGCAAACAAGCATACCCTCTGTGTCTGGGTGAGATTCACGATGGCGTGACAAACCATCAGGATGTGACGAACTGGGAATGAGACCAGTCTCATTAGTCAGTCCAATTTGTGCCTTTGTAACTCTTAACGCTGCCCTTTCTTTCCTGTCAGTGTTGTTATGAGCACTTTGCAGCAGATGGTTACGATGAGGTTGACAGTTTTGTCCTATCTTAAAGACAAATTACGTGACTGGTGTGAACACCACATGTTGTATTAAATCTGACATCATATTTCTCCAGATTCTGATTTACGTCACCTGATTTGAATGAACACATCACAGCTGGACACACATGCATCTGGTTAAATGTTGGATTTGGGCCCTCACGGTAACACCTCTTTTAATAGTAATAAAATTCACATCACAGTCCATATTATTATTTTTATTCTGACCATTATTATCACATGTGCTCCCACCTTGTCCCAGGAGCCACAATTATCTACCTACACTTCATTTTTATGATTTCCAGAAAATTCCAAAATCATCATACAGGTTTCTTTTGACTATGAGAAAGCACCACTGAAAATTTCAGCCCTGCCAATATCTTTGCCATCTAATAGAATATAGAATTTTAATTCTCTTACATTTTAAGATCAGTTCAGGGTCATGCTTTTCTTGAGAGGTAGCTGAATTCTCGAGGATCAGCCAGTCTTCATCTCACTGGACCTGAAGTCATGTGCTTGTGGCCAAACCACTTTTTCCCTATTAGGATCCTATGAGGATCCACTGGCCGCTGCTGCACTAGTTGAGGTGTGATAACAGTGAACACATTCCCATTCATAACTTGACCCATGATATTTACTCAAATCTAACACTAATAAACCTACAATATAATTCGTTGATGCAAATCTGTTTGGTTTTTTTTTGCACAAGCAGAACATATTTGATTTTGGCTCCATCACTCCCCGCAGATGTTTGTTAAGATGCATTGGGGAGTGATGAGAAAACCTCTCGAATCTCCTAATCAGATGGTTATGGGGTTGAAAGTGCAGCTGCAATATGCACATGCAACAGCAGCGCCATTTACAGTCAGAGGGACAGATGGGAAATTGTTACCACTTAAATAGTCCACCAAATCGGGAGGGTGTGTTGGGTTGAAGTTTGAGGACAATGAGGCATATCGTGTGTTTATGCTTGATTTGTATAAATCAACTAGCTCACAGGGTTTGCTGCTTCATTGACTCCTGGTTTTGTGACAACTTTGGAAGGTAGAGGCTGATAGTGGCATCACACCGGGAAATATTATCGGAGCGCTTTTAGTGGACACGCATGAAGTGTTTGCTTCGCTGTGAAATTTCAAGGACATGTGACCATGGTCATAAAGTGTAGATTATTCTCAAAAGCGGTGATTTGATGATATGTGTTTTTGGCTTTTCACATTTTCATTGAAAAAGTCACAATCCGAGGATCCTTGGTTGCTTCAGACATCAAGGACCTTCCCTGTTACCAGTGTCGGGAATACTGATTTCGAGAACACTCTCTGGTACATATCGAGAAGGAAATATTCCCCCTTCATCTCCATGTAATTGCTCCTCACTTTCATTCTTAAATTTCTGATTTACTTTAAATAACAAGGTTTGAAGTTTACTCTGTGTCAGAAAATATTCTCTGCCTGCTTGCATGTCTTCGTCATGCTCAGTTTCCTGGCAACTGAAGGGCTTGGTGATGAGAACAGCAGAGCATAATACAGGGTTGGCATAGCTGCAGTAGAAACTTGACAAGTTTAATGAAGACAGGCAGTGTAACAAAGAGAAGAAAAAAAAATGGAAGAAGCCAGCAGCGAGTGCAGGTCAGAAGGAACAGGCAGAGAGTGAGTTCTCAATAATGGCTTCCTAGTCTCCTGCACATCTGAGCATGACCAAAACCTGGTCTTGATAAATGTGGTAATAAAGTTATTAGGGGCCTCGTGGACGATTCACCTCAGGGGGTTATTCAACAAAATGACCTCACTTAGATATGAAGCTGCTTTGGAAATGCCTCTGACAATCTGCAATTCTAAACCTGCACTCCTGCCAAAGCTCATCTGATACCAATACATGTAGAAAGTTTGACTTGGCTTGGTTACACAATGCGATGCTTGGAATATATTTGGGTTTCCAGTGTGGGTGAGGGTTTTCTTTGGAGAGGTCAGTTTCAAGCTCAGCTGACGGTGCCAGGTGGGTTTTTGAAGGTTTAGGAAGGAAATTGGATGATTTAATGGGACATTTGTGGAAACCTGTACTTTTATTGCTCCTTTAATCCAGGATGGAAAAGGACTCGTTCTTGCTGCCCACATTCTGACCGGTTACATGGTTTCCCAGTTGACATGCCCACAAAGGGGAATGTTTGCTGTGACAAAGACGTAGTTTTGTTTTTTTTTTAATTCCAGTATAAATGTTGTAGTTCCTTTATATATGTAGAGGGTTAGATGTCAAACTAACTGAGGACAGTAAGTGTTATAAAAATAAAACCAAACAGCAGGGACTGAGGTTCCCTTTCCTGAAATGCAGTGTCACCACATGAGAGGCATATTTAGTCGTTTGCCAAGAAAACCCTCTCTCCAAATATAAAAACACAGCTCTCCCGTTTCACCGAATACTCGAGACGAGAGGGGAGAGACAGACTTACGTAAATACAGTGAAGAGCTCCAGTTTGAAGTTTGAAAACATGCAAGTATGCATGATGCTGCTGAGACCCATGTTGGCAAAGGTAAATACTGTTACCACGCATTAGAAGAGCTACAAAGTCTGTCATTGGCCGTGTTCGTTTGAAGACGAGACCAGCAACTAGCTCAGTGTTTGTGTGCCTTTATTCTTCTCTATAAATAAGAAGGGATGGCGGCAGCAGCTCGTGACTTCAAAAAGCAACCAACACCACAAATCCCATTTGGTAGCCGTTGAGCTTTTTGATAATGATCATCAACAGATGGAGAAACTCACTTTATGTGTCGCTGATAATCCTGACATTGCTTGAAATTGCCTCTACAAAACATGAAAACAGTTCTTTTTTTGTCCCAGAGTCGATGGTTTTAATTTCTGAAGGGTTAAAAGGAGCAGGAGCGGTAAGATTTTAAATGACGAGCAGCAGGAGGCCCATTTCTGTCAGTTCCCTCTCGGAGACACTCCAATGGAGGCTCCCTTAAATCTGAAATGTAACCCCGATGATGACATTAGGGGAATCTCCCAGGTTTAAATGTTTTACAGTAAATCTGCATTGCAAAGCGAAGATATGGCATTTGAATGATGTGAGCATTTACGATTTAGGGAAGGTCTAGTAAAATACGATATGTTCTTCAGCTGGGTTATTTGATCCAGCATCTCTGAGACTTGGCCCAAATTTAATATGAGAATATTTCGACGTCTGTTGCATCGATTCTTAGCATTATTATTTTTAACATCTTTTTATAGACTTTTTTATTATTTATCTCTTGTCAATCTCCTACCTTTTAAGAGAAAAGTAAATTACAATCCCTCTGCAAAACCTTCTCTAGCCGTTGACACCCTTGGGCAAGTGGTAAAAATGTTTCAACATCCCTTGTGTGCAAGGAAAGTTAAAGAGCTCCAGACGTTTCGTTCCTTACAACAACTCATTAGTTTACACCAAATTATCATGTGCTGAAATATTTACATGGGAGAAAACTTCACTTGCTGCTCTGCGAGTCTCATGTGTCGGTGTCTGCAGAAGGATAAGAGCCAAATGTTTAGTATGTGTTACCATAAGTATGATCAAAACCGCAAACACTTCCCTTCAACACATCCTTAAACGGAGATTCTTACACATTCCCACACGCTCATTTGGAAACTGTGTCTAAATGAAGCTGCTCATGCTCTTGACACATTCAGAATGTCCCCATACTCTGTGTTTATTTGGGAGGGTGGGTGTGGAGTGTTTTTTTATGAGTTTTATTAGAAGCCGCTGGTGCTTTGTATGAGTTGATTGCTAAAACAGCATCATACAACAGAAGAAAAAAAAAAAGGCCTCCATGGATACCCTCAGCTGGCTGGAAAGTTTGCTTCATCCCTCCTCTGTGATAAGGTGTGTGTGTTCACAGGTCTGTGCATGTTTGTGAGTTGGATGACAAATACGTCTGTTTGCCTGTGCTTGTCTGATGAGAGGTTTGACTGTTGTCATGCTGGGTGTCCCACAACAATTTCACCATTGAGAAGATAAGGTGGAGTGTCCGAACATTGACGCAGCAAACAACATGTTCCTTTCTACTGAAGAAAAAAAAGAAGTCAGTGTCTTCAGCAAGCAGCATAAAAAGGAAAGAGTTCCAATATTTAGGGAATCCCTTTTTTAACATCATCAGACTCGTGATTGACAGCTTTGGAAATAGGTATCAGTCAATCAGTCATTACAGGCAAACTTGAGATATATTCCTAATCTGGTGACTTGGAAGATACCCATAATGCAAACCAACTTCCATCTATTCAGTCACCAGAATTAGATGTGTTGTGGTAATTAGCCTTGAACAGAGATTGAAATTCTACATCTCAGATTATTAAAGCCATTTCAATTTAGTGACATCACTTGAAGACTCTTGAACCACAGAATATTAGAGGATGTTAGATTATTTTAACCATAGTTGTACAATAGAACGCTGGACACATCAGTGGTCAGTGGTGATGTTAGTAACAGCTATGATCAGAAGTCTTTCAGGTTGGGTTGTTACGATAATAAGAAAGTAGAATAGTCATAGTCTATGTGCTGCATTCCTGAATTCCTCTTAACATCTAAGACAAACTTCTGGTATAATACTGGTGAGGGAGGGTTCACACTTGCATATGTCCCTTAAGAGCAAGTCTGCTTGTTTGTAATATGTGAGGCCAAGAGCCTCCATGAAAGACATGCTGGTTAATATTTGTAGTCTCCTTCAAAAGTAATCTCAGTCACCACCTACGACCTGCTGAGTGTGTCTGCATCAGCAATCCTGTCGCTGCTTTCATCAGAATCTCTCTATGCATGCATATGAGTGATTAAGATTAACAGCTAGCAGAATACTTTTATTCCAACACTGTTGTTCCAAACCCTCTTTAGGTAGAATAATATCTTCAGCCCCCTTTATTAAAATCCCCCTTTCAATATCTTATTTTCTGATTGGAGTCACGTCTGGGGCGCGGTGAATGACACAATTACTCGATATCTTATTCAATTGAAATGGCATGGAGCAATAACGATTTGCTGCAGCAAACAAGCTTGCAAATAAAGCTTGTCTCCCTGAGCGCTAATAAAAAGCCTCATGTGGAAGACGTTATATTAGGACTGTGAGAAATCAAAAAGATAGCATCTGGGGTACTCGATTTCACTCAGAACTCTGACAAGAGAGTTGGGCTGCCATGCGGGGAGGGGCAAATGTTGAAACATGGCACTCAAACTAAGTCACGGCTGTTAAGCAACACACTAAAATGTCAGCAGGTCACAGACACACATGTAAAAGCTGCTGACTACCAGTCTGAGGAGCTGCAGTGAGATCCTGGGCTGACTGTGGTCAGTTAGGTCAGGATGTTGTGCTCCTCCTGCAGGAAACACATCCAGAACAGGTCTGTGCCACCGTCAGTAAGTATTTGAAGTAGTCTCACATCACCATTACCCTTAATATATGTTTGAATAGAGTGAACCCCCTGTAAGTGTAATAACAGTGTAATAACACAATAAAACATACACCCGTTTAGTGAAAAAATAAAATTATATAATTAAACACAATACATATTAATAAGCCTCAATTATTCAGAATAAAACAGCATGTCTCAAAACCTTTATTATACGCTACAGTGTGTGCTGTCTCATACATTATTGTATTGCACTATTTTTGCTCTTTGTTAGTGACCTACGCTAATTGTAATTGTAAATTTGCATTATGTTTAATTTATGCCTTTTCATTTTGTTGTCAATTATTGTTTATCGGTTTCATTTAATTTGACATGCATTTATTTATTTACTTACTTATCTCCTCTGGGGGTTTTTTTCTTCTTTTTCTAATCCATTCTCTACAAAAATATCTGCTCCGGGGATAAATAAAAACTTATTGTTTTATATTTCACTGCCAAGTTATGCTGGAACAAAATGAGCACCATTGGGTGTCGCTCAGACTGTGACATGAATGTTGCTGCTGATTAAATTCACTGAAAGACAGTAAAATAAGTTCCTACAGATTTATTATTCATAAGTCATTATTCCTTTTGATTGGTTCACCACAATCCACACAGCTGAGAGCATTCGTACAATGTGTTATAGTATCCATTGGCAGTGCACTAAAAATCATTTATGTTTAACTTTCTCTTCACACGGCTTGGTTTGAACAAATATATTCAGTTTTCATGTGAATATGAAGTTAAGTGAAGACATTCAGAATCTGCTGGAATCTGTGCTTATGCATTTGAAATGAAGAAGCAGTTTGCTACTAAAAGGACTGTAACTTAGCTGTACTTAACTTACAATGTGGGGTGAGGGATGCTGCCATAGAAACACAACCGGAACCTCGATTCACCACATTTAAAGAGCTATTTTTACTGAGAGTGACGAGTTTGTGATGGAAATGTTCTCTCTCTTTAGCCTCTCTCTGTCTCTCTCTCTCTCTCTCTCTCTCTCTCTCTCTCTCTCTCTCTCTCTCTCTCTCACACACACACACACACGCACTATGCAGGATTGGAAAGCTTACTTTAAAAATATGTCCTGAAAATCAAAAGAAATCCTCAAAAATATGTTGTACGTGTGCACGTACAAATGTATAAGAAAATAAATATGAGCAACAAGACTTTTAGCTAAGCATATTCACCGAGACAACAGAACCAAATAACGGTAAAGAAAGAAGAAAATGGTGAAAAGAATTAGTGTAAAAAAATTCTCCTTTGCTGAGAGCCTTCTTCTTTTTAGGTAAATCCAGACAGTGTGATAAATAGCACATAACACGTGGACACATAGTTCAGTATACAAAGCAAATGTAGAACGGACTAATGTTTTCCAGATTATTTTTCACACCTAATTTGTTGATCTTTAGTAGATCTTTAATGTTGATCTTTAATGTTCTGATGATGAACCTTATCCTGCAGGTTCCAACAACCAATGAGATTTGTCTCAAATAGGTGTATTACATTAAATCAGTGGTTGTTCTCTGACCAGTTGCAACTATAAACTATTATACCCTCAGACTAATGACCAAACTGACCTTTAAAGGAGTGAAAGAGACTGAATTCTACAACAACAGCATGTCCATGTTTTCATGTTCATACAAAAAAACAAAAAAAACAATACTGGTTAGACTGTAAAAGAATGATTCAGAAGAATTTGCTTATTATCTGTTGAGAACTGTTATTGTTAATCTGTCCAATGAATAATTTCACTGGAGGAGGAGGAGGTTGAATCCTTTTACAAAGCATTGTCGCCATGACACATTGTCATGAGGGGCTGAGCCCCCCGAAGGTCTGATCCCAGAAGTGTCCGTCCCTGAAACACTAGTTAGCAGTGCAGTTTGATTATCTTTTTTTTTGTCTTTTTTTTTTGTCTTGTCTGCATGTATTCTCATGGTTTAACCACATAGAAGGGGGTCAACCTTTTATGAGATCAATGCTTATTTTAGTCTTGCATGTGACCATCACTAGTCCTCTCTGGGAACTAAATTGTCAGTCTTTATTAGAATTTCCTATTGTGAACCAGAGAGGGAAGTGCTGCACCTCTGTGAGTTAAGGAGGAAAGCAAAAGGAGACAGGGAGAGAAAACACAAACAAGGTAGTGGATAGATAGGCAGTGCTGTTGGAGTGAAAAAGGTTTAGGCTGTTTTATTCCATCTTAGACCTGATATCTCAACACCAATGTTACAAAACATCAAATTAGTGGAGGTCCTGATAATATAGAATAGGTCACCACAGGAAACCAGTGTAGGAGGAAGATAGAGGGCATCAGATTGTGATGACTGAAGTTAGACTCATCACATTCTGACGGGACCCAATGGTTCTCAATAATTGGACTCGACAGGAGCTGGTAAGCCCTGACCCAACATGCATGTGTGATGAAACCAACACCCAGATAGGCTACCAGAACTCAACAGGGCCACGCCAGCCGAGCGCTCCCAACCCCGGCAGCCAGGAGCACCCAGAAGCCATCACCGGAAGAGCCACTGGGGGCTCCAAGAACCACGCAGACCCAGGGACTCAAAGGAGGCAATGGCCGCCACCGCCAGGGCGCATGGGACAGGCCCAAGGGGCACGGGGCAGGGAGGCCCCCCACCGCCCTCCACCCCCATCCGCCACGCTCACATCCCACCCAATCCCCCAACCCCAGGAGACAGGAATTCCCCCCGTAGTAACAGGGGTCAGCCGCAGTGACCAGGCGACATGTGACCCACCCCCCCACATAGCCCCCCTAGACCGGGCATGGGGTCTTACAACCCCACATGCCCATCATGCCTCCCGCAAGCGTGGGCAGACCAGAGATAAGGGCCCCACCAACCCTCTAGATACGGCAGAGATCCCCAGCAGGCCGCAAGCCCCCCCGCGCAGCCGCCCACAGAGGAAAGTCGACCAGAGGCAGCCAACCCCCGCATGCCGCCGGCCATCCTTGGCAGCCCATGCCAGGCCCTATCAGAGACCCACCGCAGCCAACCCACCCACAGGTGCCACCACGCCGAGCCCCGCTCATTGCCCAGGTCCAGTGGGATACTGATGGCGACGCCATCCCACACCCCAGCACCCAGCAAAGTAAACCAACCGCCGGCCACCAACCCCCGCCCCCCAACCAATAGCGGCAGCAAGGCACATGCCACAAAGCCGACCTAACGTGCCACGCCCGATAGGCCAGCAGGTGAGCCATGCAGCACCCACAGGTAGATGGGAGACACGGTCCGCGGGGGAGGAGCCAAGCCGCCCAGCAACCATCTCGCCCCCAAATGAAGCGACAACTCCGTACCACCCAACTACCCCCACACCCACGGGCCATCCCCCAGCAGCCCGACCCCCAGGCCTGGCCAGACAGCCCACACATCGCCCCATCCCCACATCAGCGCCCCAGCGCCACACCCCCGGTCACCATAGCCGCGCGGCAAATCAACGGCCACGACCGACAACCGGCAGCCATCAACAGCCATCCAGTCGCCATAAAAAGCCCGCAACCAAGCCCAACCCCCCAGCAGCCCAAGCCCAAGCCTAGCTGCAGGCCCAGGTCAAGCAGCCCCTCCCTAGCCATAGGCCGTAGAGGGCCGCGCTCCACCAGAAGCGCCATGTTGTGTGGAGTCAACGCTACCCTCCCTGTCATTATGCTTCCTCGATCCCTGACGAGGATGTGGTGCATTAAAAGTCTGAAGGGAAGCCCAGCGCTGTCCAGATTACTCCAAACATCGCAGAGCCCCTTCCAAAATGTGTGTGTGTGTGTATGTTGCATTAAAATTGGAGGATGGGGGAGGACAAGTGAGGCGTATATGGGGAGGATACAGCGCCCTAGAGCAATGCAATCCGCCCCACAACCATGTCCACTGCCCTCATCCCCATCCATTCCCAAAGCCCTAACTGTGCCCTGCATGTGCCTAAAAGTTATCATGTATAGGGCAGTGTGAGATATGTGTAGTGAACATTAGGAGGCAATCTGGTGTGAACAGGGCCGTGAGGGGGACCAGGATCACAGCCGGTCAACCACCCCGAGCCCGCAACCCGGACCGGCCACGACCACCAGGGCCCCGGCAAGGCCACCACTGAACCAACCAACGGGGCCACACCACCCACGAGCCAGCCACCCACACCAGGGCGGGCACCCCAGCATTGCAACACATGCCCACCAACCACCGCCAGCCGGACACTGCAGGCCAACAGCCAGCAGCTAGCTCACCCCCGACGCACTGAGGCATTTTCCAGTGCCATCACCTGTCCATCAGCCAGACCAAAGGTCAAGCGTAGGACCAACGAAACAGCCCCATGGGCGGATAGCAGACGGCGCACCACCAACAGAGCCCGACCTCCAGCCCGCCACACCAGTGTGATAGCCCCAGCAGCACCCAGCAGACCCCCCACCGCAAACAGCGACACGGAGACTGAACCCAAGGCTTGCCCGGAATCCCAGCCGCACCCGGATAGTGTGTGGTAGGGTGTGTCATCCCCCGGCCCAACCCCACCCCAACCCCGCTCACCACCCCGAGAGCGAGCACCCAGCCCCCCAGCCAATCCCAAGGAAGCGGAGGGCCCCCAGCCCCCTCGAGGCAGGAGAGGGACGAGAAGGGGCGGGCAGAAAGGAGAGGAGAGACGAGGACGAAGCGGAGCAGAGACGGGAGAAGGGAGCAACAGGAGGGCCAACCCACCCCACACCCCACAGGCCAACTCAGAGCCCCCCAGAGGAGACAGGCCCAGCCACCCCCAAATTCCCAGAGACCCCAGGAACTCAGCACCCCCAGGGCCCAAAAGGCGAGACAACAGATACAACAGCCGCCAGGGCGAGGCGCCAGGGCCAGGCAGGCCCAGGAGACCATCCAGAGAGCAAACCAAGGCGTAAGATGGAGAGGGGTCCCCTAGTGCATGCACACATCCATGGTGTCCCAGATCCATCATTGCACTATAAGGTGGCAGAGGAGACATAGGTTAGTCATCAGATCACGAGCGCAGATAGCATGTTCAGAAACATATCAGATGTGTGAGAATGGAAGCATACGCTGACAGACAAGAGAAAGCTATAGATTTATATTTAAAGATCTAATAAATGGAGACCTTTTTTCTGTAAATGATGCCAATTGTTTTTTTGAGCGGCAGATATTTTATCAAGCGAAATGTGATCAATGAGGAGATTCAACCAATGGATGATGTTTAGGGTTTTTTTATCTTTCCAATTGACCAAAATTGTTTTCTTGGTAATGGCAAGAGCTATATGTGTGGGCTGTAACTGAGCGTGAGGTAAGACCGTTTCTGTTAGATCGCCAATTAAGCAGATGTTTGGAGATTGTGGAATCCTGGAGTCTAACATGGAGGGTAGTTTCTGAGTAACTGATACC
Source organism: Antennarius striatus (assembly GCF_040054535.1). Taxonomy (NCBI): domain Eukaryota; kingdom Metazoa; phylum Chordata; class Actinopteri; order Lophiiformes; family Antennariidae; genus Antennarius; species Antennarius striatus. The sequence continues at coordinate 13,213,398 of NC_090795.1, forward strand.
CAAAATTGATAGACAGGTGAACATAGCCAAAGGGCATGAAAGTAAGTGTCGATAGTGTTTTGTGTGCATTGGGTACATATATCTGTTTTACAGAAACCCATTTTAAATAATCTATGTTTTGTTATATGTGCTCTATGAAGTACTTTAAATTGAATTAGTTGTAAATTAGAGTTCTTTGTCATCTTAAATGTATTACCACAAATCTCGGTCCAAGAGTCATAGTCTAATGATATGTTTAAATCTATTTCCCATTTTACGGTTGGTAGATGTATCGAGCCAGTTTTTGAAAGTGAACTACATATCTTTGAAAGATTTTTCTTTAGTTTTGGGGATAACTTTGTAACGTATTTGGTGAAATCAGGTAGCTGTAAATCAGGTGGGGATTTGGATGGTTGAAGCTTCGGAGTACTTTTTATGATTGTCTTCTTTATTTGCAGATATTGGAGAAAATTTCCATTTCTTATTTCAAATGTTTCGAATAGTTTTGTATATGTCATTAGTCTATTATCTTGAAGAAGGTGATGGAGGTGGGTGATCCCTTTCTTTGCCCATATGCTAAAATAAAGTTTGATTATCATAATGTATTTCCGTTCTCGATTTGTCACCTTCATTCGTGTAATTTCACTCCTTTCTTATCCGTCACCTCTCACTGAATATGTGAGGTGTGTTCACAACCGTTTGAACATCAGTAACTGTTATTCTGAGCTGTGACTCTTTTTAGTTTATTTAAAAAGTATTATGCCAGACTTAATATTGTTGGAAAGTAACATCATTGACTCTGGATTAACTGCTCTTGTCGAGTACTCGGACTTAAACAGGGACTTCCATCCATCCATTTTCTGTCACCGCTTTATCCGTTGTTGCGGGTCATGGGGAGCTCGAGCCTATCCCAGCAGGTTTAGGGCACACACTCACACCTACGGTCAATTTGGGACCAGCCAATTAACCTAAAACACATGTTTTTGGAGGTGGGAGTAAGCCGGAGAACCCGGAGAGAACCGGGGAGACATGGTGCAAACTCTGCACAGAGCGGGACTCGAACCCGAAACTACTTTACTGTGCGGCGACAGCGCTACACACTGCGACAATGTGCCACCCACTGGGACCTCCAGTCATTAAAATAATCTATCACTTCCCTCTAGAGCTGGGAATGGTAGAGAATGATAAAATGCCACATATGCTAATAATCTTTAGCATTTTAGTAACGTTACATGTAATCTGGTTAGTTGATGTGTGCTGACAAACTCTTTGTTAAATTTAATATGAGGAAATCCAATGATAGTAGCACAGGCAACACACACAAGTCATGCAACACACGTACACATGTATGTCTGACCCAGACATGGAGATATACATGAGCAGAGGAGTAACAATTAAGTTATTCAGTGCCGCAAAATTTGTGAATCATCTTGAAAACACCTGAACTGCAGCAGCTTTCCTACCTCAGCTGTAGCATACAAAGTACATGAACAGACTGTGTTTGGGAAGGGGTCCAAGACTGAAGACGGTTTCAATACAACCACACACTGCAGCATTATGTGAGGCCATTCATGCACATCCCTCTAATTACTCTGTGGTGAAGTGAGGCAGTGTGTGTTCTAGCTCAGTGTGCCCAGGTTACACCTTGCAGCAAAATGCTCTGCTGCCGGTGTAGTAAAGTCAGAATTCGGGGAAAGTTTGAAAACCCCCCCCAAAAAAGCAGGATTTGCTAGTTATTCTGTTGCATATATTTAATTTAATGTATACTATATACAAACTGTGTTCTTACTTATTGTTTATTCTGCAGAATTACCAAGAAAAATCCACACAGTTCGAACTCCGTGTGGCTGTGGAACTGAGGAGGGTGTCGACTGTCTCAGGGGCATGTGGCTGTTAAAGTTGGAGAACCGCTGCTTAAAATAAGTAAGCACAGGTTCCAGAAATCCAAATCAGATGTGCACATAAACAGAAACTTAGTGAATGAAAATCTGAACTTTCTTGTTTTTGGGTGTAAATGTACTGAATGCATCTTGGCTGCATTTTCACCTGCTAACAATCCAGGCCGTTCAGGGGTCAGATGATATCTGTCCACCGTCCATTAGAACCTGTGCTGAACCAGCATTTTGCACCATCCTGTGATCTACTCAGGAGTAGAATGTAGACTGTGGCTTAACATACTTGTATACTTACACATCATGCTATCAGAGGTCAACAACTACAAAAGCAGCTTTATGTCATGTCATGTGTTAACCTTTAACCAAGGGCAGCTTTGAGGTTTCTGCACACACACACAAAGGCTAACAAGGTCACACAAGCTTGCCCCCCCCCCCCATGCCTGCAGGGTCCAGACTCCATTTATAAATGGAGATAACCCTCCAAAACATCAGAGGTCCTGGGATCCAGGGCCGAATGAGTCACCGATTATCTCTTGTTTACAAATGTCCACATCACTGTAGCTCTGGAGTTGAGGTGTCCATCAGCTTATCTGTCACCTGGCCTGTGTTAAGATGAGCAGAGCTGTCTGAGGATATGGAGTTAAAAAAAGGTTTTGCTGATGTGTGTTTACAAAATGGAAGTATGTTCTTCTTGTTATTCAGCACTGTTTAAAGTTAAAACTACGTGTGTGTGTTTTTTTTTTTTCTTTTTGAGTGAAGATTGAGCATCTTTGTACATTTTGATGTCTGACATAAACCTGAGGAGCAGAATACACAGCCCACAGGGTGACAAGCACACGTGTGCCCCCTAATAGATCATATCATATCACCAAATTCACTGCGCTTCTAAACCATTAACAAAGACCATGTATCAAACCCATTACACCACCAAACAGTCAGACGTGAAGGACGCCGCATTTTGTGGATCTATAAAGCCCTTCCTGTCAAACTACCTGAGCGACTATAGCTTTAAAATTTTGCACATCACATCGATGAAGCGCACTGCAATATCTTTTTAAACCAATAAAGCTTGTAAATCAATTCAAATTTATTAGACAGACGGATGCAAAGGTCTTTTCTTTGGCTTGATGTTACGTTTATTGCTTTATGTGTGTTGTAATTTCTTTATTACTGTTTATTTGTGCTGTAATGTTACATTTATTGTCTTTTTCTGGGTTATCATCTGTTGTCATTATCGTGTAAATAGCAGGTATGGGACAGTTAGCGGGAGTAGGCCATGTGTGTTTGTAAAATAGGGAAGGAGAAATATGGGAGGGAGGGGAGAGGAAAGCCCCTCTCACTCCTCGGGACATAATTAGACTTCCTCTCTCCAGTTAGTAAAACATGGAGGGTAGGCTCCGACTGCAGGGCTCGGCTACATCTTTTGATTAGCCAGCCTGAGTTTGTGAAGAACTCCCTTCATCTCCTCCAACCGTGTGCCTTGTAGCAGAACATGTACATGAAATGTTATTAGAGAAAAGGACATCGACGGTGCAGAGAATTCTAAAGACATTAAGGGAATAAGGGCTGATTTCTGAAACAATTTTCTTGTCAACTCCAGCTTTCAACTGCAACTATTATTGTCAGAGAGTGTGTGTGTGTGTGTGTGCACTTGAGAGAGAGAGTGTGTGTCTGTGTGTAATTAAGTGATTGTCGGTAATGCCAACTCTAAAGTGTGCAAAACAAATTTGCAGCATAATTATGCACAACTGGCTGCTAAAAAGTCATTTCATATTCACCCTAGATTAGTCTCTCTCTATCTCTCTCTCTCTCTCTCTCACACACACACACACACACACACACACACACACACACACATACATACATACACACGAAGGCATCTGCAGGGTGATACAAACAAATGGTGTAAATGAGTAAGAGCGTGAGCAGACAGTAAATAGAATATGGAAAACAGCAAAAATTAAAGGGTGAGTTTCTGGCTGCGCTGTTGTCACTGTTGCTTTTACTTTGTTGGTTATAGCTGGAGTTAAACTTGTAAACAGTAGACCTCCTTTTGTTTTGTTTAACCTTTAATTTGGCTTGAAAAATGTGGAAAAGCCTTCACAACGTTGTGCCCAAAGGTGTAGACTGTTCGGCTAACAGCACCAGCGTTAATGGATATTTGTCATTGGTGGACATTATATTGTCCTCTGATATATTGCCAGATTCTAAGGGACACGTTGCCATACAGATAAAGGATAAAGATATAACACACAGCTGGATCACTTGGTTGGGTTTGGTTTGTACAATGGGTATGTTCACAATCAGAAAAATTATATTTTAACAGCACATTTAAGCGACAATTGCTTCTTATTTATTCTCCCAAATAGAACTGTGGGATTGAACGTCACTACAATCAGCCCGCCGCTCAAACCACTCTTGTGTCAATGTGAGATATTTCATTATAAAAGCCCCAGCCCTTATAACGCCTTTTCTCCTTCTCGCAAACCCCCCCCCCCCCCCCCCCCGACAGCTCTGCATGGTCCAGTGTTTAAACTAGGCCATTCCATTTGCAAAACAAATGTGTCATTTTTAATCGACACCGGCTGGTGGATTGCGAGCCTCTTATATTTGCACGCCGCTCCGAGCCCGTCACGGTGACCCTGCCGTGCCCCTGTCTGCGGGGATTCACCCTTCAGCCGCCCAATCAGCCCACACACACACAGACCGTGGTATCATCGTGAGACAGCGTCGGGGATATTGATGTCAGGCGTCTTGCTGCCCACACGTAGCTCCACTATCGGTGCAGTGGAGAAGAGAAAAAGCGAAAATGTCTTCTCAATCTGAGAAGAGGAGAGGCGACTATGAATCTTTAAGGTGCTGGCTGATGGGTTTCAAACAGTATAACACTTGTGTCTGTAATCTACCATGCACCTCTGAGAGGGATGAGATCTGTCAGCTGGGTTCCTCCAGTTGTGTTGATGCGCCACTTTCAAACCCATCTCCTGCTGCTCTCCTCAATATCCTACATCCTTCCTCCCCTCCTCTGCCTATCGCCTCTCTGTGCTGCATTTCTTATCCAACACTGAATAATGAATTTCTCTGTTTTTAAATCCCCCTTTTTTGCATTCTTTCATGTGCTCATTATTCTGATGTTTCAATGGTTTTTTGTCTTCTCTTGACTGAACCCCATCTCCTCCAGTTGAGGGGATAATGTGCGCGGGAGGCAGGGATACGCAGCCTCCCCCCGTCTTGTTGGCTTTTAGTGCTGTCTGTTCGCTCGGCTCTCTCTCCTCTCGCTCAGGAGGGGAACTTGTGGTGATGAAGATGCTCATTTCTGTCTCCCCTGGAGGGCCGCACCGCAGTGTTGTGCCATTAACCAGAAGTTGCGCTCATGACTTGGCAGCTTATTAACATATTTCATCTACACATAGTCCTCTCCCTTCAGTTGTGGTTCTAATTTTTTCCTCATGGTGATGTGAAATCTGTATGTAACAATAATTTATTTTAGTAATTTCAATGAAATAATCACTTTCCCCATTTAGAGCAGGGGAGGGAGTTTTAGAGTGTAATTACACACTGTACAAAACAACAGAGAAGTTTAAAGTTCCGCCTGAATTATGAAGAGATCTGTAATGTTTTCGGGAACTAAGAACAGCTAAATGTGGACACACACACACACACACACACACACACACACACACACACACACACACACACACACACACACACACACACACACACACACACATACACGTATAAGAGGACTCCAGATGATCTGAAATCTCTCACACACACCTCTGAGGTTATGACATGATCTGTGGAGAGACTCTATGGAGTGTCTCATAGTTGTTAGTGTACTCTAGGGGCTGTACCTGCCTCAGTACACAGTAACACACACACACACACACACACACACACACACACACACACACACACACACACACACACACACACACACACACACACACACACACACACACACACACACACACACACACACACACACACAGAGTCATTAAAATGCACCTGTGTCCACTCTGCCCCCTCTCTCCCTCTTGCCCTTTTTTGTCTGCTTCCTTTGTTCAGTGCTAATGGTCCGTGGCAATTTTCTATCTTCCTGAGAGTCCGGAATGTTTCACTGACCAGCAGGGAGGGGAGTTAACCTTAGCAGCAGGGAAAGTCTGCAGGGGGGGCCACGGGGGCCAGAGCTTTATTCCCAGCACTGCACTGGATTACACTGTGACCCAGAGTGCAAAACCTCTACAAGATCTAAACTCTCAGTTACAGATAAAGCAGGAGTTCCTCGACATTTAATGACTCGACATAAAGACTGTTTGGGGGCAAATGTCAACTCTCAGCAGGATTCATTCATTTACCGTGAGGCAGGGAAGGTGTCACCTTGTTAAACACGACTCCTAGAGTGAAGTTCTGGCGGTTATCTGTGGTGTTTACTTGGCTTGCGCGTCATTTCATTTTTGGATTTCTTTGTAATGGAATTTATTTCAGGAACAATTTAGGAACTAATGAAACTGTTTTCCGTGTACAACAGCAGATGAATAAACAAAGTTTGCTGTGACAACATTTGCTTTTATTGCTTCCGAACGACTACTTATGTGAAAACGTCACAGATACATTTATTTCATTTCATTAATGGGCATCAGGGAGCTCCCTGTGAGTTTGCCGTCAGTGGCTCTCCACGATCGAGCTAATTATTCCTCATCATATCCAGCAGGTAGTAATTAGGCCTTTGTTACTTGCTATCATACTGTTGATACAATACACGTCTCTCAGCCTGCAATTGTTCTCCGCCATTGTGAAGAGGTATAAGAGATTATGAATTTTAATAGGTGAGAATTAAAGCCTAGCAAGAGGAGAGACCACCCTCTCTTTGTGTTTACTGCTTATGTTTATTCATGGGAATGTCATTTAAAGTATTATATCATGATTCAAAGCGACTCATTCATCGCGCTCAATCAAGTGTTCTTGACTGATGCTCGTTATCACGCTGGAAAAACCAATTCTGCTCTGGTCTCATCGGATGCTCGGCAGAGGCGAAACAAAGAGCAAATCGGGTATTTAAGAGATCATGACATTAAAAAAAAGCTGATTGCGAAGTTTGCCTTCTGTTAATGCTGTTTATTTTATGATGAGTTGGAAGGAATCTCACTGATAGTCAGCTGATTGTGAAGAAAGGAGCACTCGGGTGACCCCTCAACTGACTGGCAGAGACCGACATGTAAACATGATTTTTACGGACTTTATGGTAATCATTCACTCATGACTGTGACAGCACAAGTGTGTCACCAGAAAAACATTGTCATCAAAAACACAGAAAATGAGCCACCGTTATTTCTTGTCTTGTGGTCCGGCGACTGACAGACCTCAGAAAAACAAGCAGAAACAACAGTTAGGGGATTGGGAGCACAAGCAGTTGTCAAAAGGCTGCAAAACATGTGAGGAATGAGGTCAGGGTTTGTATCTCATCAGTTTAAACCAAAATTACTCATGATGTAAGTCACCAAAACCTAAACCATAGCACAAAACAAAATTCTTGTGTGAAGCATTCCAAACAGATTTGTGTCTGTGGAGGGCAAAACCAAACAACCTGAAGTGTTTGGCTGTTTGTGTATTATTGACTTTGGAAATAATGATTTCTATGTTGAAAGCAGGTTATAATAGCTCTTTGAAATACACTTCATTGTATTATCCTGAAGAGTAATAAGAGCAAATTGACATCAATTTCACATGTATGACACTAGTGTACATATGACTTCATATGTAGACTACTCAGCTCTCAGAGATCACAAATATCCACAAAGGCCATTCAGCTTCCATTTTTTCCTCATTCTACCAAAGGGAAACGAATGAATGATAGTTTGATCATCACCATGAAAACCAATAGAATGTGGTGACACATCCATATCTTTATTAGTTTGGTTATAGCACTACATTCTTCAGTATTTAGCTCAGTAACTTTGGAAGAAACAAACTGTGACAGCTGTGTAGCTGAATCAGCATTTTCAGCTACAATTTGATTTTAGCTGATAGTCTACTGTATGTCGTCACTGTTTGTTATCTCACAGCAGGGGGATTTTCTATCAACCCTGTGAAATTTGACCAGAACTTGAACGTCACACATCAAACTGGGATGTCTTTTAGATCTTCTATGGATTTTATCGAGTTGTTTTCTCCGAGTAGCGTAAATATTATCCATGTGGAGAGAGGCAAAACTTTCATTACTGTTCCTTTTCCATAACAGTTTAATATTCTTCTGAATAAATTATGTTGATCCAGAGTCTACTGCAAATATATTTTACTATGCCATACAAAAAAACCTGAGAAATACTGCTCTGAAAACCATCAAAATAGCTGTTGAAGTTTTCAACCTAACAGATGAAGTAAACAGCAACGCAACAAACAACAGTGTCAACAGCACTACCTCATTTGGTGGAAGTAACATCATACTGTATGTCTGTTTACAGATTTAGTCATTTTCTCTTGGTCATATGATGTGATAAGTTGATTAGTTGACTTCAGGTGATGAAAATACTTAAAAGATGAAAATACTTCCTGATAATGCTCACAATGATCTTAAGTTAAATTAAAAAAAAAAACAAAATGAAAAAAACTTGATGAGCACTAACCATTCTTTTTCAAGTGGCACACCCCCATTAGTCTCCTGGGTAGAAGTCTTGTTTTAGTTCAAATCATCCATCCATTCAGACCTTCTGTTTCCCTCTGTGGACTTTGTTGCTCTCATACTAAGTAATTGTCATGCCCTCCATCGCTCAACAAAGAACTACTTTACTGAGTCCCTTTACAGATAATCTATGAGATCAGTCCTTAAAGTGCAGAGCTGCAGCCAAGACGTGATGAACTGATCCAGTGAAATTCATCCATCCAAAGGAAACAAACTAGTGACCATCTATACTTTGAAGCTCAATAACATTCATTTTAATAGTCATTTATTTAATGCTTGTTAAAACTAGCAAAACTGCTTTTTATCTGTTTCGTGTGGTTTATGTATGAGGCTATTTCAGTCAGTCGTACCAATCTTTTCATTTAAATGCTAACAAGAAAGTTAAAGATTAGCTTTTTCAGGAACTTTTCTGTAGTTTACAGAGCTCTCATGAGATAACGAAGGTTTCATCACATGACCTCACTATAGATCATGACCCTGATCCCTCTCTAAAGATGGATCCAGGGAAAGAAGCGCTGAACTTTGGGGTACATGTGAGTAAAGGGGTGGAACCATGACTTTTCCCTCACCTTCTTTAACACTGCAGCCATTCTGATTCCATATGTCTCCACTGCTCTTCACAACATTTACCAACATTCATTTGAAGACATTGTATAATAAAAAAAATGGTTGATTAATTTTGTTAACAACTCATCAATCCAGGGGTGGATTAAAGGTACTTGTTATTCATACTGGGTACATCTTTAATTTGTACTCAGTTGCTGTTGCCCATTTTTCATTAAGCCTTCACAGTTTTTAAATTTTACCAGACGCAAACATAAACTCATATCTGATTAGATAAAAACTTGTCTGACTTGCAAAAATGTTGCCCTTCACAACATGTCCACAATGTAATGATACAGCACTCACTCTACTGCCTGTAAGGGAAAGAGAACTAGCTATGAAGTGTATTATTTTTATTGTTAGACACTTCCAAGGGAGGGTGTCTGTAACATTTTTTTTTTTTAGTTGAAGAAGAAAATGATTATCTTATCTAGTTAAAGGTGACAAAGACACGATGGAAGTCTAACCACATCTGAGAAATCGGCGGATCGTTCTGATGTGTTTTGAATGATTTCTTGGCGATGCAAACACCCTACAAACTGTGCCAAGATACAATTTTTACTCAGATTTAAGAGCTCCTACGTGGTGATGTTGCTGTGCTGATGAATGGAGTGTTGTGTTTGTGCTCCTTATGAAGTAACGCCTCGGCTGATGTCCTCTCGAGCGCCTCTCGTGCGTCTCCATTGTCCTCTTCATGCCGATGTTATCAGACACAATAAATGTGTCCCCCTGTTATATTTTCTTTGGCGCTTACATCTATGCCTGCCTTTATCTCGGGGCTTTGCTGTGACGTTTATCGCTGTGTCGGTGTGTGAGTGTGCATATCTCTGTAAAAGGGGCTACACACACAGGCTGTTAGCAAGGCAGAAAGATGAAGATACTCATGTGCGCTGGAATGTTGGTATCTCACTGGGTGTCCTGCTGAGCATGGAGGGTGACGCTTATACATCTGTATGTGTTTGCAATGAAGCCATTCATTGCCTTTATGGTGTTCATCTAGCAAGTTGAAAGCATTCTGCAAGAATGAAGTGAAAACAAATGTTCCAGAGCAGACAGACTAGAACAGTGTCTCCAGATTAGGTCGCCATCAACTTTGAGGACATCCACCAGTTTGGGATGAAACCCTCACCAACGTGAGCTAACAAGAACCCCAGAAGTGTTTAGGAGTTCATAGACATGCCGCTTGGCATAGTTTGGTCCTCTAAATTCAACATAAAAGCATGAATCTCCCACTTTTACATTAACAACAACAAAAAAAACCCCCGAACAAACATAAAAACCAAACTGTATAAGGGATGTTTTGCCTCATTGACAGACATTCATCATTTTGTCTTCCTGCTCACCCCTTAAACAATTCCAGCATTTACATAGCCCAAACAACATCTGTCTTCCTGTCAACATCTTCGCCGCAAACCCATTACACACTACTGAGCGTCATAATAGCACAGGGTTTGCAATGGAGCTCCACGGTTGGTTTGAAGATGCTGGAAGACCTTTGCACAAACGCCTATCACTAAAATGTGTCAAACAGGAATGCCTCTGAAATTAAAAGGCACCATCTTATTTAAGACTACAAGACTGTTTGTTAAGGATCTTTATTTTCTTTTCAAAGTTTCATGCCGTTTTTCATCTACAGTCACTGACGTTCCTTGGCAAACTGGATAATGGATTTAGTGACAGCCTATGTCAAAATCCTGAGCACTAACTCATTGAAAAAGAAGTGCCATGGATGTGCAATGATAATGACCACTCTGATGGATTGTCACAGGACATCAACAAGCAAACAAACAAATAGCAGCTGTTCATCAGCTGACATCTGAGTTAATGAAAGAGCAGACAGAAAAAAAATGGGTCTGGAACAAAGTGCTGCCTACGAGACAAGGCGGCCATATTGATGGGCTCTGCTGAAAGGAGGATAAAGTGCTGAAGTCCACTGAAATGTCATCAGTCAAATCAGCGCCTTCATCTTCTGCTCGCCGCTGCTCTGACTGGGAGATATCTTCCAGCCCAGCATTGATTGACAAAGGACGGATTGATGAAGGCTTCTACATAAGGTTGTCTGCACATTTATTCCTCTTCAACATTTTGCACTGAACAGACAGGACGGAGTGATTGGTTGCCTGGTTGCACTTTCTCCTGACATTCCTCTTTGTTTTAAACTGGCAAAGTGACAATCTGTCTAACACATCCTGTATCCTGAACATTGCTTGTTCTGCATTATCTTCCCGTCGTGTATTTGAAGAGATTCTGAACAGCCAGGGCAGATTGGCACTCCATCGCCCCATGGGTTTGGTCCCGGGCAGTACATAACTACTGCTGGCGATGGGGAGGGGAGATGAGAGCCGCGAAGCCAGTCCGGATGCCTCAATGGAGGGCTGCCTTGCAGGCAGATACATGGGCAGCAGGGGTGTTCTGAGTGACTGGCACTTGCTCTAGTGGCACCAGATGGCCGGGCAGGGGCCCGTACCACTGGGGTGAAGGGACCTTGTGTCACTCTGTGCATCTGCAGCCTGTGTCAGGATGCTGGCAGAGCCGTGTTTCTCGCCACTCTGCAGCCCGCAGTCATGAGGATGAAATACAAGTTGGGCAAAGGTTCAGTCAAAAATACAACCTCGCACCTGATGCTGTGTTGACATGCAGAGAATCAGTGGCAGTCATCCAAAGATCTGAGAGTATGGATAGGAGTCAGAGAGAAATTGGCACTGGGATCTGGACGGCTTACCTCAGTGAAGCAAAAGTTATATCTCATCAAAATAAATTCAGCCTAGTTCTTACAGACTTACAGACAGATATGTGAGCAGCAGGACCAAAGACATTATGATTTAAAACACACAACTAAAGACAAAATTCAATAAGGGAAGAGGAAAAGATCATCATAGTGAAATACAACAATATAGTCAGTGATTACGTTTGATATAGTCCAAGATTTTAATTGTTGAAATATTCTGAGGCTTGGAATGCTGATCACATTCACCAGAATTTCAAGGAATTGGTCCCAATGATTCAATCTGCATCTGTCAGTTAATGCATACATAACACATTTAAATCAACAAGAAATGTATGGTTAAGAACAACGGACTTATATAATACTATGCATACTTTAAATTGATTTCTTTGATCCGTCTGCAGGTGTTAGAAGTGCAATTCAGGTTCACTGACAGAGTGATTTTGAACCAGGGAAAATAGTGAGTTCCCTATGAAATCAAATAGAACATGGATATTTTCCATCTATGTTCTGTTTATTATTTCAGAAAATTCTGTGAATTGAATTAGGGCAATTTTCCATCTCTAATTTTCCGTCTCTATTTTAAAATCTGAAAGGGCGTGACGAGACTATCAGAACTATTCAGTGGTCAATCAATGTGAATGTCAAGCTGCAAAATAACTCTTTAGCACATGCTTCTTGTTGCTGTGGCATTGTAGAAACAAGCTGTGCTGATGATGGAAAGACTGATTTGGACAATTTTGTACATTGTTGCCTGGTCAACAGTGCTGATTGGACCTTAAGTGTTTATTTTATGGGTGATGTGCAGGCTGATATACATGTTCCGAATGTGGGAAAATCAAAAAAATGTTAAAGTCAGTCTGATTATTGTGTTTCCCGTTGAGCATGAGTTAGTGAAATCAAAAGCAAAGATGTGAAAAACAATGTGAATCTACTTTTAAAAGGCCTTATTCAGTCTTGTAGAAACCTGTCCATTCTTCTGGGCAGGGCAGGAGTGTCTATGGATACCTGACATTTTCTATGACATCATTAAAATCAAACACTGTGACCTTGTATGACCTTTAGACCACTACTGATCAACCATCCACACTGGGTCGATCCCCCTGGGACGCCTCGGCGAGCAGAGCTGAACAGAACATCGATACAAAGGTGATGCTCTTGTCTCTCTCAGGACGGTTGCTGTGATGAAAGCAGCCGATCCTACTCTACCTGTCGAATGCGGCTGGAGTCAGATGAGCCTGTTTCTCCCTCTCTTTGTTATCTGGCCTTTGAGCACCACAGAGTCCCGCAAGTGACTGCCTGTCTCAGACTAAACAGCTCAAACACACCCTTTTGTACATTGTTTTTTACCCCTGGTAGTTCATTTTATTTGACAAACTTTTGTACACATGTATTGATTTTTTTGCATTTTATTTTTCAGTCCTACATTATTTGAACTGCTTTGGGCTTCTGTCTTGACATTTTCATATTGCTGTGTGAAGCGTATGTGTGCATGTTTGCATGAAAGGTGTAAAGCAAATAAAGTTCAGCTGCGTCGGGTTCTACGCATCAATATTTCAGCAGCTCCACACAGCTTGAGCTCCTAGTTCAAGTCACTGGAGGGAACTCATTCCTTTTTGCTGGGACAAGCGCCAGGACATGCAGGCTGTGTGAGGACTGCTTAGGAAGGTGATTCACTACCAGCAGCTAGCACATCACTTGATCCATTATAAATGAACTTGGGAATTTTCTGGCAAGTGATATGCAGGTTATTGCAGGAAACAAGGCAACAACAAATGTTGCATAAAGTAGTGAACATGCTGAACGTATGCCCAGCAGAACAACAACAACTGTGAATTCACACTATAAACCCAGATAGTGTACTCATGCACAGGTATTACTGCAGTATTGCATTTTAGTACACAGTTGCAGATATTTGAACAACAAAACAAGCCATATGATGAGGTGGGTGGATGACATGAAGAGCCTACTGTCATCATGCAACCTTTAAGTAGCTCTTAAAGCACATTTGTGGGTTTAGAATAAGAGCATGCCCTCCTGCTGGTTTGTTTGATACACACCACCTACACGAATAAACGAATTACAAATAGGATCAAACAGAATTATCATTGCAGTAAAGGACGGAAGAAGCTTCAGTCTTTGATTACTGTTGTTGATTGCCATGCCTTTAAATCCAAAAGACTACCAGGAACACCAGTAAGAAATAGATTGTGACAGCTTACAAACACCGTAGAACACGATAAGTTCAGCAAGGAATACATGTTTTTTCCTTTCACAAGTTAAATTTAGATTTTGATATTCTTCCTCATTCTTCTTATTGAGGGACTATATATATAACTCAGGGTTACATTTACCTTTCTGATCTAATCGCTTGAGAGTGAGTGGAGAACAGTGTTGCCTGACAAGTGTTTGAGAAAAACATTATCAATTGTATGCATGCAGAGCTCTGTTTTACTTTGTTGCTCTTGTAATGCTCTGTTAATTGGAAGAGGGGGAGGGATGTTAAATTAATGCCGGTGGGGAGGATGAAGGATGCGGGGGCAACAGCTTTCACCTTGTCAATTAGAAACATGGGTGTAAAATAACAGGCACCAGATAAGTGACAGAAGCGCCATTGGAACACAAACAAGATGCTAACAAGACACGGAAAAAAAACAGTTTGTTATCCCTGCTGGTTTCCAAGAAGATTGACAGTGGGCTTTTTTTTGTTTTTTTCAGGTTTTGCACTCATGATTTAAAGAAACTTTCTCCAAAATGTGTCTTCATTGTATTGTCAGGGAAGAAAACTTCAAATATTTGGTAGGCCTTTTTGTAAATATGCACCCCCCAACAATTGCCTATTGTGTTTTATTGTCTCCCTTGATGCCAAAACATGGATGAAATAATCTGTAGGATTTGAGTGGGTTTTCTTCAGAAATACCTTAAAGCTCTACTGTTCAATATGTAGAATACACCATTTGAATATTATATGTGGAAACTGGTCTCCTGTCTTGCTTCTCCAAGCTTCCATCAACAATCCAACAAGAACATGTGGATTTATTTTATCTACTGTTGCCTTGGCAACTCATCAGAAAGTCCAGCAAGGTTTCAGCAGGAGCCAGAGTGCGGCAGCAGAGTTATTATTTACTTTAGGACTGAAGCTGATATTATGTATTCACACCCCTCACATCAGGACGTACATAATTACAGTCTCCATGGCGATGACGTTGGTCAGGTTACGGACTAGACGTTTTGTAACTCAGCAATTATCTATGATAAAAAAAAATGTGGCTGTTTATGGCAGGTGGAAAATACATGTCAGCATCTAAAGGTTATTGGTTCAATGACACTCACAGAGGCTCATTTGCAAGTATGTGCTTCTGAGCTAATTGGAAGAGTTATTCTACATGCTAATCACTGTTTGTTGGTCAATGTCCTTACAATGAGTCAAGACAGGCAGCAACACCACCATTTACAGGGTGATAAATCTAAATTTGAAAAGTGTGATTTTCAATAAGTCTGGGTCCTAATCGCCACCCATGTTCATGTTCTCCAACCATCCATGATAATAAACCGAACGAGGCTGCTATGAGCCGCCGTCTCACGCATAGAAAAATAAATGAGGTTCACCTTGTCCCAAACCCATACATCATCAGCTGTCAGAAAACCCAGAGAATCACCTTCACTTTAATAAGCCAACAATTATGGAGAGAAATTATGAAGAAAGACAATGGAGGAAATGATACTTTAAAAAAAAATGTTTTTTGAAACTCATTGGAGAATAAAAAAAAAAAAATAGAGGGAAGTCTGACCCCTCAAAAACACATTTAAACGACATTCTGTCACCCAAATTTGGCTTGTATTGATCAAATGTTTTCGAACACTGGTTACTAAAAAAAATGGAAACAAAAATTATGACAAACATAATTTACCATTGCACTCCTCATCTACTGTACAAACTAGCTCTCCCGCAGCAGCTGTAGGCTGCTTTGTGATTAAAGTTAAAGAGTAATTGTTAGCTTGCTAAATTGCTAAATTACAAAAATGGATTCCCACAATCATCAGAGCAGGTAAAAACCACCGCGTTGGTGTTGATGGTAGTAGCATGCTGGTATTAGCATTTACATCTCAGTACAGGTTGTAGACCTTTCAGGATGGATTCACAAAGATATCGACGTCTCTGAATCACGGTGAATCGGGCAGCGCTCCTACCTGCTATCTGCCCTGTCTCATGCTCTGATTCACAAGATAATATATCAGCTATACTGCAGCCAAAATATGTCCATAATGTTTTGCTGCTGATTGCTGTGATGTGATGTGTAACACACTGACAGTAAAGATAAGATGAAGAGGAGCCGCCTTATCAGCTGATGATATGGAAGCAGGAAATAGAGAGACTGAAGGATGGAAATAAGAATGACAGAAATCCAACATTTCTTTTTTTATATTGAAGAAAGTATTACCCTATAATATTGCCCTGGTGTTTATTATATAGCATGCTGGCATTTTAAATGAGAGCATGACTACCATTCTGCAGTTTCCTCCTTTTCTCCACAGACATTGATTCACCTTCGTTATTATGACCGCCGCCTGCTTAAAGGCGGAACAACAATGCTTCTTTTCAGGACTCAGACATTTTATTCAGAATGGCAAAGCAGAGTAATACTACAACATTTCACCTTGAGTGACGTAAGGATGGACATTATGACTGAAGCTCTTTTACTGGTGCATGAAAAGCGATGGTGTTTGTGAATTGAATGTTTTGACATTATTTGTATTTGCAAAGAAAGAGGCCGATACAGACACCATAGCACCATATACTGTAGTAGAAACACAATTTACTCAGCTTCTTTTTATGTTATCTTTATCTGCAGAATCCATACAATCATTTTATCTTGTTTTTCTCATGTTGTTGATCCTTTTTCACAAATTCCTATTTGTTTTTCTAAAACCAATTATATTTAAAGGAATTCTCAATGTTTTGTGATGATTCAATGATGATTTATGCAGCAGTCTTCCCAGAATGCTGTGACTATTTGGGTAAAACCAAGGCAATAATCAATATCAGTTACAAATGGTTACTGATAAATTATTTCCTATTATATAAATGCAAAATTTTCAAGGGATATATTTATATTGTGCAAAAACACAATGTATCAAAAGGATTATAGCATACAGCACTGATGCAGCATGAAACATGCACTTTTCTCATGTCTATTTTAAGTTATATTAGGTGTTGTATTCACAGCACAAATGGGAAAATAAATTCAGACTCAGCTGAGCGTGACAATTAGCTTTTCCCAATAAATGCAAACCTGTCAGGCCTCACATCATGCTGTCCATTCTCTTGTCTCTCTAGCTGTTAATGACTGGTTTGGAAGCATCAATTTCTTCACAAATGGAACACCTTGAAACAGAGTTGTGGCTGTCAAAGCAATGTGATTCCAAACAACCAACCAAGCTTTGACAGACACGCAGGTGTTATTGGAGCCCTTCTCCTTGACTGACCTTCGGGACTGGTTTGCACCAAACACCGTCTTTGTCTCTGAAATGGCAGCAATTAGTGGATGGAGCTTTGCAGCGGGCTTATTTTGAACGTGTGAGGGCAAACAGAGCGAGAAAGAAGTGCATGGGGAGAGAGGAGACCTGAGCGAGCCACGGGGGCCCCAAGTGGGAGGCAGGGAGATGGAGAGCCAGAAGGTCAGGGATAATTAGAAGCCTTTGTGGTCCTCTCAAGAGGCTCAGGAGGAAACCCACAGATGGGCCCTCAGCTTCGAGACACCTTGGAAAAGGGTGACACAGACTAATACACACACTCTTGTACACCTGAGGGATGTCGCGGTGTAGCAGACAAACAAGTGAGAGTGGACACAGGTGTACTTGAAACAAAAGGAGATGGCCAACAGGAAAAATGAAAGGTTCCAGGTTGTCTAGACCTCATTTTTTTCCTAATTGCTGCCTTTCCTTTGCATTTTGCCAAGGGAATACTGTTTATGAAATACATCACCCTCTGCCAGGATCACAACACATGATGCTCAGAATGTCACACAGTTGTGCCCTGGCTGGATTAACTTCTCCACTGTAGAACGTGTAGCTAGCAGGGCTTGACTTTTAACTTCAAATACCAACTATGTCACCCAGGTCCACATCCAGCCTTGAGCTTTCCTTCCCATGTGACCCGGTGAAAAATCAATTAAAGTAACCCTGACTGCTGGGCTTCAGGTGTAGAAAATGCCGAAATGACGAAGATACAGTCAATTAATAGCTTGACATTTCCATCCCGAGTCCATGCAAATCCGCTGCTGGAGCGTTTTCACGCTGGTTTAAGGGGAGGCAATTTCAAAAAGGGATGCAATTCTGTTGCTGGCAGATGAAGAGTTAAAGGAGTAGGTTGCATATATGCCATTCCAGTATACAGGGCGTACTGGAATGGCATATATCCTCGTGGAGCCGGTAACACCCATCAGTTAAATTCTTGACAGGCGCCCCAGCAGGTCTGGGATCTAAGCTGCTGATAGAAGCAGTTCTGTCGCCTCTAGTTGTCTGTCAGCCAGGTAACATCTCCCTAAGTGGTGTTCATGGCAGACTTATCATCACCGTCATGTGATTAATGTAGAAAGCACTTACCATCACCCCTCATGTCAGTCCGTCTGTGAGCAGCCTTTTATAATTTGTTTTTTTCAGTATTCACCCATGTTTGCCCTTTTTTTTTGTTTGCTTGCTTGTTTCTGCTGAGCTGAAGGACCCATGGGGGGTGGGGGTGGGGGTGTGGGGGGTCCTCTATGGCCTTACCGCTTTATATTATTTGCTGCTGGTGCCATAACATCTTTCAGTGTTTTGGAGTCAGTGTAGTAAGTGATTTAAGTGGTAAACAAATGTGTTGTGACGGAGGGTCAACGTTCCACTGCAGCAATGACAGCGGAGGCAGCAGGAAGAAATCACTTCTGATTGATATTTTGCCTTTTTGTCGGGGGAGTGATTTCAACCGCAGCTGACAGACTGGACTGAAAGTTTCATCTGCAGAGGTGCTGGGTTTCACTCGGCTACAATAACTAGCTGGTCGAGTGTTTTGATGGCTGAGCTGAATGGGTCACATGCAGTAAATCTTTGCATGATAGATTGCTAGCAATGTTTAAGCTTTGCTTAATCTGTAGTTTAGTGGTTGGCATGCTAATGCAGCATCACACATGGCATGTAAATATCAGCTAAATGTCACATTCATTAAGGGCTGTCTGGATGTGGGACAGCCCCTCTGTCTGTCTTTGCATGGATGCAAATGATTGAACATGGAATTGCCTGGTGGGGTGGGGTGGGGGGCAATCCCATATCTTGGGTTTCCCACTTGGGTCGCTTATTTGTGTGTGTTTATATGTAAAAATGTAATAACGTGTGTCTAGCATCAAGAGGAATATTTCCTCAGCTTGGTGTTATTAATAAAAAATGACGTGATTGTTGACTGTGGTGTGAAATGTCAGGTGTCAGATGTTTGTCTGCATCTGAGCTCTTTTTCCTCCATCATTTCACAGCCTGTCCATTAGTTTTTGTGAAGGTGTTTATATGTTTTCCACACAGCAGGAGGAACCATTAAGAAACCTCATAGATCATTCCCATTTCTCATTCCGTGCTGCTGGCATTCGCAGCATTTGGCCCAGTTATTCATGCTTCAGTTGTAATGATGGATTGTCTGTTTTGAATATGTGCATTTATATGGTTTGCAAACGTCCCTTTGCACCACGGAGGGGATATTTTTGCCTGTCCATCATGTCGGCTTAGCTAAGCTAACCACATTAGCAGATAGCACCCTGATCTCTCTGTGCTCTGGTGTATACAACCAAACTTTAGCTTGGCTCAATACAGTGAACTTTATGAGTATTGACGACAGGACTGAGAAGGTCATCCAGATGGCCATAAGCTTCCCATTTCCTGTTTCGCATCATCATCCTTCCCAGGGTGCTTTTAGCTCTCACCAGTGAGGAAGAAGCTCTCTGTGGTGTCGTGTTGATTCTGACTGGCAAAGCCACAGCTTGGCCTTTCCCCACCAGACACACCGTAGAGTCCAATGTGTGTGTGTGTGTGTTGTGTGTGTGTATTTGGCAGTAATCTGGAAGTAGGCTGTACATGCTGCCGTCCTGTTAATTAGCTAAACAGCATTTTAATGGCGGACCGTGCCATCTGTCCAAAGGGGCGGAGCGCAGGAAAGGTCTCACACATTTTTAATGAGGCTTAACGTTCACACAGAGCAGTAATAAGGCTCCGCAGCGTCAATCGGACACTGTTTGGATGCATTGTAACCGATTTACTGTTTCATCTATTACTTTTTCCTCCCATCCCTCATTGATAAATATCAGCAAACACACACAAATGCACACACAATTCAGCCTGCATTTACAAGATTTTAAGGGTTATGCTTTTCCACCAGCTTTCACAAACCAAGGTCAGTTAACTCTACATTGGGAACACCTCAGCTTGTGGAAACAGCTGCATCTGTTAAACACTTCTTTTGGAAGGCCATCTGAAGGGTTAGACGGCCACTGCCTCGCCATCGCTGAAGAAGTGGAATTAAAAAAAAAAATCATAAAATTTATGTTCTTGGTTCTTGAGGATTTAAAAAATGAAGAACATCACATCAAGAGAGTCACAGCAGTTACAAATGCATCCTGTTAGCGTTAGCGTCCTCCTTAAAAATACAGACTCCAGAGAGTGGTATCTGTCAACTTCACTTTTCCTCACCAGAGCAGTCTTCGTGAAATACTGGACTGCTGTGGTCGTAACTGTGACATTTCAAAATGGTCCATCAGCTGGCCAGGCTGCTGGGTAGCTGACCTGCATACCACTGGCTGTGCAAGTCACATCTACAATGTTACAAAGTAAGTATGGCTGGCGGTGATGCTTGACCTTGATCGCCAGATTCACATAAAATCCATTACAAATTGGAAAAAAAACTGAATGGAACCAGAGTAAAATCACTTCATAACTATTCTACGAACTGAGACAAATAAAAATATTGTCACGAGCAAGAGTGGATGTTCGCAGCTGTATCACGTAGATATATTGTTTTAAAATGAGATCCATTGCATGCACTTTCTTTAGATTATCGATTTCCTTCACATGTCTCAGTAATGTAGCTGCAGCCACTGTGAGCAGTAATGCTGTGACTGTTTATGGTGATTGGCCAGAACCTCTGCTGAGGTGAAAGTGATTGAGCAGACAGCCTGGAGCAGAGGAAAACGCTGGCACCATGCAGCCAGAAGGAGAGGCAAATGCCAACCTCCCTTAAAGCACTGTGTCAACAAAAATCTAAACCAATTTTGTAAATAACTAGAGGCACACCGGACGGACTGGTTGGAGATGGGGAGGGCAAAGAGGTGTTATTGATCGCTAAAAAACAGAAAATCAGTTTCCAGAAGTAGTTCAAGAAGTTAAGATAGTATTCTGGTAGATTTTTCTCCACGTTGAGACGCTAATATAGAATTTCAATGAATAACTCTGTAAAAAAATTCTGTCAGGATCACCAAATATTTCATATTCAACTTCATCTGCAGTCTGCAACGATGGCTGTGGTGCTTTCTGTGCTTGTCTCGCTGATAGGCTCTTTAAACACATAAGGCAGGGTATTGATCGAACGTATTGAGGCGGGTCACGGGCCAGCCATTAGTGAACACCGGCTCAAGTAGAACACATGGAGATGGGTAGCTGAGCTGCTACTGGCTTTTTAATATCAGACCAGCGAGCCTTCATTTTTAACCACTCATAGAAGGGCATTGTAAAGTAATTTTAATCTTCAGCTTGATATATTGATGGGCTTCATGCTCATTATTGTAAAAATCAATGACAGGAGTCGCACAAAATAAAGGTAAAAAAGGGAATGTGGTAGAGAGATGGATGGAACAAGCGAGTTTGTTATAGAGAGAAACTATTGGTGGGACACTGGATAAAAATATAATTCCATCCATTTTCTCGTCTTTAGATACTTTACTCAAGACATAATTCAAAATATGAAACTGAAGCAAGAGAGATGGAAAGCATGGCTAAAGGAAAGGAAAGGAAACGTTGAAAGATTAGGAAAGGGTATCGGGATAGGAAAAAAATAAGAAATCAAGAGAAACAGTAAAAGACAGACAAAGAGAAAAGAAAGAAAAACAGGAAGACAAAAGAGATAAAATGTGTGGAGATGACTAAAGAAAAACATTCCACTGGAAAAGAACTACCGGTACCTCAATTGAGGGAGAAGAAAAGGTAGGACAGAAACATTAAGTAAAGAAATGAGAGCAAGATAAAAAGAAGGAAGGGATTAGAAAGGGAGAGAAAGAAAGATTAAGGTAAAGGAAATGATAGCATGGAGGAATAGGAACACTGGGTGAAATGAGACAAGGTGAACATATATTGGAAGGTAAGGCATGAAAAGAAAACATTTCAGAGAAAAAGAAAGGCAAAATGGAAAGAGAAAGGGAAATAATTGGAATGTACAACACAGAGGCTTGGAACAATCACCACGATGACACAACACAGCGTCTGACAGACTGATTATATGAGTGACCCCAGGCTCCAGCGTGTTGTTCTCCCCGCAGACGGAGCTCTGGGGCTCCGACGACATGGACAGCCGAGTCCCAGGACTGAGGAGGCCTGTAGAGCAACGACAGGCCACGCCAGGGCTAATTACCCCTCAGAGACATGAGGAGAATCACTCAACTGTGTGACACACACACACACACACACACACACACACACACACACACACACACACACGCACGCACACATTAATCCTATCCCCCTTTGTCTCTGGTGGCAGACTTTTAAAGAATCAAGAGTGGTTTTTAAACCATCTTGTGATTCATTCTCCCTCCTAAATTTCATTTGAAAGTAAAATCTCCATTTTTTTTCTTCTTACTGAATCGATGACAAAACCTTATTTGGATTGACCCTTGTGTCTTTTTGCACAGTTTGCGCGATCATTCAGATCTGAACATTTTGATGCGTTGTCACACCTCATTATCTCATTTGTATGCCTGCTATACGCCAATGTTTGTCTGATCTGACATCTGTGAGAGAACTGTGGTGATCAATTCAAACACTGATGGCGGCACCTGTCCAGACTTCACCAAATAATTCAACCAATTCTGTTCCTGTCCAATTTGTGATCGCTCCTTCAGATGGAGAGATGGCAGACATTACCTTTGTCAAGTGTCACCATTGTCAGACGGAACTCAAATAAGAACATATTTGCATGAGGACAAATGCATGCAGTCAGCAGACGTCAATCTCCTTCAAGACACTTGCAAAGTGTACAAACTGGTCCCCAGGTTTCTGACTCCAGGTTTGCTCAGAATAGAAACTTCCAACAACAGAGGACAAATGGTGACTTTAATCATTTTGTGCATAATGGAGACATGAAAGCTGATAGAAATGGTTCCAGGCTGCAAGATTGCCATGTTTTCCAAGGAGATTTCATACCAGGGGACAGACAAAATTGCACAGTGAAAGCGATGTTCATCGGAACCAATCTAAACGCAGATGGTGTAATTATTTTATGGCCATTACACTATGCAAATGTGCAATTTACTTCACAATGTGTTAAAGTAAAAATGTGTCTATTGCCACTTTAAATTACGTCGAATTCAGAGCTAACAGCAAGCTGAAGCCACAAGCCAAGATTCAGCTGTCGAACACAGTTTAAATGTAGGTTTTAGGGTGAGTTTTGGCAGAATTTAAAATTTAGAATTCTTCTATTGAAAATAAAACTCTTGATTTGCACTGTGGCTTCTCCATTTTATTTGATTCGGTTGATTAAACCATGTGTTATATCAAACTGAGGAAAGAGGAGCGCTTAAAAGGAGTTTAAAGGAGTAAAAGGAGTAAACATTTTATCTATGTTCAAAATCAGTCAGTGCATTTTCTTTTCTTTAGAAATAACTTGATGCATAAGGGAAAGAGGGATTTTAATCAAACTTAATAATTCAATTGCCTTTTTGTGTCATTTCTTTTCACTGGTTTCAGGTCTGAGCACTGAAAATGGATGATTTTAATCCCCAGTAATCCATTCATCTTAGTAAATAATATCAACATGCATCACAGTGTGGATTAGTTGTCTTGTCAGTGGCAGAACTGCTGTTGTGACATCAGAGAGTTATGGGCCCCAGGGGCCATCTCTGAATGATGAGCACCATGAGCGTCATCATCGCGCTTTCTCCTGAGGCTCCCGCGGGTGTCCTTCTCTAAAGGCCACACTCTCCCTGATGAGCTCGCACCGGAGCAATAACTAGCAAGCAGAGTGTGACAGCATAGGCTTTTATGTGCCAACCCATTAACTGTGAGATGTTGCCTACCTTCCATTTAATTTTGATTTTTTTCTCTATCTTATTTTTTATTTTATTTTTTACCCATAATATCTGTTATGTAGGTTATCACTATTCATCTGTTGCTCCAGAATTCTGGAAATGTCAATGACACGCATCAGCTGGAGTGAAGACTTCACAAATTTCAGCCTGAAAACTGGCACATGGAGATTGATATGAGAATTTTAGCCTGATATCTGCTATGAGCTATGAACACACAGTACAAATGTGGAGGTGTGTGTGTGTGTGTGTGTGTGTGTGTGTGTGTGTGTGTGTGTGTGTGTGTGTGTGTGTGTGTGTGTGGTTTTAGGAGGGGCTTCAGTTATGATTTGTTGCTCAGTATTTGACACGTCTCTTTGGTCTCTCCCTTCTTCTGCAAATGTCTCTTCTGAATTGCGTCATTTGACGGTCAAACATAAACCTGAGTGTTCCTCCAAAGCCTTATTCAAAATTTATGTGTGATTCAGTGTTAATGTGTTGATATGTGTGTATCAATGACTATCCCAAACCCCAGTGGGTTGTCTATTTGAGGTGGCCACAAGAGATAATGCGCCTCCCTTTCCCTCCCAGCTACACACCGCCAGGACCAGAGGTGTGAATGGATTCCTGTCTTTATTTCATTTAACACCCAGCTCCTCTGTGAAGCTGTAATTATTAAAAGGGACGACAGGCAAAAATGAAACAGGTTGCTACAGGTGGTGATACATCCTTTCATTGATAACTGCCAAAAAAAAAAAAAAAAAAAGGGAACATGCAATAAACGACCAGCTGTGGAAAAGACCTGACAAAACAAGTGCTTCTAAAATGATCTGTGGACAGGCATTTCACAGCTCAACTTTCATTCACTTCCCGTTTATTTCGCTTCCCCTCCTGCACGCATGACTAACCGCCTCCATAATTCATTATTCCACAAATGAGGGTGAACCCTGCTGCGAGAGACACTTAATATAAAATTTGGACCCTTTTAATAGCATGCCTAAGTGTCCTGAAGCTTGCAATCTTAATTGGAAAAACCAAAATATGATGTACACGCACATTCAGGCGCTGTCCAATCAGGGCTAATGAGACCCTTGTAAAGCACAATTGAACAGGTTTGGGAGTAGAAAAGGTTTTCAGGTTAGTGCAGCCTCTCGCAGCACCTGTGCGTGGCGTCTCCATCGGCAGCTACACCCCTTGCCCAGTGATTTCTCTCTCAGCACTTTTATTGCATCTGCTGCCCAAGACAAACAGCAGTAAAGCCAAGGTAACCATGGATACACGAGGGCCACGGCTCTTTTCTCCTTCCCTGCTGATGCTATTGAAAAATCCCTCTTTTGAATTTAAGTGGTGGGAGTCTCTTATTTCTCTCTCATTGCTCAAGGTTGTGAATGATGTGTGGGAAGGAAACAATGGTGTGTGGGCTTTTGTGGGAAAAAAAAAATTATAAAGAAGAAACCATCAAGGTGATGTTGGAGTAGTTAAGGAGGGACCAGTGATTTTTAAGGATTGACTTTTTGGTTCTTTTAACAGAATGAAAATCAGCAGAATCTATGTAGCAGCAACATCGATCAGGGGAATGCCTATGGGCTGCTTGTGCAAGTTAAACATGGCCGTAATCACGGCAGAAAGGAAAGTTAACAGCCGTGTTTGTGTCAGCTGTCTTGATTGACTGAACCGCGAAGCTCTTGACGGAGTTAATGAACGCATCAGCTAATTAGAAGCACAGCTAGCATGGATTTGCATGTCCAAACACAACTAAAAAGACACAAACACGCTATTGCGTTATCCCACCTTGATTCTCACAAACGTGAGCTGAAATCTTTCTTCGTTGCTCCCTTATTCACCTCTCATTCCTGTTGTAGAACAGGTTTCAGTAATCACATAGCTTTTCTCCTCACTCACAGTATTTGTCGAGATGAGAGGTTGATGCGGTGAATTGGGGTGTGAGGGATTGAATCCCATTTTCTGCAAAAAAAAAGGTGAACCGAGTCGTTAGATTTTCTTGGACACCTCATGCAAAAAAAAAGAAGAAAATAAATAAATGTGAGAGGAGAGAGAAGAGGAGGAAGCTAGGGCACAGAAGAAAAGGTGAGGAGGAAAAATGACAAAAATATGAGGTGAGCAGAGCGGCGGAGAGGTGAGAAAGGAGAGGTGAAAGGGAAAGAGGGAAAAAAGATGGCTTTAAGACGATCAGCATGATAGGAGGGGGTCAGAGTCAGATTGTCCTCGAGAAGGAACATGACAGTGGCTGTAATAGATTCTCCTCACACCTTCCATGTGGTGACCTGCCTGTGGGAGAAGGCCTTCTCATTAATGACAGGCAAGGAAGCGGAGGAGGCCTTCAGAGACTTATCATATGCTGCAAACCATTTTCACTGTGGCCTCTGGCACCGCAGCGCCGAGAAGACAATACATCGTTTTTTAACACACCCGCTTGTCATTGTGTTTGGATTTTGAAGCAATCAATCAAAAGCGAGGACATGCTAAAGCGGCGACAAATTTTACAGTAATGGAAGAGGTGCCAGTGGGCGTAATTCCCACTTTCTTCCAGCGGAAAGTCTCAGGCTATTATTTCTTTGCAAAGAAAAGGCATTATTAAGTGACCCATAATCCAACATGCTACAACGAACCGGAGTGTATTTTTTTCCTGTCCTCTGTTTGTGCCGTAGCCTGGAGAGTTGGAACAGCAAGAGATTTCATTATCCTATTGTATCACAGGGCAGCTAGCAACAGAGTCACCAGGCAACAAGGCACCATGCTCCCTGTGCTGGGTCTACTTCTAAAAAGTCTTTGCTTTACATTTTACAGTAACAGTTTCTGTACACACACACACACACATCTACTCTACACCACATTTCTCTCTGTCTCTCTCTCTCTCTCTCTAAATCCCCCCTCTCAGTCTTTAAATCATGCCTAATCCTTTTGGGTCTGACCAAAGTCCTCTAAACAAACATAATGGACAGTAATCAGCTCTACAGCAGTCAGTGGATTGGCTTGTTTTGTCACGCTCAGATGACCGAACAAAATGCTGTTTTCTTCATAAAAGAGGAGGTTATTAATCTCCTGATTTCCTGTTCCTGTGACTCACATATACTGCTCAACCTCCCCTTCCTCACAGCTTTTTATTTGCCTGGCTCTCGTTTTGTTTCTGCGAGCGTCTGTGCTCCGTGTTGAGGCACGTTTGCAGTCAGGCTGATGATGAGGAGTGCATGGCCAAGGCAGGAGTCACCTC
Source organism: Antennarius striatus (assembly GCF_040054535.1). Lineage (NCBI taxonomy): Eukaryota > Metazoa > Chordata > Actinopteri > Lophiiformes > Antennariidae > Antennarius > Antennarius striatus. Next base: position 13,240,804 of record NC_090795.1, read on the forward strand.
CATGTTTGAATGTCAAACGTAATATTTAAAGTACCTGTGGATTTGGCATCATTTCTCTTAAAGTTGGAGCAATGTGTTCTCACACACTTGAAGCACCACGCTTAAAGTCTGTTTGGATAGCGAATTTGATGTTTACCTTTGTTTTCGCTTCCAAATATGTTTTGCTGCCCTTGACATTTGTTTTTAACCTCTGTGTCTCCTACTGTATGACTGAATTTTATACCCATAGAAATCAGAGGCAATGGTGTTTTTCTGCTCTTATTTATATCCCTTCTCTTTATTTTTCACTCCCCTTTGCTCTTGGGGATTTTCGCAAACAGCAAGGCCTTGCATCGGTAACTCGGTGCAGGCCAAACAATAAAAGGTTCATCCAATTCAGTCTGGCATTTGGCCCTGCCTTTCAGAATGGAGAAGGCAACAGCACCTGGTATCTCTCGTGCCTCCATTACGCACTGCCAAGATTGGAGAAGATTGCTCTGCCAGAACAATAATGTGGACATCCACCACGAGCGTCCATCACCCCACACCCAATTCTCCCTCCCGCATCAATAGATATGTTTGTGTGTAAGTGTGTGTTCATGGTTTAAGCCTCCTTCCAGTGTGTCCTGTATGGAATAAGTTATCATAGGTCTTTATCTCGTACCGTCTCCCTTACAGCAGTGGTTTTCCTTATCATAGCTGATCCGACTGCCCTTCCTCTTTCCCACCATGACGCCCACAATTCCAGGATCCCTTTCTGTCACATTTTTCATAGTAAAGAATGTGAAAATTTTACCTACATAACATGTTCTTTAAATCAGATTCAGTCACACCAGTAGTTATAACTTAAATCTGGAGCTAAATTTGATAGAAGCTAAAAATAATTGCCAGGGTGGATTCAGCTATGACCATGTTGAATAGTGTTTGAATGACAAACAACCACTCACACTTACACCTACAGACAACTTGAAGTGACACATTTACTTGAGCTGCCTTTTTTTTTTCCATGCAAAATTAGTTTGTGATATGGTAGATAACATTTTCTGGCTTTTCTACATCAATGGATATGTTCATATATGTTCATACAGTCTTGAAATCATATTTTTCAAACCTTCTAAACCTTTTAACATTATTAGGAGGTGCACATTAGCTCTGCTGTAGCACCAGAATGCTAGAATGCTCATCTTAAGCAAAAACATCCTTCCATGCAGTATTAGGTCAGCTGTTTCACATCCATGAATGTTACCAGGTTGATCTTCAACCCTGCATTTTCTAAAAAATACCAAACACTAGATGCCCCTGCATCACTTGATACTCCCATCATCCCAGAAGACATCCAACATCACCACCCACGGTTCACCGGCAAAAATCCTCACATTTATGAATCGTGCCTTGGATATGATGTTGCTAGGCAGATTAGTTGGCAGGCTGTAAGGCATGACTTGTTTGGTTTGCTGTGCAGTCACTGAGGTGTAATACAAGATGACGCATGCATGCTTAAAGGATGTGATGTTTCCTCTTTTAACTACACATGAATCAACTGAGTGATTTCATTAAGTGCTGCTTATTGTTGTGTTTCTTTCTTTGCATGTTGTTGCAGGATATTTCAGATTTGGTGACAAGAGCAAAAACCTTCAGTCCTTCACAAAGAAAAATATAATGCGTCCATATCTGACAGGTGCAGAGATATATGGAAACCGGTCATAGAAATCTGCCCTCAGAAAATTATTGTAAAATACTACCTAATGCATCTAAACCCAAAGTATTAAGCCAGCCACCACATCAGGTCATTATATGAACAGTAAAAAGCATTGAAGGCGATAATGTGGTGCAAATGACCGTACACTAGGTTTCCAGCACTGCCATTAATGGCTGTGAGTACAGTGTTTTCATTACACAGTAAAATTTAATAGCATTATTAAATGAGGCAAAATATATCAGCGCACACATTTGATATAAAAGTGTATCTATTTGCATGGGTAAAGTAAACAATGTGTTTAATGGATAACTGGCATGCCTAGAGAGTCATCAGGTCCATCAATGAAACAAGAGGTCTGGCATCGTATCAATCAGTGGTTCAATAACACAATCATTAACTGGAACACACACCCATGATGCCAGTTGTACAGACACTGATTATGTAACTACAAGATAGATAGGTGAAACACCATATCAAGAAAAGATTAATGACCATGTAAATCAGTTCTATTCAAGTGAATAAATTACATATTTATGCCAAATTTCTGGAAAAATCACGTTTTCCTGAATCCACAAATGACGAGATGCAGAAATGTTGCACACTTTAATCGCAGAATTAAAAGGTTCTACAATCTTAACAAATACGTATATTGAGCTGAATTCTTTAAAGGACAGAGACCGAGAGATTTTATCAACTAAAAGGACAATGTGACTTCCTGTGGAAAATGGAAGTGGTGCAAAGACTCAAAGGAGGATTCGCTGCCTCAGATGAGACAAAAAGGTTGAGAGACAGTTCACTCGCTGACACCCAATAATCAATGTGCTTGTTTTTTCCGGATGCACATAAGACCCTTCCCATCAATATCAACAACTTTACTTGGTCTTCACAACATCTGTCATTGGTCAATAAAGAACAGTGTGTCAAAGGTTTTATTTTGATGGACTCTTTCAGATAAAGTGCACATTCTGTGAAATCAATCAGTTACAGAAATACCATGTGACATGAGTGCTGCTTTATTGTAGGATTTCACCCATGCAAAATAAATTAGTTAATTTCCATTAACACATTAGTAAGGAATTTGTCAATTTAATATTTTAGCTTCCCCTTAAAGAGATGTTTTTTGTGCAGTTTACCATCCTCAAATTTTACTAATCTTGTTCCTGAATTCGTTGGTGAGCAAAGAACACACAGCCAACAAACAAATTGGCATTACTTAACAGTATAGATGTAGCTCACGCCAATGGATGGAGAATCTTTTGAAATGTAGCTGGATTACATTTTCTTTTTTGATGACAAACAGAAGCGGAAGGGACAAAGAAATATATACTATTTTGCATTTTATTGCCACAAACTGAAAAGCAGTGCAGGGCATCATAACCAAACACTCAGCCTTCATGCCAGTATTTATTCATAAGAACCTCAGCACACAATGATTCCCATGTTGCTTCTTTACTGTTGAATTGACAATTGTATCCCAACAGCTCTTCTGTGACTTAGATATTCCGTTGTGTATCTCTTCACCCACGAATAATATTTCCTGCGCACATTGTAAGGACAACTAAGTTTCCGTACATTTGACCTTGACTTAAAAACCATTGTGTGTGTGCTGACTCTGCTTATCAGTGAGTGACTTGAATGTTGAGTTGTGTTTTTATAAGCTTCACAGATTTACATGCTCAGCAGCCGCAAGACTTAAAGACAAGAGAGAAGGGGGGAAGCTGTCGAAAAGGGGGGTGGGCGAGTTACCTATCATTTGATGCTGCCTCTCCGCTATAATCCCACGCTTTCAGATGGAGGGAAAATGCTGATGAAGCCACGGAACACAACAATTGAAGACAGAAAGAAAAAGACGAGAGACTGCCCTCTTCTTTGGTGTATCAATGTAAACTCCTGACAAGGCAAGCCTTCCCCTCTTCATCAAGTTTGTGTTTGCAGGCTTGCATTTTAACTGGATCAGCATTCTAATAAAAGCCGGCAATGCCCAAAAGCTCTGTTTGAGTCCCTCAAGAAACAGTCAGCAATTGTGTCTTTTGTTAATATGCAACTTCTGTTCTGCACCTGTAGACAATGTAGCCACGGAACTACATTCTCATTCTTACGGTGCAGCAAACAAGGAAGATGGCAGAAAGTTCTGCCCAAAGATTAGCAAACTCGACTGCCTGTAACTCCCACTGATCTTCAGCTTTCATCCTTTCAAACCCTTTTCTGCCTCCACCGATTTTACAGTTTCCCTTCCCAAACCATTCATCACCTAATCGCACATTTCTTCCCCAGGTATTCAGATCATCCACAAGATGGAAGGGAATCTGTTGAATTTAAATGCTTTCAATCTGACTAACATTTATGTACCCATTGTTTAGCTGCAGCAATTCATAACTCATCTCAATACAATTTTTAAGAAGTGGGGACACTGAGAGGACTGACGAGAGTAGACAGGAGTACAGGGAGATGCAGTGTAAGGTGAAGGTAGAGGTAGCAAAGGTTCGCAAGACAGAGAGACAGAGATGGGGAGGACGTGCAGCAGGTTAGGGTGATTAATAATAGGGATGGAAGTGTACTGACAGGTGCCAGTAGTGTGATGGGAAGATGGAAAGAGTACTTTGAAGAGTTGATGAACATGGAAAATGAGGGAGAACAAAGACTAAAAGAGGTGACTGTTGTGGACCAGGAAGTAGCAAAGAATAGTCAGGATGAAGCGAAGAGGGCATTGAAGAGGATGAAGAGTGGAAAGGCACCCAGTCCTGGTGATATACCTGTGGAGGTATGGAAGTGTCTAGGAGAGGTGGCGGTAGAGTTTCTGACTGGGTTGTTCAGTATTTGCTCTGAAGATGTTGATAGAGAAGTAAAGAGAAGGCCAGGGGGAGCGGCATTGTGTTTTTGTAGATCTGGAGAAAGTTTATGCCCAGAGAGGAACTGTGGTATTGTATGAGGACGTCTGGAGTGGCAGAGAAGTATGTTAGAGCAGTGCAGGACATGTATGAGGACTGTAAGACAGTGGTGAGGTGTGCTGTAGGTGTGACAGAAGACTTCAAGGTGGAGGTGGGACTGCATCAGGGATCAGCTCTGAGCCCCTTCTTGTTCGCTATGGTGATGGACAGGCTGACAGACGAGGTTAGACAGGAATCTCCATGGACTACGATGTTTGCAGATGATATTGTGATCTGCAGTGAGAGCAGGGAACAGGTGGAGGAGAAGCTAGAGAGGTGGAGGTTTGTCCTGGAAAGGAGAGGAATGAAGGTTAGCCGCTGTAAGACAGAGTACATGTGTGTGAATGAGAGGGACCCAAGTGGAAGAGTGAGGTTACAGGGAGAAGAGATCAAGAAGGTGGAGGATTTTAAGTACTTAGGCTCAACAGTCCAGAGCAATGGAGAGTGTGGAAAAGAGGTGAAGAAGTGTGTACAGGCAGGATGGAACGGGTGGAGGAAAGTGTCAGGTGTGATGTGTGATAGAAGAGTTTCAGCTAAAATGAAAGGAAAGTTGTACAAAACTGTGGTCTTGAAGGTAGTTGGTGTGAGAGAAGAGGATGCAGAAGACAGGGTTAGATGGAGGCAACTGATTTGCTGTGGCGACTCCCGCATGGAAAAGCCTGAAAGAGAAGAAGAAGAAGATCATGTACACCCTGGGGTGGTGAACAACACTAATATGCAAAAGTAGTGACCATGAAGTAGAAACAATGTTCCATCAATGTTAATTCTACAAATGAGTTTGTTATTTCAGAAATGTTTCCACAGCTGTCAGCAGACTCATGAGATCTATCATTCTCAAAGTCATCACTGGTGGGGTGATATTGTGACTGCATTTCCTTAAAAAACACAACATTTTATATTGATTCCTAATAAGTCCTCCTGCTAACTTACTGGTGGAAACACCTGATCTGTAGAAGCACCAGCCACAGGAATGTTTGACACAAGTAAAATTCAACAGGAGCTGATGATGCGTAAGAGTTACTTTATCATACGACTGAGAATACATGAAACTACACGCCCAACCACAGACACTGAGAGTCCATAAGTGGTGGAATCACTTATCACCAGCAGAAAAACATCTGACACCACACTAGTTAGTGATATAGCATTGGAACACTCCATAAATTTCGGATGTTAAGATCAGTATGTCCAAATGAGGTGGTTCGATTCCCGCTGGAGAAAACACCTGGAGTGTGAGCTGACAGTGGGAGGTGTCAGCTCACCTCCGGAGGACTGCAGAGGTGCCCTTGAGCAAGGCGCCGTCCCATTTAAAAGCTGCTCTAATATGCATGTGTGTGACTGACTAACATACTACCTAGAGTGTGCATTCTTAATTTTCTTTTGGGGAATATAACAGTATATAAAATTTAAAAAAAAAAAAAAAAATATATATATATATATATATATATATATATATATAGTATATAAAATAAAAAATGTAAAAAAAAATATATATATATATATATATATATATATATATATATATATATATATATTTCTGTAATGTTATGATTGATGCCCTGGCATCCACACACACTTCACTCTGAACAAAGGACAGCTCTACAGTTCTCATTGTGTGTGTGTGTGTGTGTGTGTGGGTGTGTGTGTGTGTGTGTGTGTGTGTGTGTGTGTGTGTGTGTGTGTGTGTGTGTGTGTGTGCGTGCGTGTGTGCGTGCGTGAGTGCGTGCGTGTGTGTCTGATCAGTTAGAAGAGCTAAATAGGTTTTCATTCACCAAAAAGTAGACAATTGATCTGAATTAGTAATTGTTGTGTAACTGCTTGTGTGTTCGCTCTGAGGCTGGGGATAGCCTCGGGCGGACACACACACACACTCACACACATGCACACCGGACTGAAGCAGTGCTAACTAGTTAGCCAAACGCTAGCTGACTTCAACAGCTTGTGAAGAACTTTCATTGTGTAGCTCTGAGACAGATCTTTGATCTTTATCACACACTGGTACCATAGCCTGATCACAAACCAAACACACTCGTTCACACACACACACACACACACACACACACACACACACACACACACACACACACACACACACACACACACACACACACACACACACACACACACACACATGTAGCTCTGACCCACACTGCTGAACAAACTCCCCCCTCATGGGATGACCACGCCCATATCCAGGTGTACAATCAAATTTGACTCAGGATAGGTCTCAATCATTCGATCAATCACCGCGGAGATGACGTGATTGATGATTTATGAATCTGATCGTTTTTGAGTCTGTCCAGCCATGAATCCAAAAGATTCCAAATATCTATTGGTGCAGGAGGCGTTTGTTTTCCAGATTCTAGGATTTGGTAGGGTTAGGGAGGATCACTATGTATACATATATAGAGGCCTGGAAAAATGTGTTTTTCATATTAGAACCCCTTTAAAAGGTTTTGTGTCTCATTAATGCTTAAAATAAGATGGTAAAGACTGAGAGAAATATGAGTTTGTTTATGAGTTTCATATTCCAGTCATTAAATGCCACCAACACAAAATATCATTATTTGAAAACTCAGGAATTAAATTCAACCATCAACTATCTGTCTACATTCCATGTTCAACACATTTTGAAACTAGCAACTGGCCTTGAATGTCATATAGGTATTAAATAAAATATCAGTATTTATCGATTTGCCTTATCAGCCTGGTCGTTTGTCATTTATCCAAGTAGGATTTTTGCACTCACAGCCTGAATTTGCCCTTGAAAGTTCTTCAAATGTGTTAACTGAAATATAGAAACTTATGTGGAGAAATGCTAAAAACCTTTTCAGCTACCTTTTCAAAGGTTTAATTTAGAAAGACACAGTATCTCAAGAATGCATTTCAGCAAATGTGAGTACAAAAAATCTACATACCCAGAAGAACCATTTTCTTCTTTAAAAATATCATCAAACTGGTAGCCACCAGCACTTAAAGCTGAATCTGCAATCTGACTGTCTCATCACTGCATTAAATATGCAATAAGAAGGATCCACTGGGGCTTGAACAGTCTATCTGATCATATGAATGAACTAGGGCAGAAAACGCCACTGCTTGTCTATTTAGAAGTTCGGCTTGCAGCCCATGAAATCAAACTTCCTTGTAATCACCAAGGAAAGCCCTCATTGATGAGAAACTGCTTCATGAGAAGTTGACACTGCACCCTGATGTAGCTGTGTACAGCTGACATTAGTTTATTGGTTTAAACATTTGGCCTTTCAGCAGCTTATTTAGAGTCTGGCTTGGACTCAACTCCAGGCAGCCCAGAAGCTCCACTTGTTCCTGTGATGCATTCATGCATATCTTTCAAAGGAGCACAAATCAAAGGACATATCTCTCAACAAAACAATGTTATCAAAGGATGATGAAAATGTGGTTGCTGAAGGGAACTGGAATAAATTGTTGTTTGTGGTTCTGTAGCATGTAAAAGAAAAAAAAAAGATTGAACTGGAAGATCAGCTGTTTCTCATGTATTTCCTTCTTATGAAAGACTCCTACCTGTTTTATCACAAACAAACACATTTTTCTCTGCATGCTGTATCAGACATTCTTCTGCTTTGCTGTAATGCACGTCACATGATTTTCTACTCTGTTGTTCTACTTCCTTTCTTTCGATCTTTTTGCATACCAAGGAAATGAAAACAGAAGCAGAACATGGTAATGGGATTGTTCTTAGTTCATGCTGTCTTCCTGTGTAAATGAGAGCCTGTCATTATAAACTAGATTCTGCATCTGGTCTTCACAGGAAGAGAACAGAGAGACGTGGTGTACCATGGGATGTCACGCAATTCCACACTTGTTCTTGTAACATTTCCCTGCCATTCAAACTCACAGCTGTAAAAAACAGGATCTCATGAAAAATGAGAGGAAATGCTCAATATTGTACTTTTTTTTTTTTACCAGCTTCAAACCAGTGACTGAAGTTTGAACTCCTTGATATAAGTTCTTTTGTTTGTTACCAGATTTTTTATGTTTTAGTTCCATTCAGATGTAGATCTAGTTTCAATGCTGAAAGACATAATCAGCAATGCATATGTTAATTACAGATATGAAGATAGCAAACAGCTCCTTCATAATGACCTCCCTTGGGCCTCTGCATGATTATCCAGCATTGTGCTAATGGGGTTACTCCCAGTCCTCTGTGGACTTCCCGCTGCCGTATACGAAACCACAGAAGCATTATCAAAGTAAACACTGAACATTTACATATTCATCGTTACAAACATGACCTAAAACAATACTATTTAGACATTAAGATGCAAGTTTTAAGATCCTTGAACATCAGAAAGTCTAAAAAGGAGTCTAGAGGACAATGCTCCACATAGAATGATGTAGCACAATATACAGGCAGCAAGCAGGCAGGCCACTAATTTTAAAGAAGAGCTCTGGTTTAATAGAACATATTTTGTTGTTTTAATCTTAAAACAACTCACCAGCTCAATCACTCAAATGATTGAACAAGGGGACATTGATAAAATCAAGTCGTATGGTGAGGTATTTGAGAAACCAGTTAGTTTGCTACATTAAAAAATCAAACAGTATAATTATTACACGTGTCCCTCTGGGTGAAACATCTTACCCAGACTTCATACTGGGTAAGTATTTTTTTCTTTTGTTTCTTCTTTTGTCTTGAAGCTTCAAACCAAAACGACAGATAGTTGATCATAGTCTCCACTGAGGAGTTGGTTTACATCTTGTTTGTTGGTTGTTTCTATGATTTGTCAGCAGGATTACCTAAAAACTACTGAAGAGATTCTCATGAAACTTGGTGAGAAGATCAGCTTCTTCCCATGACACCACCTTCTAAATCCTTGCGTGCGACAGATCAAACTGATGAGTTAAGATTTTTATTTTTTTGGATTTATTGGGCATCTGTTTAATTAGTTTGTTCTCAGGGGAATAATGGATGGATGCCAATGTAAAAATAGGATTTTTAGCTATGTCTGTGTGCAATGTAAAGTAAATCCACCAGATTAAGTTCTTGGCCACTGCAAATCCATTTAAACTAAATTATGAGTTATGAGTTTGATTTTGGCTTTAAAGAATTAAAGAGGACTGCTGGAGTTCATACACACTACTGAATATGTTTCATTTCTTATGGTTATGGAATACTGTATATGTGTTCAAACTCTGGACAACTACACATGGAGCACAAATCTGTTTGGAGTTACAGTATGTTTGTGTCCACCTGATGGCTGGTGGCTAACAGACACTCATTACCTCTGCAGTGTTTGTACCACATTATTTGTTGTCAACAGTCAACAGCTTTCTTTGAAAATTGGTGGAACAGACAGAGATTTGGTCGGAGATTTGAATAAAAGGTCAAGGATTCCAAGATATATATATGTGTGTGTGTGTGTGTGTGTATATGTGTGTGTGTGTGTGTGTGTGTGTGTGTGTGTGTGTGTGTGTGTGTGTGTGTGTGTGTGTGTGTGTGTGTATGTATGTATATATATATATATATATATATATATATATATATATATATATATATATATATATATATATATACACATACATACATGTACAGTATATATACACACACACCATGAGATGTCACTCTAATCAACACTTGTTCATGTCACATTTCCCTGCCATTCAAACCCACAGCTGTAAAAACAAAACAGGATTTCATGAAAAATGATAGCAGACATGTATGAATGTTCATTTTTTACATGGCTGTAATAGCTTTATATTTAGGGCCATATAGTTTTGCTTTGCATTTTCTGCATTTCTAAATAGCCAAAACTGAAAAGGAAAAAAAAATCAGCTCATGACAAACCTAATATGTTGAAAGGTTTTTACTGGATAAAAGGAAATGGCATACTTGGTTGATAATGTGGCCCCCCTAACCATGGTCTTTTGTAAAATTGTTCACACAGACTTATTGATTAGTGCAGGTCTCACATTTCTCCACTCATGTGAAAAATGACCAACTGGTAACCAACCAACCTTTCAGCTCCTCCTGTGTTCCAGCCATCTTCTGTGCTCTTCCCTTTGTCCTTTGTGCACTGGGATGGGAAGCTCTTGACAGTTGGAGATAAACATCGACCAAATTCTTTGAAACACAAGTGACAGGTAAGAGAGGAAGAGAGTTTTTGAGGCTGCACTCCTCCCTTGCAGCCATGTCTTGTTTGTACACTGAGTAGATGGCAGGATCTCATGTTTCACCAGCTTTTGTCACGTCGCCTCAGTGCGATGCTGCTTGCTGCTGTCACCCCTGTATACCAGATTCAGAGCAGCATGCGATGTGCCTTTGGACTGGTTTCCATCTCTCTGTATGCTCTGTAATAAACAACAGAAAGGGAAATAAGTCAGACCTGGAGAATAAGGCCCAGAATTTGCTTTTCCTGGCTTATTCATGCCTCATTCTTTGTTTCAGCACTTCTTTTCTCTCTGCCCCTCGTCTGATGGAACATGATTCCCAACTAACTTCTGTCATCATCATCATTATATTGCTATTGTCCTTCCTTGTATAAGACATTCTGTCTCAGATGACCCTTGTCTCTCTCTCTCTCTTCCCCTTCATTCTCTTGTATCATCACCACTTTTCACAGAAGGCCTCTTGTACAAAGGCAGCTCATATGAATTTAAAAAGGTCAGACTTCTAGTACTGTCATAGTACCCTAAATTGGACTTGTTACCTATAAGGCTGTAGCAAATTTAGCACAATTGTTTCAAAATTACATTTTGATGGCTGTGGTTGTAGCAGAAGTGGTAAGAATTTTTTATTTTTTTTTGTAAAAAGCAATTGAAGAAATTCAAAGTTGTAGCTGAAATTGATGCAGTTGTAACAAAGCAATGACTCCTAAGGCACAAGCATTGCTGTGCTGCACTGTTTGATTTTTCACGTAATTTGTACAAGGGCTTGTAAATGGAAAAATGAAAGATATTTATAAAATCTTGTGTGACAGAAAAACAAACACAAATTGCATCTCTCAGATACTTCAAACATCACAAAGACATTATTGAAGCAGTTCAAATCTGCAAACTTGATAGAATCACTGCAATCGAAAACACACTCTCCTCAGCAATCAGTCTGCTCCCAGAAGTTTGAATGGTCTGTGATGATGATTAGTTGACCATGTTGCTAAGCCAAGGAGTGGCTGCAGATGTGGCTAATTCCAATGTTGCATGGAATGCTGATTGTATGGCACCAAGTGCTAGCAGCTAATCAATACTGTTAGCATCGCTCGGCCTCACTTTGCATTTGAGAGCTCAGCACCTGTGACTCTAGCTCTGTGCTAATTTCAGCTTGATTATCATGAGCTCATCTGTTTCCTTGCTATTCAAAAACTCTTCAGTTAAAAGACTTGGATGTTGTTAAACCAAAGTATACAATAGTTTGCTTTATACAGCAGGGACAATTATTCAACTTTTGGAAACTTGAAAAAAAAAAGACATCTACTTTAGTATTTTTTAAAAAAAAGTTGTCAAACTTTTGTGTTCAAATTTTCAAGTTTTAGTTTTATAAAAAATAAAGACTGCTGAACTTATTGAAAAAGATACAAACTTGATTGATAAAGAGTCATATCATGTAATACCACCTAAGTGTGGACTATTGGGATACGTAGACACCAGGGATGTATGTTAAAGCTTCATCTGCATCATGAAATTTAAAAAATGCACAAATAATGATTAGATTTATTTATTTTTTATTCTAGTGCGCTGGTTTGTGCTTTTTATGGATTTTTCAGTACCCTGCCTCAGTGACGGGAACCTAGGAGAGCACACAGGTTCATGTTGCAGCTATTCTATGCAAAGATACAGCACTGCAATTTCTGCAGTGCTTTATTTCAAAATAAAGTGCACATCTGCAGTCTGTTCATTCAAAACTTTTTCAAAACTGGACAAACAATCAAAACGGGATCTAAGACCAATACCAGATCTTAAAGATCTCCTTCAAGCATTTGGTCGAAAGAATTTTTTTTATTTTTTTTATTTTGGTCAGGCTGCTCATTGAATGACAATCATGGCACTCTGTTTAGCGACTCTAGTGACTCTAATGTCAGCTCCTCACCAGCCATGAACTTCATTGCAAGTCACTGGTAGACACCCAACATTTCAACATTATAAACATTTCATTGCTACAAACATCATCGGAAAAGGCACAGACATATAATGTGAATAACAAAATATGTGTCTGTATATTATGAACACGATTCTGTACAATAATGTATAGCCATCGCATGTTTTCTACAAGACAATGCTTGCGGCAATCATTTCCAAGTCATTGTTTCTTTCCATTCTGAAGCAGGAGGTGCGCCACAGAATGACTCTATTAATGCAGGACCCATTTCTTCAACCAACCTCAACCAACGTAGCGACAACATTCCTCTTTGCCCCTGGTGCTTCTCTTTTACTCGTCACAGAGGTTGTAGAGGTTGGACTCGATAATGAAGTGTTGCCTGTTTTATACTTTGACACGTTGCTCAGATGGTTTGCGCTGCATATGGTTATGAGTTTCATGTGATGGTGCTGTTATTCACCCTGATTGTATGCTTCATTATGTAATATTATTCTTAATATTTTTACTATGACATTGAGGCAGAGCGTTAAATATGTGTTCAGAGGTTGAATTTATTTTTGTTATTCTTGAGGAGTACAGGTTATTAATTACAAGGGTTAAAAAAACCCATAAATAAATTGATTCATCCAATTTATTACCTAAAATCGTATTTCCTTTGTTATTTAATTAATATTCTATATTTGCTCCTTCTCTGCAGATGGTCACCCTGTTGAGGGAGATGGTTTGCCTCTGTGGCTAGAGTACTAATGAAGCCGGTGTGGAAATATCTTTAGCCAGCGCCATAATGACGCTAATTATTTCCGTCAACGCTGCAAAAAGTGCATCATGGGCACAGTGTGATGGTAAGCGCAGTGGGATTGTACCTGCTCAGCACCCACCGACAGTTAAATTTAGTCGCTGTGCTAAAATAAAATGTAGATTAATGAATCAGTGTTTTGTATCTTTGCGTTGTTTATTCTCTAATGTGTATCCGTGCTCTGGTCGGGCTATTTGTTTTAGTAGATTGCAGTTTCAAACGGGAGAAGACAGATGAAGATTATGGAAGAGGGCGCGGCAGGGTCACACTTTCACATTCTCAGCATGGATCCTGCAGAAAGTAATTAGACGCAACAATAGAATATATGCTCTACTTGGCTGACATATTTCTCCACCTGGTCTCTGAAGCGTGCCATCCTCGTTCTAGAGTGTAAAAAAGTCTCCAGACAAACTGTGTTCTCTGTTGTTGTTGTTCCAAACGAGGAATACCCCTAGTGTGAGGACGACCTGGGAATAGACAGCTAGTGAGGTTTCAGGAGGATAAGGCATCAAAGATGATCATCACCTCTGTCATGATTTACATCATCTGCATGATGATGATTTCAAAATGAAGTTGTGTTAGTTAAACATCTTTGATTATGAAAGATTTTTATAATTCATTAATCATGTTTCATCACTCTTTAACAAATGCAGAACATTATAATGAACCCAAACAAAACTGTTGTCACACTACAATAAAGGTTTTACCTGATGGAGTTCAGGGTATATGAGTACAATTTTGTAAGTGGGTGGTAGTGCTCTCATGTTTTTCCCGATCTCTCCTTCTGTTGGTTGCTTTACTTCATCACTCTGTCTCGTATTAGCGGTCTGTGAGAGTGGGAGGAAGAAAGAATGCTTTCTGGCACGGGGGTCCTTTTGTTGTCTTGGTGACTGCTGCTCAGCCATCTCAGAAAATCTCAGGTCTCTAATACATCATCACCCTGACTCCCCAGACAGTCATTCTGAGGCTCTGATCTTATTCAAAGCTATACAGAATATCATCCAGTTCTACAAATACAACCCAGAACAAAGCACTTCAGTTGCTATTTACTGTAGGAAATCTGCTTCTTGGCAATCATCCAGCACCTTAACATTCACCAGAAATGTCCCTGTGCAGCCGTGTGCACGTCCCCGTTCATCTGCAGTTATTTAAAGGGAAGATTGTTTTCTGTGTGTGTGTGTGTGTGTGTGTGTGTGTGTGTGTGTGTGTGTGTGTGTGTGTGTGTGTGTGTGTGTGTGTGTGTGTGTGTATTAGCTTTGAAGTGCCTGTTCTGGGTTCTTTAAATACGTCTGTGTTTTCCTGCAAGACAAAGTCTCTTTAATTTCTGTCTGTCTCATTTTGGCAGAGGAGAGTTAATAAGATTTGTAGAGCAAAGTGGCCCACCTGCACCACAGATTGTGTCTTTGTTTAGGATTGTAGATTTGATTAGAAGATCATAAATTTATCTTCACACATTTTGGGTTACTTGAGTGCATCAGGATGTTTGATTTATTTAGATCCAACATTTTTATTCCTTGATGGTTGTTGACTTCGACTTATCCAAAATAACAATTCAAGGAAACAGTCACGGAAGAATCATGGTGTCTGATGAACATCTTTAAACACACAAGTCATGCTGTTTCTTCAGTTATGAGAGGTTTATTCATTTATATGTTGGAATTTCCAACTGACGAAAGATAGAAACAAATACTTGCATGCATATATTGGAAAAACGTGTTTTCACACATGTAAACACACAGATAGACTCATGCACTCCCACACAGACACAGGCACACTTGTGCAAACATGCACGCACACACACACACACACACACACACACACACACACACACACACACACACACACACACACACACACACACACAGATATCTTCTGTTGTTATGAAACATTTCCCCTGAGGATTAGCGACAGTGAAAGTGTCGTGTGGATCATTTTCTCATTTCTTCTTTTGATAAAAGCTTGTTATGAGAACCCCCCACGCTCTGTGAACACAGAAACTAAAGTGATGAGAGTGAATGAAGATGCTCAAAAGGATTTCATAGCTGTTACATTCCTTGACTTGTTTCTTGGACCATTGTTAAATTGAATTACACTGTAACTGAGGGATCACCCTCATCTGCATACAAAATATTTATGTCGAATATCAGGAACCAAACTTTGACTTATTCTAGCTGCTGCAGTCTGGGAATAAAAGCACACATTATGAACACTGATGGAGTGTATTGTATTCCACATAGTTCTAGACTCTCCTCTACTCCACCTGAGCTCAATTATTCTCAATACTATGTGAAAACCAATTCATTCCCAGATAAGTGATGTGACTCCAGTCAGGCAGAGGTGGACCGAAATGAACGGGGTGATAAGGCAATGCAGACCCAGATGCCCACCGCCCGTCGCGGAAAGGAGGACGAGTGACAGATCATAAAATTAACAGGCTGCTCTTCTTCGACATACAGAGACACTGCACAAACACAACTGCTGCTCAGAGATAGCAGGCACGGCAATCACTACCAGTGATGAAGGGAGACAGGGGGGAGACGGGGTAGAGGAGGGTAGGAGAGAAGTGGTGGCCATCACCATGAGCCACAATCTGCTAGGAAGTAGTTCCTGAAATATTACTCAAGTACCAAGAACTACTAAACATAACTATAGGATTAGTTTCTGTTTTATATCCATATATAAATGTGAAAATGTGTGTGCGTGTGTGTGTGTTTGTGTGTATTCAAATATGGTTCAAATAGTGCACAAAAGCAAACTGAAGACACCAATTACCTGTGCCTGTTAGGATCTGTATAAAGCGCTGGATTTAAAGGAGATGTGCACAGACCATCATTCTTATCAAACCTGTTTCAGTTCCCACACTTCTATTTTAATCTTCCCATGAAGCCCTGCTGTTTACTCATTAAGTACTGCACAGATTATCTCTCACAGATTTTTATTACTGTTCACAGATTGTCACCACATGACAACAGATCCGAATGGTTTTCAGATTCCATTTCAACTTTACTTCAAGTTAAACAACGACACAAAACTTTTGATGACAATTGATCCACAGTAAAGATAATTCATTCTAGAACATGTTGGTCTGACTGACTGATGACTGACTGAACAAGCAGTAAGGTTTTTATCTTTCGGTCAGGCAGCCATAGGTGCCCTTTCTGAGATATAATTTAAAGATACCCATCAGCCACTTCTTCTGTCCCCCAGCCCTCAGAGCTGCTTTCGAGGATGACCGGCACGCCTGATCAGGGCCATCTCTGCTCCGGCTGATAACCTCTCACAAAGCTCGGTGCCGGTGTCAACTCTGACCGGTGTGGGGTGGACCACATTTTCTGCTTGGATGGATCCAATGTTTTTGGAATTCTATTGACTCTGCTGCTGCTGGCCTGAATAAGGAGAAAAATCAAATAAGGTGACAGTGGGGAGATGTATTAACCTGCTTTCTAAGATGGAAGGTGAGATTGCGGGGCCTGGTGAAGCGGTATGCTCGGGCTCCAGGGTGTACAACCTGAATGTGTTCCTGTTCCCTTCACCACTGAAATGTCAAATCTGCTCATTTTGCTAAGTTCAAATGTTATATTTTTCATTACATACAGTTGGGTACACGTCCCACTTGGCTCACTGTCACTCACTGCCCTAAATCTTACTCAATCATATTTTATCTGTGGATCCAGACTTCAAGAACATCCAATTCTTTTCTATCCTTCAACAACTTTTGAACCACAAATCCTTTTATTTTTTGCTCCATGTTGATTAACAATTGAGTACCCGTATAATGTGTTAATTCCAAAACAATACATTATTTTTACATGATTTAGAAGCTAAATATATATCATTAAAGCTGAGATTTGAAAAATAAAGTATATTAAAGAAAAACAAAAAACAAGAGCAGCACTGATTTTGAAAGGATGCAACCAAACAATTCTCATTGAATAAAAGCTCTGAAGCACAAGAAGATTGTCTGATGACAGTGTTTTTAGCCCCAGTTAGATTTTTTACTCAAATAAACATCTAGTTAGAATGCCAGAAACATATAAACACAGACATAATCGCTTACACAACTGCAATTCAGTCTGAAAAAAGCCTGAACCTGGCCCAGCAGCTATTGGTCATGGTTGTAAGTGCGCACTTTGAGGAGTACTTGCTCTTCGGCTCAAGGCTCAGGCACAATAGTTATGTTAGTTGTAGATGTGGATCATGTGATGCTTCCAGATGTAGTCATACTGAGCAAAGCCACTGCAGCAAAATAGCCTCACAGCTGAGCACATAAAGCCTACAATATGTAGTTAGACGCACACCATGTGTACCAATCAGTCCTGCCTCTTAAGCGTCTGCCAAAAGGAACAAAAGTTACTTTTTTGCAGAATTTTAGAGTTCCCACAGGGAGCGTGGTCTCAAAGAAAGTTCTAGTATATGTCATAAATTACACATATACAGTATTTGGATTATTCTGAAGTCAGCACAGTCAAGGTGGTTTGCTGTTGGTCAAGCTGTCAAAGTTCATCCAAGTTAAACACAAGTTTTTTTGCCTGGATAATATGACAATATTAACCATGACATTCCCAAAATTGTTGCCACAATGTCACCGGAGCATTGGGTGCACACTCCACATTCAAAATCATTTTTAAAGCGCTGATTAATATTCATAACTCCCCAACCTCTTTGAAAAAGAGAGCAGGTCTTTCTACCAGAACCAACACAGTCACAGAGAGCACAGATATGAAATGCCACATTGGACTTGGGTATTATGTTGAGACAATGGAGTTGCCAGGCTCTGTTGGATTTAGAGCGTGATGAAAAAGCAACAACTCGTCCTTACCATGGCCTGTCTCATTTGGCACCACGTCCGTTTCTGGTAATGCCAGGCCACAGGGAGTCAAGTGCTCTGAATGGTCTCCTCCCTTGGCTCTAATGCGTGCACCACGCTGTTGTCACAATGACTTAGCTGTTACCTGTTGAGAGGTGTTAAACGTCATTTGGGCAGAGACGGAGTCAGGAGGCTCAGTGGATCTGCTTTCCAGGGAGAAAGCTTTCACTAACATTTGCTTTCATTTATTTTTTTGGGGGTGGGGGGGAGGTTACAAAGAAATGCGTGGACTTCTTCTCATTCATGCATCTGTTTTTTGGCCTTCATTCTTTACCCTCTTCCTGCCAGGCACGCTCTCATTCAGACATGCTACGCTTGGAAAGGCTCTTTGACTTGGCCCACTTCAGCCATGCAACATCCTGACTGATGGCTCCCTCAGCAGCACTCTAAATGACTGTGCCCATAACCATTAGAAAATATAGAACATGAGCACTAAGCTAGCGTTGAGAAACATAGACTGTCGATTAATCAGGGAGGGGGGCCTTTCCTCTGTCTGATGCTAGCTGCTGTAATACATGGGCACAAGGGACAACTCCACACTGAGGAGGCCAATAAAACAGCACATTCTCTTGGGGAACCAAATGCTGCCAGGCCATCCAGCATCACTGGAGTCTAGTGATGGACTGGGCCATTAAAACCTAGCGAAACCCGATACTGGATGCCTGCAGGGGGCCGTGGGTCTATTCACATCTCAGCTTTTTACAATCTGGCTAATTTCTAGGGAGGAAATCTATGAGCACAGTTCAATTCTAATGAAGTCAGGAACATTTGTGTGAATAAGCTGGAGAAATGTAACTCTATATCCATATGGGTGTTGTGGGACGCTGGTGAGAGCTAATTGGTGAAGGTAAAATTACATCGATTGAAATGACTTTAGACAACTCTTTGTAGCTTTCAGCTCATCCCATGGTGTGATTACCTGTTTGAAGGAGAAAAAAAACACAACAACCCAAAACATTCAAGGAAACCAATTTAATTTTTTTTCTCCTCTTCTTAGTTGAACTACAAAAGTGAAAATACCAAGGGAGAGTGCTAGGATTGTTTTTAAGTTAGCAACATGGCCCACTGCCTGACAAGAAGCTTGGGGGAATAACATGTTGAGTGGAGTTGTGAGCTCTGCACTGTTGTGTTGATGTTTACTGCCTACAAACAGCCAGACACAGACTCGCTACCTTATCCTGCACATAAAAGCCTGGCCCGATTTCAAAGTTTCCTAAGAGAGCACAGTCTGCAAAACACCTGCGAGATAACACTCAGGGAGGATTAAACTGCCATTTGACTCTGTTTCTCCCTCCCTCTACCTTCTCTCTGCTTCCCTCCGCCTTTTCATGCGAGTCTCAAGTAAAGACTGCGGCCGTGGCATTCCTGCTAGCACCAAAGGCAAACTTGCCGATATCATTCAGAAGAGGGCCCCTCGGATTTGTTTACTTAATCCAATATTTACGCTCTGTGTATGTTAGCAAATGCAAAACAGTTTGTGCATCCAACAAACAAGACACACAGTCCCCAGATAAATGTGAGGAAAAAAAATTGTTTGAGGAAAAAAAACCCAAACAGAAAATATAAGAGTATTAGGGGAAAGTCTGCAATGAATGTTTGTGGCTCACAGTAAAGCAGATAGCCAGAGTCAAACCTGAAATGAATAATCACAGCAGGCAAATTAAATGTGTTCAACATCCACACTGTTCTCTGTTAGCAGCGCTTGTTGACAAAGTGATGCATGAGTCTGGCTAGAGCTTAGTCAAATTGCAAAGGGAGTGTGGAAAATCGTATTAAGCGAGTGCAAAATTATGTGTGTGAACATCACATTACTGGAATTATCTGTATACGTGTACGAATACCAACAAAAACAAAAACACAAACAAAAGCTATAAATTTGACAAAGTTTATTTCTTACAGATCCGGATCGAAAGTATCGAACTTGCTCGACTAAGTTCGTGGGCAGCGTGAGGTAAAGATGCTCACCCTTTGAGATGATGGTCTATCTGAAATATCCTCCATCTGTTTGAGCTTTCAGAGCAAGTCATGTATGAAAAAGGCCCTGCTCATGCCCTATCCAAGCTTAGCCATGATATAGTGCTGCAGGAGAGTGTTGGGATGTCAATACTCGGTATCATCCATGCCCCAGACGTGCCTTTAGGATGATTGTGTTCACGCTGCCCTGTGAGGAAGGCAGGATCCAGGGTTGACTGTTCCCCCAAAGCTCCATATGCTGCTCTTATCAGCAGGACACACGTGGCAAGAAAGCATCTTCCACGAAGCACCACACAAACAACGATAGACACAAGCATTCAGATAAACGGAAATGCAGATCTGTAGTATAATGCAGCTCACTAACGCATATCATATTATTTCCTCAGGTATATTCAAGTTTTACACCCATTATTTAAAGAATAACAGGTATATGTTTATAGCTGTTCACATCTGACATGTTGGGACCAAAAAAAGGATCTTTCAAAGACACAGGTGAACGTACAAGCACATGTGCAATATATAAATAACTAGGTTTCAGCCTCTGAGCACTGCCTTCTTAAGAGATATTTTAATTGAGATTTAAATCGGATGACTGAGATGGTCCCATCAGAATGTTCTAAAACCAAGTTGTAATGGAATTTGAAGATTGTTTTGGATCATTACTCTTTTGGAATGTGTCTGATCTGGCAATTTCTGATCTACAGAGAGATTTTTATCCATATTTGGGTGAACATTTCATACATTCCGGTTCAGAGCTCATACATGGAAACCTGATCCAAATTTAAACCTTAACAGACGCAAACTTCATTAGTATTGTTAAGCAATCTGTTTCATCTTATCTGAAAATGTTCTTATGAGGTATGCTTTTTTTTTTGGGAGGGGGGGGTTTGAGTCATTTTGCAGCAGTCAGCAAAAGTAGTGTCTCCTGCTGATTGTAGAATTAAATACCTGCACCAAACTGGTCTGTGTGAACTCATTATTGGAAACAATAAATAGTGCAATTTCCATATAAACCTAGAAACAACTGTACATACTGTTAATACTTGACATTATGATAGTTCATTCATTCATTCATCTTCCAAAGCGCTTTTCTGCTGTAGTGGTACACGGGGAGCTGGAGCCTATCCCAGTTGACTGAGGGCGTGAGGAGAGGAAACTCCAGGTGCGACGCCAGTGTACCGCGGAGCCACACAGAGACAGACAAACATGCACACACACACTCACACACTACAGGTAATTTGGAATGGCCGATTGACCTGAAACGCATGTTTTTGGAGGTGGGAGGAAGCCGGAGGACCCACGCAGACACGGGGAGAACATGCAAACTCCGCACAGAGGGGAAATCGAACCCAGAACCGCCTTGCTGTGCGGCGACAGCGCTACCCACTGCGCCACCGTGTCACCTCACATTATGATAATGCTAATATAAATTACTTTGGATTTGCCTCACCGTCAGCAGTTCAGTTTGGTATTAATTACAGGTGGAGAATGGTTCCAGTAAGGATCTTGATAAAACGTTTAGCTCTACCAGTGAAATTCAATTCATACCTATTGTATTGTGTTGGTGGCAGACATCTAACAGAACTATCTGCATGGCTGGCTAGCATTAGAGGTAAATGAGAAATTGTGTTTTCTTTCCGAACCGACCTTTTAACATCCCCGATCATTACCTAAATACAAAAGCAACTCAATCCTGTTAACAGCTCCACCATTTACATTTCCATGACCTCAGGCATGATGATGTGCCCAATGAGGTAGAACTTCATGTAGACTTAAGCTAAATGAGTTGTGCAGGCATTATTTATCATCAAAGGTTTTTCTAATTAGTCCTGATAGTTTAACATGTTGAAAAGAGCACCCAGAATATGAACTTTAGCTCTTATCACCAATCTGTAGCCGAGGCAGAATTAAGGATTGGTCCTGCACATAATCACGTTGGCACAGGCAATTATAAAAAATAATTAAATTATTAATTAGAATTTCTCATTAATGCATTCTGTTGTTTTAGGAAATTGGTTTAATGATAGGGAGGCCTCTGGTCTCATCCTTCCCAGCAGGCCTACAGTTTCCTTCGCACCGCAGACTGGGAATATTAACAAGTGGAAGTAAAAAGAGAAACTCAAACAGATTTAGTGTCAACATATATTAGGATCAGGCTAAATGGACAGGCTGAAACTGGACTGTTGTGTTTAATTGTCAGCTAGGGGGTATTTACAGTGCAAAGTTAATATCCATCCCACATTTGTATTGTGCTTATATACTCTCACCGGACAATGAGATTTGGAGGTTGTCTTCATATCATCTACAGTTCATCCGAATCAGAAACACGTCGCTCATTGTTTATGTGAACTTCCTGCACACGCTTTCAGAGTCTGTCTCTAAAGCGGATCTGCTTTTGTTTCAGTGTCTTTCATTCTTTCATTTCACTCTGTGCTCTTGTTATCTTTCATATTTCCTCTTAGTCTAACATCATTATGTGTCACACAAAACATTCAGTAAAAATTGGATTTTCCTGGTCTCTGGAATACTGATGCTACCAATTTCTTCCCACCACCAGTGACTGTATGTTTCATTCCACACCAGAGCATATGAGTATATGGAGGAAGTGTAGAAGAGGGAGATCAGTTCATTGGACTGGAAGGGTAGTGAATACCCAATACCCAGGCCCTCCATGACATTGTATTGCACTGGAGACTGGGCCAGGTGCTCCGGTTCACAAAGTTATTTATTAACCAAGATCAGCATTCAAATTTATTCTGCTTCCACAGCTGCCATTCCCACGGTCATCTCACAGTCATGGCGCCTCTGTGTTTATCATCTCTCTGTCCCTCAACCTTTATCTCTTGCGTCTCGCTTGTTTTCATTTGTTATTTTGTCTCCCTAACTCCCGCCTCTGTTCCCGTATGCACAGATTGGAATTCCCATGTAAACAAAAAGTAGGAAAGACTTCAACTCAAACAACAGTTCTGTCACCGGAAAAATCACGGAATGCCATACATATTAAAATGATGGGATGCAGAGTCCTACTTTTGCAGTTTGTCTTCATACTAATAAATAATTTGCAATGAAATTGTTAATTCATAAATCACATATATCGATGTGTGCACAAAACCTGTCAGCCTATGAATTAAGGACACCTCTATATTCAACAGCCTAGAATCCATAAGGGTGATAGAGCCGCACTTGACGGATTAGATCATAGTTGTTTGTAACCTACATACAATGACATGCAGCAAAATGACATGTCAGGCATCGAAGCAATCCTACTGAGTATCCAATGAAATCCTTTTCACCTCATATCAGTCGGCACACAAATATTTTACAAACCACTCCGTTTTTACTCCCTTTGAAAAATGGATCATGTTTGACAAATGAACTCACATGGGTAAACAGGTACATCCATCCCTTCAGTCTGAAAGCACTGACTGCTCGTCTGCCAATTTGCATGAGTGACTTGAGGTGTCTAAACAGTGCGAAAATAGCACGCTGCCTATAATAGCCAGCTATTGATACCCCAGTCTTGTGTGTCTCCTCCTAGTGCAAAGGAAGGGCTTTCATCTTTTGTCATGGGGCACAATGCTGCTTGTATTGTGGTGTTTTTGCAGCAGGAAAGCTGAATTAATGAGATCTTCCAATACACCATTGTATCTTTTCCATCAAGATTCCATATGTAGCTAACAAATGACTACACAGACCTCTGTTGGCATAGACGCTGCTCTTGGGGTGCCTCAGTTTTATACCTTTGCATATTTGTGAAACGCACGCTGGTGCAAGAAAGAATGATAATGCTCTTGCCTTGGGGCAGAGTGCTCTGTAGCATCACAGCGCATATCTCAGGCCGCTCGACAGCTTCAGCTAGGAAAACAAAAAAAAATAAAAAAATCAGCAGCCAAGGGAAGAAGAATCCAACTGCCTTTCATTACTCCTTCCAGCAAATGACAGTGCAGACCTTGCCCATGAAAATGGCATACAGAGAGACACAGATGTAGAAGACAATGCTTCCATTCACTTCTGTGGCACTATGGGTAATTATTTGACTGATTTTTATTATTTTTATGGTACACCTGCCTAGCCTGGAGAATTCTTAGAACCAAATATGATATTCTAGTTTGTGTTGTGTAGCCCAGGCCTTCCATGTGGACAAAGGAACTGGTCAGCTGAAAGCAACCTTGGATGAACGTTTTTTGAATAATGCTCCTTCTGACCTCATCATATCACTGCACTATGAACCTGTACATTAAGGTGGTGTAGGTGAAATGGAGGCTGTTAACACCCTCTCCTCTTCTGCACCCCCACCTAGGTCTCCCATAAACCACTTCCTCCAGTTTGTAACTAGAAGTAGCTGTCTGTGCGTTGACCTTGCCACGCTCCATTGATTTGGGTATCTGACGCTGAAGATGTCTGCATTTATTAAGATGGGAAGAGGATTGGGAGAGGGGGGGGGTTGGTCTGAGTTGACAGGTTTGACACCAGACACAAGGTACCTTCCCCTGATGCTCTCAGGTCTTCTGACACAAGTCTAATCGGTTCTGACGGGCTCTCTGAAAAGAAAATGTTAATGATGGAGTGTGTTTACGAGACGTTACGAGTGCTAGCTGACATTGTCTGAGGGTTTGGGTGGGGGTGCTTATAGGGTGACGGAATATCCAAGGTCTTGAATTACCCAGAATGTGAGAGATGGTGTTAAACAAAGGAGAGCATGGTGTGAGGTGAGGGAAGAATGGCGGGGAGAAGTTAGTGTACTACGTCTTCACAGAAAGCATACAAATATGCATTTATGTGCCTGATGCATCTGGCCTGTTTTAGATGGACTTTAATTCATAGAAGTATGTGTGCTTTCTTTTCAGCAAAATATAACTGCTTTCAAAGCAAAAAAAAAAAAAAAAGAAGCTTCGATGCTCTCCCTACTATATTCATTGTTAGTGGTTTATTCTGCAGCATTTTTAATATTTATAAGGCATTAATGATAATGTGACTGATCAATTAAAGAAGCTACATTTTGACTCCCTTCAGACGCAACCCTTTTAATGTCTAATGCATGCAAAGGAGAAAGCTTAAAATATATATATATATATATATATATATATATATATATATATATATATATATATGTAGGGAGAGACACAAAATGTGTATTTGTTAAATCACTGTCTCAACATGTTCCTCAAAAGTAAATGGCAGAGAGACCTGATGCTGACTGGTATTTCCCCTAAATGTCTGAAAAAAAGACAATAAGCTTTTTACCTTTTGATTTGTCCTTGCTTATCACCTCATGCTTCATTTCACATCCTGTGCATAATTTCAAGAATTGCAAAATGACAAAATTGCTTCCATACAAGGAGGGGAGGAAATGATTTGAGTGCCTTTGTAATTTTCTTTCTTCCTTCTTTTTTTTTTTTGGCATAATTTCAGTGAAATGGAATTTTATTCAAATTTGCAGTGAGGACTCTTGCACTTCCAATCAAAAGGCACACTCAATATATTGGTCTCTCCAGCTGACAAGTGACCTTAAAAGTGCTAACTACAATCATTGCAAGCAAATTTATGGAATTAGATCACGTATTCGCTACCAAGTTCGGGCAATTTGAATTCATTCCAAATAAATAAATAAATTAAAAAAAACTTGTGAGTTTTTAAGTAAGATTAAAAGTTATAATTTTGTTCTGACGTGTAGTGAAGTATTCTACAGTTTCTAAGGCAGAATGTTTGAATTGTCACTGTTCGGTTGTAAAGGGTGAAATAAATACGAAATTTGTTGCCGATTTTGGTCACGGCAGGTTGTTTCTGACCAGATGGAAAGCTCTCTAAGTCATATTTTCAAGTAGCAGCGTATAAACCACATTTGGAAGTGACTTCCAATGTATTGACGACAGGGTTAAATGTAGAAGTCAGGGATGTTGTACAATGATTGACAAAATCAGCAATTTGGGGGAGGTCAGGGTGGATGGATAGGTCAAAATAACAAGAGCTGTCACCCAGCAGACAGCTTGTTAACTTTACAATTTTCTTGTCGGTAACTGAGTTTATTGTTTTAGTTTGTATCAAGTGTTATATATATTGCATGATTTAGGAGTACCTGCCAATCCTCTCCCTTGCTGTTTACATCATCCATCTTTGTTTAAGCTCACACTATTGACATTAAAACTGTCTGTAACATATTTGTAGCATTGATACGCTTCGGGGTTGTTGTTTTTTTTTAACTAAGAGTCTTTAACCCAATCTTTTTTAAAATAAAGTAGCTTTACTTCTTAACCACAAATCTCTAATTTTGACCGATTAGCAATTGGTCTTAAATCTTTGCCAACTATAGAGGTGGCATTACTCCTTTTAGTTTTCAGCAGTTTTTGAACCACTTTAAACAATTATCTTGTCCAGGTAATTTAAACATCCCCACTTTCTTTCTTCCTGAGGTTTTTTTTTTTTTTTTAAATTTCTATGAAAATACACTGAATTTTCATTTAATCCACATCTATTATTTAGTTGAAACTTTTTTATCATACAGAAGAATATCTAAACAAAGGAAACTTTTCTGCATGATTTTATGCTTTCCTGTTTATATAACAACTTCAGACTGCAGTAGCTACTGACATATGCAAGGATTTTTATATTGCAACCATTTCAAGAAAACTATGGAGACTTCACATTGATATTCATTAGTGTGTTGACATTTGGAATGAATATTTTTTAACATGTTTTATTGTGAAAGAATCCACCAGATGTTCCACAGGAACTGGAAGCTAATGTTTTAAAATCACAATGTGCTACAACGGTGATATAAAGTACTACATTTTGTTTGCAGGGCATTTGGCATAAACCAAACATTTTAACATTTTAAAGCAATTAAAAATGCATGTTTTGTTAATACAACCATTTCAGACAAAGTTCAAATTGGGGCAATTATTTAACGTCCCAGCTAACTCTGCCATTTGAGTTGTGCACCCCAGGCACATCATGTAAATTAAGGCGAGTGAGAGATTTCTCACTTAATGTTGCCTAAGGAAGCTTTGCAAATCCTTTTTCCTCGATGGCACCCTGGGATGATTCAATTTCGTGCTAATTCTACGAGTTGTAAATGAGCACATTAGCTTTTCTAAAAGTTAAGAAGCCTCCTCAGTATGGTGAGAAAGACAAGAGAATCATGCTCATATTCAGTAGAGGTCCTGTTCCATGACATTTATTATGAGTGGGTTGTGATTGATAAATGCTGCAGCGCTTCACCTGGAACAATGTGTTAGGTTCATTTATTCATTCTTTCCATTCATTCAAAAGAATGGTATTTGCAGAAAATCTTAATAGTACATTTTCACTATTTGTCTGATTCTGAATCAGGAAAAGGCACCTGTTGATGAACATTCTGTCTGCTTTGGCCTTTGGTCCAAGCAGGAAACTGAAAATTGGGGTTTGTAAACAGACATCGACATCAAATTTGAAAATATTTTTTGAACCTAATTTTATGTTACAATTTCATATCATGTATATATTTTTAGTTGAAATGTTTAGGTTATTTTTCTTTCTTTCTTTAACATTGATTCTTCTTTAATGGCTAAAAGCAGACATTTTAAGACAGTGATTATGTACAATTTCCAAGTACCTGAATCTGGGAAGAAGGATAGGAAATAAAGTACTAATGGTCATGCTTCAAATTATTATCTTTTCTGGTAAAACATCTAAAAAGCTTCTTATCTTTTTCATAACATAGCTCATCATCAACAAAAGTTGCCTCGTTGTACTTATGATTGTGTGTCCTTTAATTCCTCCTAATAGCGAGGTCCCATTGATTTTTCCTGCAAACATATGTCCTTTCAGTATGTACTCATCAAATTTCTTATGAGACCAATATTTTCAGTGATGGAATAGAGAAAAACAAGTAACCATAACAACAGAACCCAATTAATGTAACCCTGAAAAGGTTCCTACAAGTACAGATGGAAAAGTGTGGAGGAAGTAAACATAGACCACAGGGCAAAATAGAGGTAAAGGAGTTCAAATCATAAGTAATGTTACTTCTGGATTTAGAGTGGTCTCTCCATAAATGCAATCACTCCTAATTTGGCTGAGGGCTGTACCTAAGCAGGACAGGGCTCGCATTACCAAGGCAACTAATTTCTATTAGTTTCGAACAGCTGAAAGACGAGGCTGGGGGTGAATATGGTGGGCTGGGGGTTGGGGTGGGCGGAGTGCAGGGGGTGGATGGACGCTCAAGCTTGGTCTCTGTAATTGGGTCAGGCATGCATTTGTCTATCCTAAGATGCCCTCATTTTGTGTCCTCCTACGTTTACATAAAAAAGCAATCCAATCCCGTGAGACAAATAATAGAAAAAATATGTTTTTAACAGTAACATAAACCTTTCTTAAGCTTGGATAAAAAACATATGATTGTTAAAAAAATTTAGAATAAAAAAAAAAATCAGGTTTTCATGACGACATATTTTAATTTGGACAACTTCATCTTTCTTTATGCTAATTTTTGCCACTGATTTCCTCTCGCAGTAAAAGTGTGGTGTTGTGGTGTCATGTTTTATTTTATAGAATTAAGGTGCTCTTGTTGAAAAGATCATGATAAGAGTGTTGACGTCCACTATGGTTAATTCTCTCCCTCTCCAAATTACTGCGGACTTAGTATGTCATAGAAAACCATGTGGAAGACCAGGGAGCAAAGAGAAGGTCTATATAGGGGTTTATTGGTGAAAGAGAAGGTTAGTACGTGTTTAACAGGCTGGGACAGAACGGATGGTAAAGGATAGAAGGATGGAGGGGTGGGGGTGGGGGTGGGGGGTCATGATTCATACAGAAAACATGTGTCTGCTGTTGAAACCTCTGAAACAGCTTTGCAGTGCCTCATAAATGCACCATGGAGACAGGTGCTCCCTAACATGGAAATATAGCTGCTCTGCCAAAAAGGAGCGGCCCTATTTCATGTGGCGCTGTGGGACAGGGCGGGGGCGATTCATGGTTCATCTCTGCTGACCCTTCTGTCCTTCATAAAGATTAGGTTGAGCACATCAACCCAGAGCTAAAATGGAGGTATGACCCAGCCCCGGATGTCTGGGTTCATCCTTTTTCTGACACTTGGGGAGGGGCATGTAATCAACGCTAAAAACAAGGCAAGGGGAAGAAATACAAGAAGTACTGATGCGTAAAACCAGCCTGCACTCCGAATGCTGAAGCTTTCAGCAGCTTCAACAGCTCTTCAATCAACTTGATGCAATTACCCTTTCTACCAACACGCTGAGTTGGCGACAGGGTCACCACCACATGTCCCTCTGCACCCGGAATGAAGTCGAATTTCAATATGAAAGTGATCTTTTAACATAATCAACAAAAAGAGGCGACCCAAGACACAAAAATAAGGTTCAGGGTTTTTTTTATTAAGAGGATGACATTGATATTTCTTTTTTTTTTAAACTGCCCTCCTTATGTTACTCATGACCACGTATTGAAGTAATATGATCCAACAGTACGTTCCATACATGGTTCCGTTCTGCCTTTTTAATGAATCTAAAGAATCCAGTCAGAATAACAGGTTCAAAAAAAGTTGATATGTTGTATAGTAAGACTTCCTCTGTGCTGATGGGGTTCTGCTGTTAAATATTTGATTCCAGCCGCTATCCCATAAGACAAGGTGTCATAAGGTTTTAGTCACACACAGCATCAGTTCAATAAGAAACAATAAAATGGCAAAAAGTAAAACTTATAGATATTAAAATGAATTCAACATGAACCATTCCACTTTCTCTGTGAATAAACAAAACTCTGTCAGATGTATTTGGACAGATGGCAGAAGATGGAGGTCAAACAAAGGTGGAGTCGGAAAAGGCTTCAGAACTCCCCTGACTTCTCCCGTTAAGGTGAGGAGGTTTTCAGGTTGGTACATGACATACATTTCCTGGAAGTGGATGCTTTTTATATTCAGGCATCTGCTTGGAAGCTGGTTGAGGTGGCAAAGAAGTGCAGTCCTCCAGTATGTCAAAGCAACCGCAGTGTTCATACAGGACAGCTGCTGGTTTTCAGCAGTGACTTCAAAGCAGAGTTAAGCCACCGTCCTGCACTTCAGGAAGGAAACATTTATATTTTGATTAAAAAACACTAAGATATTTTTTGGATTTCCACTTGATTAATGGTGTCCAGTATTTTAGTGTCAATAATGAGAATTGTACAGCCTTTTAAATCTAAAACTGATCATCGTCAGGGTGAGAGTGTTGATCAATGTAAGTGTATTGATAAATAATTTCCAGCTGACTCTACCTTTAAATCCTGTTAGGCGTACAAATGTGATTCTGACGCCAAGGAACTATTTAAAAGTCTATTTTTTTCACAGGTCAGAAAGTTGATTTATTCTGTTAGTGGCAAATTGCTCTTCTCTTTCATCCTAAATGTATTCTAGTGTCCCGTTAGACAAAAGGTTAAAAATGATCAAGGTTTTTAATGTTATAAAAACAATGAATAATAGGTAATAAAGCCAAGGTTTGAAATTAAATGAGATTCTTGTCTGGATCACTGTTGTACTTTGTTGTGAAAAATGGAGTGCAGCGTGAAGTACTGTTCATCTAATTTTATGGCTTTTGAACTAATGGTTAGTTTTTAAAATGGAACTGATTAAGCTGCAAATTGGCTGAGGATCTTCTTTGAATGAATTGCTGAAAAATTGAGAACAATTTATGTAATAGAGGGATCTGTGGCCTAAGAATCAAGAAATATCCAAGTTAAATGCATGCATATAAATATAATACATATAATAATAAATAAGCTCATTTGAAAGTCTAACGCTGTCATGCTGTCACCAACTCCACCCACTGCCTGTCAATCAAGTGCCCAACCAATCATGGCACATCTGCCAGAAGGAATCACGTGACCAATATGTGGTAAGGCATCTGCTATATTAGGAGAAGAAATAACTACACATGGACTTCCCAGTTAACATAATTTTACAGTGTCATAACTGTTACAACAATTTTCATGTTTTTGAGCAGAGAGTCCAAACAGCAGGAACTAGACAGAAAGCGGCAACAAATTTTGAAAAAACTCCGACTAAAAAAGAGGAAAGGATTACGTCACAAGTAGAGAAGTACTACTTAGCCAGAGCCAATGAATGTGGGGTATTCAAAAAGTATGTCTGTTTACACAATGAATCCTTCAGCCAAAAAAGATACTCCTATATTTGCAATGTCTGTCCGTTTGCGAACAGCAGGGGTATTCAGGTAGTAAGGTAATCTAGAAGGAATATGTGCTAGCATACATGACATCACTGTGTCTCACGTTGTGTTGCAGCAAAAGCTTGGCTAGCATCAGTTGTTTAGCTGGAGCTCTCCATGTTAGCAGTGTAGCGATAGCTCCATAGAACAAGGTATTTATTCCTTTCATATATTTTTACGAAGTCTGATATTATTGTTTTATCTTGGAATTTCCACGGGTTCCCACTAGTATATATTATATGTGTATTATATATACACATTTTATATATATATATATATATATATATATATATATATATATATATATATATATATATATATATAGCCGCTGCAGTTTATCAAATAAATTTTATTTATTTTTTATTGTGTGCCCCTTATAATCCGGTGCGCCTTATATATGAAATAAATTATAAAACAAACACATTATTGAGGGTGCGCCTTATAGTCCAATGCGCCTTATAGTGCGGAAAATACTGTATATATATATGCACACACACATACATTTGTGCATATAGTCTTAGTTAAAAGCACAGAACAGGAAGGTTTTTAGTGGCGTACGGATTACCTAATGGCGTCCGACTGACCTCTTTAGCATGTCACATGAACCCTCATTACTTGTCCTTCAGTCTACATGCAGACACGTGGCAGGTCAAAACCATTACCACACAACATTGCCAAAGACAATAGCAGGAGTAGAGGTACGTTTGGGTAAAACCACTCCGCTATTGGATTAGGAGGCCAATGAGAGGGAAAAGTGATACCCCATAATGATGTGTCGTGGCGGCCTGAAAAGGCATGGTCTGTGATGAATCGGAAGGTTTGGCCTCATAAATTATAATTATTTTGTGCCAGCATGGTTTCAGCGAGCCACTTAGCAATGCAGCATCTATCAGTCCACCCATATGGCACAGAGATTAATGCTGGACTTTTTTTTTTCTCTCCACAGAAAAAATGTCATGAGGAAGAGAGAGGAAAACAGAGTGATGTGGTTAAATGGAGAAGGAGGCGACGTGTTTGTGGATCCCATAGATTTTGAAACTGGCCTTGAGATGCAAACAGTTTACAAATAGCTGTTCAAGGTTTTACATATTTAGAGAACTGGTATTCACTGAAAGGACCTGAACCTAAAGCCCATTACTGCAAGGCCAGCTAAAATATGGAATCTACCATACAAGCAGCTCTAAGAGGAACCATCACTGGTTTTGATGAGATTTGCAGACATAATGCAGCATGTTTTCTACTACTCTACAGTTTTTAGAATGTTCCAGCAGTTCATCAAGGTATATAAAGAAACCCTTTAGTGGAACACAACAGCCTTACCCTAGAAGTATTTTAGTAATATTCAACATTTTCTATGTGGTTCAGTGTAAATTACAATCCATTATGAAAATTCCTTGGCCGCTCCCCTCATATGGCCCCAAAAATGAATAACCCAGATACGGTGCTCACAGAATCCCTCTTGAGCAGAGTGACACATGCTCAGACAGGCTCGTGGAGCCAACACTTCTACTGGGTTTTGTAATTTCTAATTAGCGTGCAATTCCAAGTCCTAATTCGATCTTGGTTATACTCATTCTCCAAGTCATGTGGCAAATTGTGTAGATTATCTAAAAATAACCGTAGACGTCTATGAAAAGCAATCAAAATTGTTGTCAGGCTTTGTGTGCACTGGTTCATGAGAATGTCCTGAAATGTCAGGTTTTAACATTAGGAAGCAATATGCAGTGTTAGAAGGAGTAGAAAAAAATATCAGTGCCTTTGCGTTCTCAGCACGCAAGGTGACTCATAATTTACCAGAGGCATTAAATAGATCATGCGTATTCAAAATGAAAAGGTTGTCATTTTATGTGGTGGCATGTATGGGGGCCATGTTTTCCCTTTGAAGAAAGAGTGACAAGTTTTTGCCTTTGCTCTCACTTTTGCTTCCAGGGATTGTATAATTTCATTTTTAAATCATTTCCTCAAAAGGTGGGACAATATAAGCCAACAGGGGGAAATATCAGTCTTTCCAGCTGATATTTCTTCAGAAATATTAGCTGAATCGAATCTTCGAATCTCTTGAAAGGAAGCTATAAAGTCCATGTTTTGAACGGTTGGTTGGCTTAGCAGTCACAAGCCTTGTTTCTCTGGCTTGGAGGCAACACAAAACAGGTTAATTGAAATATTTCTATGAAAAACAAAAACTATTATAATATTTTGCTATCATAGTGAGCGGAGATACTTGTCATATTAAATTTCCCAGTATATTGAACTTATCTGTTGGTTAACAGCGAGCCAGTCAGCAGTCTGAGTCCCATCGCTACTATAGCTTCCATGTCCTCTGTTGTTAATGGTGTGGGAGTTCAGCTGAAGTCCAATTACTAACCTGGAATTTGTTTGTTTCCTCTCAGAGATCTGCAGGGAACTGAAAGGAGATATTTTCGGTTGGCAGAATTTAAGTATTTAAATTGGAACCATTGATTCAAGACACCCAAAGATTGGAGTCCCGAGTCAAGAAACCGAAAAATGTTTCCCTTGTGTGAGGATGAATGGGCTGCTGTGAATAACTAGACCTCTCTGTCCATGTAGAATTCTGTCATGTGAGTACTGGCAAATAGAAAGTAAAATTGTTTTGTCCTGAAATCATGCCTTGTAAGTTTCTCCACATCAGCACACTTGCGGTGAATGCTTGATGTGAAGAGACATTAACAATCAAACTGCTGTATCAGATTCCACTGGGATAAAAAAATTAACATCACAAACAGTACATCCACAACACCGTCTTCCTGTGCCGTCTCTCTGTGGAGATGGAGGAAAAATAAGAACACACAAAGAAAGGAAAATATTTTTTCACCTTAGGGCTGTATGGTAATTTGAATGATCTAACTGGTATCTGATTTGGATGTGCATGCTGAAAGTGAAGTGAATAAAGGGCTGGAACGCAAACGATCTGAGGATGACTCAGGGTGAGATGGAGACCTGATACGGACTCTCATTATCATGAACCATATGCCTGCAGCCTGTGGAGTGGCTCCGAGGTAAATAAAGATGATGACAAACAATAGTACATATACTACCTACCACCTCCTCCTCGCCTCTCTCCTCTCTCATCACAGCAAGACTGACTGCCAACGAAATTAGCATCAGCAGGCTGATACATTTGTAATCTATTCTGAGCATTGCAAACAATACAAATTGGATTTCTAATTTATCCTGACTCATTTACGCACAGCAAGAGTGGTGAAGCGTTGCTATGGTAACAGTTTTGATACGGTGCAAGTTTCATCACAGAGCTCAAAAATACCTTCATCTTCAGGCCTCAATGGCGATTGGTATCAAAGTGTGTGATTTTTCTTTTTTTTGAAAATGAGTTTCGCATATGTGACTTTCAACAACCTCTCTGATCTTAACTGAGTGAGGCTGAGTGAGCGTACACACACATACACACACACTTTTATATTATCACAGCTAATAAAATAATATAAACTCCAGTTATCCATTTTGTCGAAGATAGACTCTCCATACAAAGACGTCAGCCATTGATTAGCATTATTAATAAAATGGTAGCCACTAGACAACACTGTTCTGCACCGAGAAAATTAAAACTGAAATCTGCTTCTGAAGCAAAAAAAACAAAACAAAACAAAGAAATCAATGGCAAGGTCTCACACCAGTGCAAAGAAAACCTGGGACCTCATTGTCTTGATTATCTAAAATCTAAAGAATCTACATTATCTAAATGTAGAGACACCAACGATGTCTAATGGGTCATAAATTGTTATCTGCTAAAATATCAATATTGTCTAATGTTTTTACTTTGATATTTACCAGAATGCGATCATTATTATGTTTACACTTGTCATTTCGGTTAGTGTTGTGCATGTACTGTATGTTGGTGAATTGAAATGACTTTTCCCGAAGCAATGCTGCAGCAAAACTTCAGTTATAAAGGGAAAGAGGCGCGTACATTAAATTCCAGGAATTTGTTCAAGGAACCACACTCGACTATCAAATTCCACAATCGAGCGACAAACTACAGTATTTATCGTATTATTTACTGTAATTTAAACGTTTATGACTCTCCCCATACTGATATTAAACCACCTTCTATCTGTTTTGTCTTTTCCCACACTCTTATCGACTATTTAAAGCACTTTGTGTCTCATGTAAGTCCAAGACTCACTGAACCTAGCTTACTTCAGGATGTTGTCAGCCGATAGAATGTGCGTAGGGTATCACGTGATTGTCTACCCAAAATTCGCGATGAGGTGAAGTCGAGAGCGTTAATATGCGAATGCGCAAGGGCGTACTGTACATTCTTTTTGTCCATAAATTATGATTAGGAATAAGGCCGTCCATTGTTCTTCACATGGATGAGCTGTCTTTGTCATTGGTTCAATTTGACTGGAGTAATATTTACACATCATGGTGTCAAATTGCCTGTGGTCATGCATCCTTTTATCACGCCATTCTTTAATTGAACTATCATCTTTAATTGTTCAGGTCTTTAGTATCCAAATTGATGACTATGTGAGTTAGGTTCTCCATTCTTGTAAAGCACAAATGCATTATGCAATATGCAAGAAAAAGGAGCCTTCTTAATCGTGTTGATAGATTTTGTCAATATCTGAAAATATCTGGAGAGTGAATAATGTAATGCAGAGCACAGGATGGTTGCAGGTGTAAAACACATAGTAATTGTAATTAACACTTTTTTTTCCAGATGTAACTTCAGAATCATTTGGATGCTTACTGATAACAAAGTGTTGAGGACAGCAGGTTGTCGGAGTACAGTTACTGAAACTGACAGGATCTCACATACAAGGCAGCAGTAAGTACTGTATAACTTAATATATTTGTAACAAGGTTTTTCTGTCACATCATCATTTTGAGCAACCATACCTAATAGAGGTCAGTTAATACGCTCATAAAAGTCTTTCCCATTATCTTAAATATATTTATTCATACAAGTGTTTTCTTTAACCATCATAAATTCTTGTTGAGTCGTCTGTGCATGTGGGGCAAATTATGGTTCAGTGGTTTAAAGCAGATTTCTTACCAGGCAGCAGTGAGACCACTGCTTTCATTCAGACTTTGTTCACCACATATTGGTCCTGAATTATAGTGACACACAGTGCTATGCTGGGATGTGATCTTATTTCTCTATATTTACTCTTAAAGCATTCTGCCTGGATGCACATTCCATGACAGTGCTTCCTCCTGAAACTAGTTATTATTCAGAACTGACTTCCACTGATTCTGCTTCCAAATCCCCTGACAGGGGTTCTGCCTTTTTCCCCTCTCTGATTCGATCTCACGCTAACACACACTCATACAACATCAGGAAAATATGAACAGACTAACAGAAAAAAAGTTGATAATAACAGTAAAGTTTGAGAAGAGAAACCATTGGTCAATGAGAAATGAATCTTTATTACAACATAAGTTTAGTACACTTCTCGTTTGTATGTTTCGGGGCTTTTGTAAAAAAAAAAAAAAAAATTACTGTATGGAAGTTATCATCATTTAAACAAATTTTTAGGTTCTAGGGCGTATTCACCCATAGCCAGCTGGGATAATCTCTAGCTACACCCGTGACTTGCTAGGCAGAAAAGCGGCTGAAGACGATTACGGTCGTCTCGTCTTCCAGAAAAAAGATGGATGGATGCAGGAATCAGTTTCCATGGTCACATGATCAGAATCTCCAAATACATGTCAATCCTACCAGCAGAATATTTTAAGGATTTGATGACTGAGGGAGACACAGATCCTAAAATGTGTCACATGTGACCAACTTCTAGAGATTGAGATTGAAATCTGATTGATTAGTTTTCACCTCAGTCAGAAGCAGAAGCAGATGTCAGATGGATCATCTATAAATGCATACAGTGAAGATTGGTGTGCCAACTACTGCTGTACACACAAAATTACACAGATGGTTCCGCCACAGTGTAAAGACTATACCTATCACATGTGTAAGGGACAGACAGATAGAGTAACCCTGTGTTCCTCCTCTGTCTGGGGCATAAAAATTTGGTAGCAGAACAAACCCATATTTGCTGCTACTGCCGTGAAGCAGACGTACAGGAAACCACTAAAAAAGAATTATGTTTTAGGTCAAGTTTGTATTTCTTCCATTTTACTTCTGACTTCATAGTACGAGAGTCAATTGTTTGTATAAAACAATAAAGTATCTCCCAGTCAATGTAATAAACTGCCAGCAATGAAGGATCAAATGTCAAATTTGCATGCAGATAGCATCACAGTAATGGCTCATTTCTATTGCTTTCATCCAACAAACAGGCTGATGGTGTGTATAATTGATGATGGTTTGCATTTTCAAATGTGCATTCGGCACAAACAGCACCAGGCTTCACATGGCAAAGGTCATGGCTGCTGCTCTGCACAGGGCTTATTAATGGTATTCATCTTTTTTAGCATCAGTTAGGATCACACGTGCACAACGACACGACAGGTTACCCACACACTATTAACGGAAGACTCAGAGTCGACAGGCAACAAAGACGAGGCAGCCTAAGCGGTGAGCCGGTGGTGTGTTTATGGAGGGAAAGAATACGACTGGGATGGATGGGGATCATAAAATGACAGCAAAAGAATTGAAGCTCAGCTCTGAGATTTGTCTTACATTTCCCTGATCTTGTCCCAGAATGCTCCCTGCTGCCATCCTCTAAGGGAGGACTTTATTTTCAATTTATTTCATTCTTATTTTCCGCTGGATATTTATACATTCGTTTGTGCAGACGCTAGCATCTGAGAGCGGAGCCGTGAAGTGCATCACATTAACTGTATTGACATAAACAGCGCGTTGCCTCTGCCTTTGATGAGGGTTTAAGTAGGAAGCCATTGAGAGACTTATGGAGAAACATTCCCATGGGATCAATAGATTACAGACCCAACTAATCTTACTGCGCTAGATAGCAGGGCTTGTAAGGGAAAACAACAGTCATATCAGAAACACGTGGTTTGCCAGCACTACCCTCAAACTGTAATTAACATTCACTCTAATATAGGTCATGAACCAATACGGTAGGTAAAAATTATAATAATTTTGTGTTATTTTCCTGCTGCACTAATGCTCTGAGACCTCATGGAATTGCAGGATTTGCTTTCCAACGAAGACCCTGTCTTTCTTTGTCTTCACTGTGACGTCGTATTGAGTCTCCAACTGACCTTCCATTGAATGTTGTGTCACCGATCTTTTAAGGAAGGGGAAGCTATTCTATTCAGGAATAGAAATGTGCAAGTTACTTTTGGGGGATTAAGGTTAGAATTGGGACGGCCAAGAAGCTTAAGGCCTTATTTGTTTGCTTTTTTGCATCCCATTGCTTTCTTGCAATGTCTGTAACCCAGTGACGGCCTCACCTGGTATCATGAAAAAAAAAGTGAAAAATGGAACAAATAAATTAAATGTTTATATTTATGTAGTGATGTGTATTATAAAGTTATTTTTCATCTCACGTCAACAATTTTAGATTACTTTCACTCAATGGATTTTCACATTTACCGCTTCAATACGGAGCAGAGACCTGCGGTGAGGCACCAACCAGCCGAGCCTCAACATGGATTGCCCAATGGCTGGGCTAGCTGTGCTTGCATGCTATATAGTGAGACTGTAATGTTATCTCTCTATATGTCGCTATTAAAATGTTCAAACACATTTGCTTTATGAACTAAATTCATTGTTTAGCTAAT